>NC_059360.1:40717500-41317500 GCF_019703515.2 Myxocyprinus asiaticus | reverse complement strand
TATCATGCATTCATTATTCTTTGTTCCATTTCATTTACGCTAACCTACAATGCTTTCTGCATGGTTGAAAATCTTTCATGGGTCTTTCGTGTGGACATCCACTGCTATTTTACATATGATGCATGTAGTAATGTGTATTTAATGCAAGCCAAGCTGTTCTACAGCGAGAAAAAAGTCATTTTTTTTTTTTTTTTTCACAGCATTCAACTATTAAACTTACGTGAGGAAACATATAGGAACTGATGAAGCATCATTGGTCTCAACACCATGGTTGTAGTTTTTACACGTTTCACATTTGTAGTTCTATAGTGAAAATTATGTTGAACAAGGGATTGTGGGTAATATTAGCGGGAAAAGTGTGCACGGATCCACAATTTTACAATCCACCGGAAGTAGCAGACCATCTGGGCAACTTTGGCATACTTTTTTTAAACATACTATGATTTAAGACACACTAATTCTCACTTCACATTCTATTTAGGATGCATGTATGCACATTGAGATGCAGGGATAATTATTATTATTATTATTTTTATTTTTTTGACCAAAATGTCGTTTAAATTTTGTCAATATTTTGTCATGTCATATTCATTCATTTGAATCCTGTCAGGTGTATTCTGTTGATTCATGTCTTTTATTTTGAAATTCTAGTTCCTGTTTCATGTCATGTGTTCCTGTTTCCCTAGTCATGTGATTTCTGTTTTCCCTCCATGTTCATGTGTCATATTTTCATTGGTTTATTGTTTAATTATCTTGTTATCAGTTCTGTTTGTTCATTGGTTTATGTTCTCCCATGTCTTGTATTTAAGCCCTCATGTTTGCATTGTCTAGTTGTCAAGTATTGTATGGGATGGTATGTGTTTGTCAGGTCAGGTCAGGTCAGGTCAGGTCAGGTCAGGTCAGGTCAGGTCAGGTCAGGTCAGGTCAGGTCAGGTCAGGTCCAAGTTCATGTTTTGTAGTCAGGGTTATTGGAGTTCACGTTCTGTAAATAAACTGCACTTGGGTTCTTCATCTTCACGTCATCGTCATCATTGTCAGCAGTTCCAGCCAACAACGTTACAAATCCATTTACTCTACTACAACAACATATAATTTTAGTCACCAAAAATAACATATTTTAATTGATGATGATTACAATTATGTTACAAATGATATTACAATTGTGACCGAAATTTAGTTTGAAATTTAAAGAGTCTAAAAAGAGTTGTCAGTTGTAAATGACAGTGCAGACTGTCTTGATTTCATGTAAAAAATTCATATGAGTGGTGCAAATAGTCACATGACCAGAGCCATTTCAAAGATTATGTCTGTCAAAACTCCATAAAAGGAAGCAAAGAAAACCTGTCATGATACACTTACAACAACCATACATTGTACATACTGTATAATGTTTAAAAGGTCTATTATTGATTTATTAATAAGATTGCTCAGCACGCCCTGGATTGGTGCTCACAGGACAAGTAAACATGTAAGTGGTCACAATGTTGACCGGTGGGAAACTAAAGAGACCCATTTTTGAACGGGAGACTTGATTGACTCCCGTTATAAAATTGCAAAAAAAAAAAAAAAAAAAACCTGAGCCCACTCAGCAGGGAAGTATTTGGAATTAAACGGAATCAAACATTCAAACATTTTGAAAAATGTAAAAACATTTATTGATTTAAACATGTATCAGACGTTAAAAAGATACAACAAAATACAGTGTGAAAACAGGTTTGTGAAAACCTGAGCTCGTAAAATAATAGCTTATATGAATATACTGAAGTATAAGCTACTTTTTTTATTATAATTTTTTTGTGTTTTAGCCAGTAGGGCTGGGCGAAATATCGAATATTAATGATATTATCGAGATAATTTTGCTGACGATGTAAAATTGACCAATATCGTGAATATCGCAATGATTTTAATGTGCTTTTATTTGGCCATTAAGTTTGATAAAGAGTGCAACTAATTTCACAATCCTTCAGGGCTGCACAGTTAATCAAAATAACATCAAAATGGCAAGTTGGTCGGGGGCCTGGGTAGCTCAGTGGTAAAAGATGCTGGCTACCACCCCTGGAGTTCGCTAGTTCGAATGCCAGTGTGTGCTGAGTGACTCCAGCCAGGTCTCTTAAGAAACCAAATTGGCCCGGTTGCTAGGGAGGCTATAGTCACATGGGGTAACCTCCTCGTGGTCGCTATAATGTGGTTCGTTCTCGGTGGGGCGCGTGGTGAGTTGAGCGTGGATGCCGCGGTGGATGCCGTGAAGTCTCCGTGGCAACACGCTCAACAAGCTGTGTGATAAGATGTGCGGGTTGGCGGTCTCAGAAGCGGAGGCAGCTGGGGTTCGTCCTCCGCCACCTGGATCGAGGCGAATCACTACGCGACCACGAGGACTTAAAAGTGCATTGGGAATTGGGCATTCCAAATTGAGTGAAAAATAAAAAATACAATAAAAATAAAATAAAACAAATTGCAAGTTGATCATACAGTATGTGATTATTAATCCACAAAAAGCTGCGATTTAAAGACAGAAAAACACAGTCTGTGTGATTCAGAACAAACCAATGACACGCTGATCTGTGTTATGCACATGGCAGCACTCTCAGACCAGTTCACGTGCATTGTGAAATCAAAGTATGCAGGTTCAAGGGGGCCTGGGTAGCTCAGCGAGTATTGACGTTGACTACCACCCCTGGAGTCGCAAGTTCGAATCCAGGGCGTGCTGAGTGACTCCAGCCAGGTCTTCTAAGCAACCAAATTGGCCCGGTTGCTAGGGAGGGTAGAGTCACATGGAGTAACCTCCTCGTGGTCCCTATAATGTGGTTCTCGCTCTCGGTGGGGCGCGTGGTGAGTTGTGCGTGGATGCTGTGGAGAATAGCGTGAAGCCTCCACACGCACTGTCTCTGCGGTAACGCACTCAACAAGCCACATGATAAGATGCACGGATTGACAGTCTCAGACGTGGAGGCAACTGAGATTCGTCCTCCGCCACCTGGATTGTTGCGAGTCACTACACCACCACGAGGACTTAAAGTGCATTGGGAATTGGGCATTCCAAATTTGGGAGAAAAGGAAAAAAAAAAAAAAGTAATGCAGGTTCAAGCATTCGTGCAAATCCAAACATTAGTAACCGCTACAATATATTGCACAAATCTACAAACGCGGTGCCGTATAATAGAAAAGGAGGAGATTACAGCGTTTCAGGAAATAATATGAATTATGTAATAAAAGCTCCTTGTGAAGTTAAAGTAAATACGACAGCACTTTCTGTGTCAAAATAAAAGCCCCAGGTGGAGGTGAAGTAAACAGGACAGAAATATATTACTTTTGTATAACGCATATCTAATAATCAGAATAATAATGATAATTCAGCATTATATTATAATAATAAACCTGATGTGTCCCACTAGTAATTTAGTATTATGCAATGTTTAACTGGGGTTTCAAAAATAAGTCAGTGAAGCAGCTTTGCACACCTTGTTCATTCACATAAATGTATTAGTAAAAACATTTGAAGGTAAATAATGCTTTTATATTAAGCCACTGTTTATCATTGTATATGAAATATAAATATAAAGTGCATATCAATGAAAATGATTGGATTTCATTCTCCCTTGTGTTTATTTAAAGGTGCAGTATGTAAGATATAGAAACCCTTGTTATTAATGACACCTGTGGCCGTTAAGTGAACTGCAGCCAGCTACCTGTTGCTCGTACTCGCGCTCGTGCATACACTCCATAGGGACGCGAGCAAGCATCGACCAAAACAATGACGTAACGTACAAAGAGGCTGAACGTGATTCACCGCCATCATGCTGACAGATGAGGTAGCATAATTAAAATGACACAGTTATGATTGTTTTACTACAAACTTTGAGACTGCATATTACAGGTGCATCTCAATAAATTAGAATGTCGTGGAAAAGTTCATTTATTTCAGTAATTCAACTCAAATTGTGAAACTCGTGTATTAAATAAATTCAATGCACACAGACTGAAGTAGTTTAAGTCTTTGGTTCTTTTAATTGTGATGATTTTGGCTCACATTTAACAAAAACCCACCAATTCACTATCTCAAAAAATTAGAATATGGTGACATGCCAATCAGCTAATCAACTCAAAACACCTGCAAAGGTTTCCTGAGCCTTCAAAATGGTCTCTCAGTTTGGTTCACTAGGCTACACAATCATGGGGAAGACTGCTGATCTGACAGTTGTCCAGAAGACAATCATTGACACCCTTCACAAGGAGGGTAAGCCACAAACATTCATTGCCAAAGAAGCTGGCTGTTCACAGAGTGCTGTATTCAAGCATGTTAACAGAAAGTTTAGTGGAAGGAAAAAGTGTGGAAGAAAAAGATGCACAACCAACCGAGAGAACCGCGGCCTTATGAGGATTGTCAAGCAAAATCGATTCAAGAATTTGGGTGAACTTCACAAGGAATGGACTGAGGCTGGGGTCAAGGCATCAAGAGCCACCACACACAGACATGTCAAGGAATTTGGCTACAGTTGTTGTATTCCTCTTGTTAAGCCACTCCTGAACCACAGACAACGTCAGAGGCATCTTACCTGGGCTAAGGAGAAGAAGAACTGGACTGTTGCCCAGTGGTCCAAAGTCCTCTTTTCAGATGAGAGCAAGTTTTGTATTTCATTTGGAAACAAAGGTCCTAGAGTCTGGAGGAAGGGTGGAGATGCTCATAGCCCAAGTTGCTTGAAGTGCAGTGTTAAGTTTCCACAGTCTGTGATGATTTGGGGTGCAATGTCATCTGCTGGTGTTGGTCCATTGTGTTTTTTGAAAACCAAAGTCACTGCACCCGTTTACCAAGACATTTTGGAGCACTTCATGCTTCCTTCTGCTGACCAGCTTTTTAAAGATGCTGATTTCATTTTCCAGCAGGATTTGGCACCTGCCCACACTGCCAAAAGCACCAAAAGTTGGTTAAATGACCATGGTGTTGGTGTGCTTGACTGGCCAGCAAACTCACCAGAACTGAACCCCATAGAGAATCTATGGGGTATGTCAAGAGGAAAATGAGAAACAAGAGACCAAAAAATGCAGATGAGCTGAAGGCCGCTGTCAAAGAAACCTGGGCTTCCATACCACCTCAGCAGTGCCACAAACTGATCACCTCCATGCCACGCCGAATTGAGGCAGTAATTAAAGCAAAAGGAGCCCCTACCAAGTATTGAGTACATATACAGTAAATTAACATACTTTCCAGAAGGCCAACAATTCACTAAAAATGTTTTTTTTATTGGTCTTATGATGTATTCTAATTTTTTGAGATAGTGAATTGGTGGGTTTTTGTTAAATGTGAGCCAAAATCATCACAATTAAAAGAACCAAAGACTTAAACTACTTCAGTCTGTGTGCATTGAATTTATTTAATACACGAGTTTCACAATTTGAGTTGAATTATTGAAATAAATGAACTTTTCCACGACATTCTAATTTATTGAGATGCACCTGTATATTTGACTCTCCAGTGCTGGACCAGGGCTAAAACAAAGTGTGGATATAGGTCTTACTATGTGAGACTGTAGTTTGAAATAATCATTTTTCTTTGCATGATACATTGACTGCATTTATACGATAGCCTATGTCGGCGTTAGCTAGCTAGCTAGCTTTATCAATAGCTGTTAGCTAAATTTGGTGGATGATGACAGTAGCTGTTTATAAAATAGACTGTACATTATAAATATGTTGACACAATTCAGTATTGAATCCATCACAACTGTCATATCGATGCGCTGTTGTTTTATAATAAATGTATATATTTTATGTTCAACCAAGTTACGTTACTTTAATGAATGGAGCTTTTTGCATTATCTTGAACATTGTCTAGCATTCAATGTATTATTGTAGTTTACCTTGCTGAATAATTACAGATTAACATTGACATTAACCTGACTTTTAGTATAAAGAGAAGATCGTTGAAATTATTTGAAAGTTACGAAGTAAGGTAGCTTGCAATTCGTCAGCGTTAGCAGGCAAGATCAAGTTAGCTAAAATTACACAGATCAATCCTTATGGCACTATATTTCACATGCTTTGCAGTTATGTAAGCTTACCTGTCCAATAAGAAGAACACCAATTCAGGGTCGGTTTTGATCCCCAAAATTGAACGAAGGTCCCTCCAGAAATCAAATGCCCTGCCGATGTCCACTCTAGTTTTCGCTCGACCACGATCATGTTCCCGCTTAGCCAGGTGGGATTCAGTAGATAAATATATATATATATTTTTTTTTTGGCATACTCTGAGTTTGTGTAGGAGTCGGTGTTCTGCTGGGAGCCGGACATTTGCTGGATTCCATCTCTAAGATAGCGCTACCTAGTGTTGCAGACTGTCTGCTGACACTGTTGAATAGCGGAAGAGAAGCTACTGTTTGAGGCAAGGCTCTCGGAAGCGCGCAGAAGCGTCACATCCTTTGGATTTTCCCGGCAAAAGCGACCCGCTCCCTTCGCATGAAAATCAGTCTACAGGCTTTAATAGGCAACCTAGGAAGTCCGGGAAGGGCTCATTTTTTAAGTTGCGTTACAAGCTGTTCACACATTGGCAAAAAAAAAAAAAAAGGCGAATATTACATGAAAAATGTTACATATTGCACCTTTAATGAAAAACCAATTATTTTTAAATATATTTTTATTAAATGTCCTTAAAATATTGAAAATACTTGGCTACAATGGCTGTTTGGATGAAATGATGGTTCCTCTGAAAAAAAAAACCAAAAAAAAAAAAAACACTTTTGAGCCATTTCCGAGCAAATACATAATTATCGAGATATATATCGAATATCGTCAATAGGCTGAAAAGTATTGAGATATATCAAATATCGCCCAGCCCTAGTAGCCAGTTTATAATATTGCATTTCATGTAACAAGTTTTTTTTTTTTTTTTTTTACGGAAATGTATTCAAGTTGCGCATTCTGAATAGTGCGACTAGGCGATCTGGTCTGAGTGAATTGGAAGTGGTCAGTAGATTGCTTCTCTTACTGGATCTGCATGATAGAATTTCAAAGTAAAAGCGCTTCATGAGCACCATAAGTATCTATAAGTAAATGTCATATTCACTGTGCACTGTATGTACAATTAGTTTGACTCTGCCTTATTGTGAGAAAATGCGATTGCTGATGTGCACATACCATCCATGGTTGCTGGACTAATGTGTGCACTATTGGTTATTTCCTTCTTGCTAATGCATTACAGTTTCTTTATGTGCAAACAATTACTTAAATTGAAAGACTAAACAGACCCCAGGAGAAACTGCTGTTAACTACCTCAAACACACAAAATCTTATTTTTTAAGATTTTTTTATTATAATTTTTAAAAAGTTTAAGTTTTGTGAGAAAGTTTGAGTACATACAATACTAAATAAAAGGTAATTTATTTATTTATTTTTTTACACAATGTATGTATTTGTGTTTTACTATTATATTAAATTGTGTGATATATCGGCCTATCGACCACCCATTGACCATTTGAAAACTCTTTTCAGTCAACCTCTAATTCTTACTAGCTCTTAGTTCAAATTCATTTGTTACATTGTGCATACGCAAGTTGTTATATTACACATATGCTGTGGATGTAGTGATTAATCACATGTATATATAGGAATCATTTGAGTGAGGTAATTAACCCATTTTAAGTGAGAAATTAACCCATTTATAAGCAGTTTATTTTGCCAGAGTGCAGCTCTTTCTATTTACGCAGCTCAAGCGGGGAAATACCCAAATGGATTATTAGATTAGATTGATAAATTATTTTTAGATGTTTACTCATTTTTTATTTTTTATTATTATTATTTTTTATTATTATTAATTATCATTATGATGTGCCTTTTTTGTTTTGTCTTCTTTATCATTGCCAAAAAAAAATAAAAATAAAAAAAAAAACTTAACCAATTTAAAAAACTTAACCACCAGTAATTTTACTGATGAGATTTAACACTGATTCTGCCCATTGATAACACTGTTTATTTGCACATGCATTCTACGTTGTTTTAGCATGTGATTCACTAAAGGAATCGTGCAAATCAGGTAACTATACAAATGTGCCCCAAAAAAATTATTGTTCAATGCAATTTGCACTAATAATTCCCCAGTTTGCAGGCCGGTTCTGAGTACAAGTGTTTGGAGGAAGCAGCAGACTACCAGGTAAAAGTACAATCAGATTTTAAAGAGGTTTTAAAGAGGTTTAAAGAGGTTTGAGGAGCAAACAAACTGAAGGGTACTTCAACAAAACAAGTGGGGACAGACTGTGATGTAATCGGCTGAAATGATGGTGAGATGTGTTGCAATGGGTTTGATCCAAAACTGTTTAATATTAAATGCATGTGTGGTTAGCATGACTTCACAGTTGCATGCAGACTAAAGGCATTGACCAGCCATTCCTGTCCTGCTAGAGAATAATACAAGGATAATTATTTTAATATAGATTTTCATACTGCTCCGTATCTGGGAAAATATTTTGGTCTTTAAAAAGTTTTCTTTGTCTAACTTTGTTTTAACCTATGTACTAAAGTATTTTGCAAATAAATCTGTTTTGTATATGTGTCAAATGACTCTGCTACTCTACTAATACTGAGGTTGGTTACCACCAAATTAGCACAAGAACGGAGCCTGATCTCATGAAAATCAATGGTGTCATTTTTGCGTGAGGATTTCACGTGGCTCCTTACACGTTTTTCATTTCATTGCGGCAGTTCCAAGGTGAAATGTCTACTGTGTGGCACTAAAAGAGAGTTAAATTTTCTCCCACACAGATTAAGATTTAAGTTTAAATGCTCAATCAGGTTTTAAAACCTACCTACCTCCCTACCCTAAACCTAACCAATAGTGTTGTAAAAAGCAAATGTAAGATGAAAAACACAATTGATGAAGCATCCACGTCATTTTAAGGTGCTTCTATGACACTTTCGATCTTACAGCTTGAGCCAAATCGCATGCTTAGGCCCCTCATGCTCGAACCCCTCCTTCACAGACAGAAAGCAAATTTATGACACTGACCAATTTTTTTCAAAAGGTCAGATTTATTTGCTTACATTGGAGCACACATTCTCAAATCATGTTGGATAACATGAATCATCAGGTTTTGCATAAACATTGCAGCTTGAGTGCATGCTGTCATTAAAGCAAAAGAAGGACATTCCAAATGCGACATTATTATACTAAGACTGAGGCATTACAAATTCATGTTAATTTTTCAATTCTTCACACTCAAATAATTTTTCTGATAATAAAATTCTTATTGACAAATATATATATATATATATATATATATATCAGTATATATGTGTGTGTGTGTATGTGTGGGCAGGTTTAAGTGGTTTACGAGGACTTTTGTTTAGGTTATAAACTGGTAATTACTAGGGTATTGTGCTATAAATGTGGTTTATGTGAACATTTCTAGTGTCCCCATAATTGAAATCGCTTAAAAAACATACTAAATGATGTTTTATTGAAAATGTAAAAATGCAGAAAGTTTTTGGTGAGGGTTAGGTTTAGGGGTAGGGTTAGGGTATAGAATCTATAGTTTGTACAGTATAAAAATAATTATGTCTATGGAGAGTCCTCATAATGATAGCTGCACCAACATGTGTGTGTGTGTGTGTGTGTGTGTGTGTGTGTGTGTGTGTGTGAGTGTGTGTGTGTCTACTCTCACTCCGACTACAAGTAGGGTGGAGTCGGATTGTATCAGGAAAGTCAGGAAATTTCAGTACTGAAAGCAATTCCTACAGTATCTCATCTTTATCACCTCTGTGTAATAAGCAACCTTTCAATGCTCCTGAAAGGTGTTTGGAGGCGGGGTGGTAGTGTAGATGTCACAGTGTGGATAGAAAACAGTGTTGGGCCAAGCTGGGATTGTGGGCCTTAGGATGTGTACTGATTTGTAGTACATAACCGGGCAAGCTGTTTTTCATATGCAGGTCACATCGGCATGTGTTTGCCGTTTGTAATGAATGCAGAAGCCTGTTATGAACCCCCCAGCAATAAGTGTTGGCAGATTGATTGTTGCTGGGAATCAGAGATGACTTTGCTTGCACTTATGCCGAAGAATAAAATAATGATTCTCATCACAATGGATAATCTCCCAGTTATCCTTTCCCCCTCTGAGCATTGCAGATTGTCGGCAGCGACAAGGAGCAATCTATCGTGGTGTAAAGGAGGGCATTAGAAGAGGACAGAGGGAGAGCAGGAAGAAGTTTGAGAGAGATAGGGTACATTGCAATGGGCCAACAGTGCCCGCCAAGTTGAATTCCCATTTACTCACCCTCATGTTGTTCCAAACCCACATGACTTTCTGTCTTCCATGGAACACCAAAGGAGATTTAAGGCCACGTCTAGTCTCAGCCTAAGACGGCACGGCCACAGACGGCCCACAGTCTGTGCACTAACTATCTGATGCTTTTAGTACACAAAACTGGAAAAAGCTTTCTCGATCTGATCAGCACAAATCTGATTTGCTGGTTCGATGGAACTTCCACGAGTAGACGGACACAGGATGGCTCATTAGTCCGCCTGAAAGCCAAGTTGTGTTCACAAGTTTCTGCTTTTATTGAATGAGCGCTTTTGAGGACAAAATAATCACAGAATTTGTGACATCAAATCTTTTAAAGATATTCAGAGTTTTTTTGAGGCACGTAACAGAAAGTGAAGCAGATATCCATGAGCAGAGCTGCAATTTCTGCCTTGTTTACTTAGTTATGTCTGTGAAATTCTCTATAATGAGGTTTTGACACTCTACACTTTTTCAGCTATTCTCCTGTGTGATTTCTGCATAATCGCGCACTATTACATAAATAATTTTTTCTCCTAATGTCTTTTATTATCGTGTGATACCTCTCTGATAACCCCGCCCCATGATACATCTCTGATAACCCCGCCCCTAAAAACCCAATAATGACAAACCCAACTGTGACTGGTCGCTTTATATGTCAGTTAGATAGGTTTTCTGTCTAAATGGGCGGTTCTTGGCCAGTTGAAGCGACTATATACCCCAGACCTATGCCGCAGCGAGACTAGGCCACTTCCAGCATAAACCGAACCTCCATTTTTTAACACCTCAGTTTTCTAACGTCATCATTTTCCAAAATATGCAATTATGGAGACTTTGAAAGTCTCCTTTTTCGGATGAGGAAAACACCATTCTAGTGTGGATAAGAGGCATAAACGAAGTGAGACTTATGTGTTTTTAAACGAAAACGTACTAGTGTGGAAGTGGCCTTGGTCATCGTTATTTCATTGTATGGAAAAAAGATGTAGTGAAAGTGAATGGTGACTGAGATTATTATTAGGTCTTGTGGAATATAAAATGCAGGTAACATTTTACAATAAGGTTTTATTTGTTAAAGGAATAGTTCTCCCAAAAATGAAAATTTTGTCATTATTTACCGTCATGCTATCCCGGATGTGTATGACTTTCTTTCTTCAGGAGAACACAAATTAAGATTTTTAGAAGAATATCTCAGTTCTTTTGGTCCATACAATGCATGAGAATGGGCCTTCAGAAGCAATATGATAGGTTTAGGTGAGAAATAATATTTAAGTCCATTTTTACTATAAATTCTCCTCCTTGCTCAGTAAACCTCTTTAACTTTCACTTTCATATTCTTCTTCTGTTTTTGGTGATTCACATTCTTCATGCATATATGCCCCCTACTGGGCAGGGAGAAGTATTTCTAGCAAAAATTTACTTAAATATTAATCTATTTCTCACCCACACATATCATATCACTTCTGAAGATGTCAAATGGATTACATTTATGTGCTTTTTGGAGCATCACAATTTTGGCACCCATTCACTTGCAAGACATGTTTATGGCCTATGATTACAAATAAACCATAAACATCCTGCAGATTCTGCATTTTTTTCAAATTTATTAACAGAATTATAATAATATAAATGTAATAAATTACATTTATTTTCATAAAATTTATTATAATTTTGTTTCACATTTTAGAATAATAGTAAAGTCATTAAAACTACGGAATAACATAAATGGAACTATGGGAATTATGTTGTGACTAAACACAATCCAAAATAAATCAAAACTGTGTTATATTTTAGCATCTTCAAAGTAGTCACCCTTTGCTTAGAATTTGCAGACATGTACTCTTGACATTTTCTCAACCAACTTCTTGAGGTATCACCCTGGGATGCTTTTTAAACAGTATTGAAGGAGTCCCCATCTATATGCTGGACACTTATTGGCTGCTTTTCTTTATTATTTGGTATATATATATATGTCACGAGAAGTGAACTACTACAAGTATCCCTTGCTTAGTGTGTGTGTGTGTATATATATATATATATATATATATATATATATATATATATATATATATATATATGTAAGCAATATCAAACGAGCAAGAGAGCGATATGGCCTTACATAAGCGCTGCTGTGATTTGGCCGCGGCCGATTGCCGTAGGCAATCACAACAATGCTGATTTCAATGAACACGTGTATAAAAAAATAAATAAATATGAAATACCGAGTACGGTCATAAAAAAATGCATTTGTGCATGGAACTACTTTCTTACGCCAAACCAAATGATGCGTTCAAGCCTCTCAAAAGCATCACTTTAGAAATAGTAGTATCACGGCTCGGGCTGTTTCTAACATGTTATTGGAGAAACAAGGATGTGTGTGTGTGTGTATGTGTGTGTGTGTGTGTGTGTGTGAGAAAGAGAGAGATTGAGAGAGAGAGATAGAGAGAGAGAGAGAGACAGAGAGATAGAGCTGTGAGATGGAGCGTGTGCGATCACCTGTTGATGATGCTGAAGTCTGTTTGTCAGCTTTCTGAAGATAATGTCATTTTGGTGAAATTCATCCAATTTTCTCAGTGGAAAAATAGCCAACCAAGCGGTGTATGCATCCCTATTTTGCAGTAGCCGGTGCGCAAGAGTCATTCACTCTAGAAACCGCAATCTCCTCTGCCATTTTGTCCTCACCAATGTGGAAACTCTGGTAAGAGGTAACCACCTTGAGTTTGTGTAATTACTTAGTCTGTTGTGTCTCTGAGCTGTGATGCGCCTTAATGCTGAAGTTGTTAGTTTAAAGCTGTTTAAAGCTATTTCCTAGTTTTAGTAGTGTAGTAGTAATATGAGCGATCACGCAGTGCTATTGAATGTAAACACTGACTGACACTGACTCACTTCACGTCACCAACTGGCTCATATTACACACAAAAATGGTCTTTTGCCACCACCTGCTGGCTAAAATATGTAATGTCACAAAATTAAATGTGAAGAGACAGATAGCTCTTAACACATCTGCACTGTTCTTACACTAGTTTAGAACACCACAAACACATGCAGAGTGTTACACACAGTGAAGCGTCTGAGTGCTGATGGTGTGAGACCATCAGTACTCATGGAATGTCCAATCAATTTCGATGACTGGAACATATATACATATATATAGTGTTCTGATTTTAATGATGTTGCAGGGTGTTCCAAATGATTGAATTTTGTCACCTGAAGTGAACTACTACAAGTATCCCTTGCTTATTTTGTGTGGTGCAGTGAACACTGCATTGGGACTCTGTGAATCAGAACGTAGCTTGAGTCTTATTGGAGGAGAAACAAAAACAAGAGAGAGAGAACACATGACTGACGTTCTAAAGGTTTCACATAATATGCCTCCAAAGCAGTGGAAGGGAGAAAGCTGTGTCCTCAACGTTTGACATGTTGTTTAGGCTGACTGTCTGTCTGCTCAGAGTAGAAAAATAAATGTAATTGTGTTGTCTGATAAATAAATAACTTTATTCAGTTTATCAGAGCAGCAGAAGAAAAAAACAGTTAAACATTGTCTCTGATTCAGCTGAAATATTGTAGATTTATTTTTCAGAGAATCAAGGGTTTAAAGCTTGTTGGAGGAGACATTTATGGTTAATTTATGATTAATTTGATGACAGTTGGATTAGAGTTTAAGGGTCCATTCAAACAGAAAATTTATGTTTATTTATTTATTTATTTTTTCCCACACCTGCCAATGGCCATTGAATTCTATACCAGTCATGAATACTTCTTACAAAGCATTTGGGAATTTTTATCATAATTTTGGTTCCTATGACAATACATTTATTTCACTCGCAACATCATATATGAGCGCGGCCAGATGTAGGCATGGGCAGGGGTGGGCTGAGCTCTTGCCCACCCAATCAAACATTGGCAAACACAGCATTAAATAAATATTAGATTTTTTTATGATTTGTGCATTGGTTAAAAGCTATTTGGGGACAGGCTATGTGTTGCAAACATTGAGGGTGGGCTGTACCGCCACAACCAATCACAAAATAGCACCAGAAATTTTTTGTATTTTTCCATTTTTGTCATTGGCCTAAAGCAATGCACACTCAAGAATTGGCTGCTGCAAACCAGAGAGTCAGAGATGTTATGCGAGCGAGAACGGTAATACGAGATATTTTGGTGCAATGCATTGGTTTAAGTGCCAATAAAGTATCCGGGTAGTGTCACTAGCTGTGATTATGTGGCTTATGTTATTGTACAACAGGCATCCTCTTCTCGCTCATCAAATATCTCCCTCTCCATCCACCTCAGCTCCCCAAAATCATGCTGTGGGTGTTCACGAAATACTGGACCTGAATAAAGTAAAGCATCATACCTGTCAGTATTAGCTGATGGTACCTTTCGCGGCAATGTCTGGATACAGTGTTTTGCGGGACGCATGCTTCTGTTTCCCCTGTTGTACGTTCGGTGTCGCTGAGAGATTCTGTCTTCACCTTGTGTCTTACATCTCTTTATTTGCATCTTTTTACAGTGCATTGATACTTTTAATTACACTTTAAACTACTCTGTTTTTGCCATGAAAATAACCTTTGGTGCTGACATGGCATTACTTTCCATCCATCCATCTGTCTGTCCATCCATCAAATTATTTTGATGTGGATTTTGTAGTTCCTATTTAACCAATTAATCTGAAAAGTCAAAGAGAAATAATCATCATCATTTAATATATAATTACTTCTTTAAGCAGTTCCCACCTTTGTTAACATTTTAGGTTCTTAATCTTATATGTTATTGATTTCCCCATCTATTATATTTCCTTCCCCTATATATTCTCATATTCTTCTTTGATATTATTGTGAAATGTAGGTGTAATGGGCCTTATGATCTTAACAGTTATGCCATGTTACGCCAGTTACACACATAAAAATAAGTTGTCCCACCCCACCTAAGCATAGCTGGCAGGAGCTGGGCCTGTATACAAGAAGCTTTACCTACAAAAAAAAAAAAAAAAAACCTTAAAGGAGACCCTTAGAAATTTCGGTATTTTAATGTGAGGAATATTCCACATACTGCATGTGTCATCACATGTGTCATGTGTTCTGGAGGAAAAAGCCTTTAGGCAATGTAGCTAAACTTCTATACATAAATTTTCTACAACATTAGAAGTTGTTAGATGTGTGAGAGGAAGTCATAAAAGTTCCTTTTTCTTTAGTACCAGGTTTGATTTGAATCACTCATGTCACTTACATCTATTTAAACCATGTATTTACTGTATGTTTCAGTTCCTAATAAAGTTACCAGCCAACTGGCATGTAACTGTTTTATTTACTTGCCAAAGCCAATTTGTACTTGTATTTGGCGATTTTGGACCATGGTGGCATGTATTCAAGGTGTCTCACTAATTCAAAGGCCAAATGCATCAGCAAAAGCAATACATGACATGGTAATGACCCTACAGTTATACATGCTGTTTTTTGTTTATTTTTGGTCACCCAACAAAAAATGTATGGCTTACAATGAAAAAGGGTTGAAATAAACCTGGACTCATTTCTGTGACTTATGTGTAGAAGACTATTTTTGGGCTCATGCATGCACAACCATGTTTTTTATGTTATTTCTCAGGAGAATCAAATAGCAAATAACCTTCTTTTGAACTGCTTATAAAAAAAAGGAGGAAGCATTTTTATTCCATTGTCTCTGCCATTTGTCACAAAGAAAACATAAAGTAATGTTCCAGGATCAAAACAAGTTAAAGGCATAGTGCCCCAAAAATGAACATTGTGTAACCATTTTCCTTTTATGGAAAAAGATGCAATGTAAGTGAATAGGGACTGAGGCTAACATTCCCTTTGTGTTTTACTGAAGAAAGAAAGTCAAACGGGTCTGGAACAACAAGAGGGTAAGTAAATGATGACTTTCATTTTTGGGTGATCTATCCCCTTAGGTTCAATCTACAGTATGAGTCGTATCTCAGATTGTAAAAACAACCAAATATCAATGGAATATTGGGGCAAGGCATTCTGGAGGGTTTAAAAGCAGTAATTTTTGTCATGAAAATTCCCACCACAGTGTAATTTCTACCACATCTCAAATTCTGTTTTAGGTTTAATAGAAATTTATGATAGAATTTACTGTGATGGAAATGTATTATTATTATTATTATTATTATTATTATTATTTATTTATTTATTTATTTATTTTTATTTAGTTTTTATATATATATATATATATATATATATATATATATATATATATATATATATATATATATATATATATATAAAATGACTGAGTCCTTTGTCTTGCTGAGGCTAATTTCATAGATAACATTTTATGTATCCTAAATACACACAATTATTATAATTATTTTTTACACTGTTTGCATAATTTGGCAAAATTACAGCCTGATTGGAAACGATACCCAATAAAAACATTCTGCTCACAAGTGATTTTACATTCTTTTGTATTTGTTTCTTATTTAATCTCAAGCATGCTCTTCCCTGACACTTTCACTGACTTGGTTAACAAGTAAACTAACTTTTGAAAAAAAACTTTATTAGGGGCAAAATTATTTGGTGCTGGACAGTCGTTATTTTTATTATTTTTTTATGTATAGAAATAATTTGTACACAAAAATAAATATTGAAATTGTTCATGATTATTTCACTCTTTGTTTAGATTATCATAGTTGTAAGCATGTAATAATTTTTCTTTTTAAAATGAATTTTCATAGTGAAATATTGAGAGTCTGGGCCTGGGACAAGAGTAAAAATTTTAAACAGTAAAATCTGTACATACTGTATAAGGCATTTGAAAAGTGTAAAATAATAATAATAATAATAATAAAGGCCTGGTAAAAAGTTACAGGTCAGTTTTAACATGACATTCAAATATATATATATATATATATATATATATATATATATATATATATATATATATATATATATATATATATATATATAGTATATATCTGTTTGTTTTAATAAATATCAACCCATGGAACATGAGTGCCTATAGTAAGAAGTTGAAGAAACACCCATACATACCGTAGGCTATTGACAAACCAACAGCAAACAGAACTTAACTACTGCAATATTAAAATATTGACAGCAGATCCTGATATGGTATTGATTTAAAGTAGTGTGCTGTATATGTAGACCCACTGCATTAGGGAAAATGTACTAAAATGAGCTGGATTACAGTGTGTTTACCTCATTAAAATTGTGTGTGTGAGTGTGATTGTGTGTGTGTCCTGGACTGCAGTGGGAGCTACAGACCTGTTAATGTATGGTAATTCTACAGCTGCTCGCTAACAGAGGCACTAATATTACCCAGCAATACCTTTGAACTCCCAAAATCATGCCAGATGCATAATTAAGAGCAAAAGAGCTACATTTACATCTGCAGGAAACTGTAATTATGGTTCCTTTCTTCATCAATTACACTCTTAATAATCTCTCTCATCTCTGGTCAGCACCTCAGTCTCTCCATCTCTGTTTTTCGCTCTGTTTTGCCTCTCTCTCTCTTTTTGAAGGGATAGCTCACCCCAAATATGAAAATTCTGGTATCACTTACTCATCCTCATGTTGCTCCAAACCCACATGATTACTGTTTTGGTCCGACATAAGATTTAGTAAATGATGCCAGAATTTTAATTTTTGGGTGAACTATCCCTTTTAATACACACACACTTGTGTGTTGGCTTCCATTTCATCGAATCCCATCATCTCTGACATTCCCCTTCCCTCTAAGGGGCCGTTTACACGACAGCGTTTTCAACTAAAAACTGAAAACTTTTTATGCGTTTCGGCTGTTCGTTTACACGACAACGTAGTTTTGGGGCCTGAAAACGCAAACTTTTGAAAAGGGGTTTCAAAGTGCAAGTTTTTTAAAATGATGCTGTTATCATCTCCGTGTAAACATACAAAAACGTCATGCACACGTGTATTATGTGTTCAGTCCATAGGCATGAACTTCAAGAACTTCCTCCTTACCTCCAGGGAGAACAGATCAACATGAGATCACCACTTGGAGTCCTTAAAAAGGTGGTGTGCTTTATAGTCCAGGGTCACTTGTAGTAATAAAGCAACCTCATCGTCCATCCAGACAAAATTGCTCGATGCTTTCGCCATCTTCATTGTTTGTATTCACCGCTCTGTGGAAGAATGCTTATGTGCACAGGCACGTAGTGTTTCTTTAGAAAGTGACATCGCCAACTACTGGCCTGGCATGCATAACACAGCATTTTTAGTTGTTTTCACAGATCCGTGTGAATGGGGATCGTTTTGACAACGTTGTCATCTGTACGCGAAACTTTTAAAAAATGCAAAGCAAAAACTTTTCCGTTTTTAGTACATCGTTGTCATGTAAACATACCCTAAGAGCACACACTATAAAAACACAAACACAAACAGAGCTCCATTAGTTTCACTAATGAGGGGCCCTCACACACGGCCACAGTTATGGCCCATAATCACCCCATCAATGAGTGGTGGTGAGAGGCAGAGTTAATAAGCCTGTAGTGGGGGTCTCTTTATACCCATCAGGCCTGAAAATCAGAGCCCTGGGGTCAAAACACCTTTTCATACGTTCCCTCCATTCCATCCGTCCACTGCTTTATAACTCCATCCATTCTCTCATGTTTGTAGTGGCTCAAGAGAGTATGACTATAGGAAAAGTGCAGCAACTGACATTTGCTTGTAAGGTATTTCCATACAGAGTAAATTTGTTTTCTCAAATACCCAGTCTGCACTACAATGCAGTGGGATGCAGCAAACTAAAATTATTCTGATATTATTAACAGGAGTTTGAGTTTTGTTGCATCACATCACAACATTTGCCTGCAGTGTAGACATGGTTAACAGGATTTTGAATCTCATTTCCCTGCTGAACATCTTAAACTAGCCTAGGCAGGTTTGCTGGTCTCCCAGCCTCGTCAGGCTGGTCTGTTGGCTTTCTATTGGGCTTTCAGGCAATATTAAATGGCCAGACTGGGAGACCACCTTAAAGGCATATTCTGGGTTAAATACAAGTTAAGCTTTATTGACAACCTGTCTGCCTGTTGTATTCTATTAATTTATTAACGTTAATAAATCTGTGGATATTTCTGATATTTGCAACCCTCTTTGCTATGCACTAATTATCCGGATCACTCACTGAATGTTTTTACTACGAGTATGATGAAAATCTTTTTGCGGGCATGTTAGGAGTAGCCTGTGACTACAGTTTGTTAGAACAATAATGTTATGATGGTACATAATATTTAAACTGGTTGCATAAAGTACTTTGTAAAGACAAAATACTCTGAATAGGCTACATTAAAACATTACTACCGTCTCTATGACTGATGTTTTCATCTGTTTGTGTGTAAGCATATGCATTTTGATGTGCAGCGTGTTTGATCGGCCAACATCAATTATGTATAAATTATGTAAATAAGTTACTTCAGACTATAAGTCGCTGGACATTTAAGGTGATAAAAAAAAAAAAAAAAAAAAATGAGAACCACTGTGTGCCTGATATGAGATTTCCATCTCTGCCGTTCCTTGCTCAGAATGATAAATCTGGGCATTTTGTTAGAGTTGGTCATGGAGAATCAATGTTGGTTGAATCAATGAGTTATTTAAGCAGTGTCTATATAACATTTTTATAGCAAGTTGCAGCTGTTGCAGCACATATAACATATCTGTTGTTGGCTAATGATTTTTCTTTTCCCAAGGGCATGTCACAAAAATTGTTTACTCCAATCCAGTATTTTGTATTTAATTTTTTTAAGCTATTTATAAAACAGATCGTTTCCGTTCTGGTTGCTGATTCATCAATATAGCATTCAAGGCATGCTAAAAACCATGATATTAAAGTAAAAAATATAACAGCAATTACCTATCATCATACATGTACAGTATCACTGTATAGTACACATGCAAAGCAACATTGTGGCTTCGAATGGAATGATGGCACTTAATGAATTTGCATAATTATGAAATTATGAAATTTCAGGCAAAGTCATATGGCACTTGAGGCTGTGCTATGTAACATTTAGATATTTAGTCTATTTTAAGATGTATGCATTTTAATTTTATGACAAACTTGCATGACAACTCACAGCATAATGGCATTAATAAGAGCTCTACATGATTTATTGATCTTGGTTAAAGCGTGTTCAAAACAATGTTACTATGAATGCAAACTTTTATACAGTTAAAAACACACTCTATTAGCATAACATAAATATATATAAATAAATAAAAATTTCCAACATTCTTGGAATGTCCATGTACTAAAATAAAATAGTTGATGCCATGAGTGTACCTTAATTTACTATTACTATTATTTAGAATGGCCATGGAAAATGAAGCAATGTGATAACAATTTTACCTGGTCGCAAAAAGTAGTCCGTCAATTTACCTGATGAACTTTCACCTTTTGCTGACCCTTTATGCTTCGCATAGCTAATCTGTGCTTCTAAATCACTTGCACCTTTATTAGCAACTGACACATAAGTGCCAGCTTTACATGTCATACATTCTGCTTCCCACGGATCTCGACCTGAACGAAAGCATGGGAATTTTTGTGCAAATCTTCTATAAATTTGCACTTTCGTTTGGGCATTGTTTCCACTCGGCTGTCATTTGCTGCTACTGTCAAGCAACTGTATGATGCCGAACACAACAGCGCTTCACGCGTTCGCAGAGAGATTGACAGGCAGGAATTTGGCCAATAGTTGCTGCAAGCTTATAAACTTTTAATCTCATTTGTGTGAGAAGGCGGGATTTACAAAGAGGGGTTAAAGCAATGCAAATATGCGTGCACACACAATTAAGTATTAGACCAGATGCACATCATAATGCAACTAAAGCAGAATCCCAGACTTTTTCACAAATTTAGAAATCACAGCCGGATGCTTTTTTAAGGTCCGAAAAAGAGGACATGTCCGGAAAAAAGAGGACGTATGGTCACCCTACATTAATTAAGCATTATATTCAATTTAAATTCTTCACAATTATGCCAGATTTATAATAATGTGGATTATATAAAGATTACTCAATTAAGTTTGATGGAATTTTTTCATACAATTAAAATACATAAATCATAAAAAAAACAGTTTTTTTATATAATTATGAATATAGTCTTAGCTGAATGTGTAATACCTTTTAACTTTTAAAAGCATTCATATCCATTTCTCTGTTAATCTCTGATTGGCACTTGTGCAAACACATGGTGTTTGGTCAATCTTTTTTTTTTTTTTTTTTTGGTATGCATTGTACTACATTTTTAACATAATGTTTCTTTGAATACATGTTTTTAAGATAATTTTTATCTGTAATAGATGCTAAATTGGGAACCATGTTCTTAATGAGTTTACAGGAGGGATTGCTTTGAAAATGTTCTACAATCATGAATGCATGTACACAATGAAAAACAGAGAAATATGGTCAGTGTTTCATTTTGATACATGACTACTGTTTCTTGTATTATGTAAATCATTTCATTGGTTTGAACTGCATTACATGTTAAGATTATGCAGAGATTACATATATAGTTATAATTAAACCATCCCCCATTAAAAAAAATAAAAATAATATTTAACGACGCTTTCATTCCCTCTACACCGCCATTAATAAGTATGTGTGATAACTGTTAATAGCAGCAACATAGGAGACATGAAATATAAATGCAAAGCAGTAAACAGACAAAATATGGAGAAACTCGGGGCTCATGCACATTGATTCGTATTTTCAATCTTAGCAGTCATGTTTTTTAGTTGTTGTTTTTTTTATTCTATTCCTGAAATGGAGCATTTTATTAATGAGATTTGCTCCTCATCATCAGGGAAGCATTTGTCATTTTACTAGTGATTCATTTCATCCTTTTTTCTCCAATATTAGTTGCACAAATTATAAACTGGTTCATTCTTGCCATACTGTGTCTCACTATGGGGAATATCAATCGAAATCAAACCCAGAGATGTATGAGGGATAATTTTGCTTTTCAAAATGCATACCTTTGTTTAAATAGTACGGTTGGTTATTCTAAAATTATGATTATTTTCTGTGAAGAAAATTGTTTCCTGTTGAGATCAAAAGGAAATTAAGATTATATTGAACATGTGTATTGCATTAACATCTGTTTTTGTAGTCATATGCAACCAAGCAATTGAATCGAATGTGTTCAATTAAGAAAAAAAAATATCATATGGGTTTAAAACAACATAAGGGTAAGTAAATAACATAATTTACTTTCTGGCTGAACTAACCATTTTATATTTCAGTTTTGATATTTTTGTGAAGATAGAGTTTGTCAGAAATTGGCATGTTCGACCATTAAGCAGATGGGACAATGTTTTAAAAGTGTCACAGAGCCAAAACAGTGTTTACCCTCTTTGTGTTTCAACTGGCAAAGGGCTTCTTATAGTTGTTTCTGCACATTTAGCTGGAATAAGAGAATGCATTTTATCTTTGAAGAAACTAGACACATCACCTATGAGCTTTTGTACTTGTTTAATGGCTGGTGCATTATGATATGGCAAGGATCCCCACAGAGAAACTGATGGGACCAGAGATACGTGCAGAACGAGTCCTCTGGATGACCTCCTGGTGTGAATCCCAGGGTCAGTACACCAATTACAAACCTCACATTTGATCTTGACTGCATGAGTTTTTGATTGATACCTTCACCAACACCTGAGAGAAAACATGATCAATTAAAATGAAGCTCTAATGAGAACTTGGAACCATGGAACATCACATACTTCGAATGTAAAACATTCTGTGTGTGACAAGGAAATTACAGTGGTATTACTGTAGATGTGCAAAACTACATGTTTTAAAAATGGATTAGTCTGTGGGTTGCCTGAAGGACTAGTTGACTAATCCGTTTTAAGGAAGCCCTGTATAATTAGGCTGGTTTCGGGTTCACCTGTGGTTGATCACACATGTTTTTGTTTTTTTTTCAAGGCTTTACTGTGCAAACTCTCAAACTGCTTAAAGGAATATTCCATACATATTCCATTTGTAGCATAATGTTGACCAGCACAAAAATTATTTCATCTTGTCCCTTGTATATTAAAAAAAAGAGAGAATTATGGTTACAGAATTGCACTTACAAGTGAATGGGGCCAGTCGATAAACAATTAAAATACATACTGTTACAAAAGTGTAGCCACAAGACATAAACATTAAACATGTTAACAGGGTTTTAGTGTGACAAAATCAGGGATTTGCCAGTGTTACAGAGTTTACCAGACTACAGGGTTTGCCGGGATTCTGTCGTAATGACAACAAAGTTGTGACATTTGATATAATTTTACAAAGATATGGTTATTGGATGATTTTATAACTCTAAAATCACTCTAACACAGATAATGTTTATGTCTTGTGTCAATAAATTTGACTTCCAATGTAAGTGCCTCACATTTTTTAAACTTTTTTTTTAAAATTAAGTTTAATGTTTTTTTTTATTTTTTTTTTTTATTTTTTTATTGCTGATCAACAATATGGACAGAATATATATATATAAACTCAGCACACACAAAAAAAGAAACATCCCTTTTTTTAGGACACTGTATTTTAAAGATAATTTGGTAAAAATCCAAATAACTTTACAGATCTTTATTTCAAAGGGTTTAAACAATGATTTCCATGCTTATTCAATTAACCATAAACAATTAATGAACATGCACCTGTGGAACGGTCATTAAGACACTAACAGCTTACAGACGGCAGGCAATTAAGGTCACAGTTATAAAATCTTAGGACACTAAAGAGACCTTTCTACTGACTCTGAAATACAACAAAAGATAGATGTCCAGGGTCCCTGCTCATCTGCATGAACGTGCTTTAGGCATGCTGCATGGAGGCATGAGGACCGCAGATGTGGCCAGGGCAATAAATTGCAATGTCCGTACTGTGAGACGCCTAAGACAGCGCTTCAGGGAGACAGGAGGGACAGCTGATCATCCTCGCAGTGGCAGACCACATGTAACAACACCTGCACAGGATCGGTACCTCCGAATATCACACCTGCGGGAAAGGTACAGGATGGCAACAACAACTGCCTGAGTTACACCAGGAACGCACAATCCCTCCATCAGTGCTCAGACTGTCTGCAATAGGCTGAGAGAGGCTGGACCGAGGGCTTGTAGGCCTGTTGTAAGGCAGGTCCTTACCAGACATCACCGGCAACAACGTCGCCAATGGGCACAAACCCACCTTCGCTGGACCAGATAGGACTGGCAAAAAGTGCTCTTCACTGATGAGTCACGGTTTTGTCTCACCAGGGGTGATGGTCGGACTCGCGTTTATCATCAAAGGAATGGGCGTTACACCGAGGCATGTACTCTGGAGCGGGATCGATTTGGAGGTGGAGGGTCCGTCATGGTCTGTCACAGCATCATCAGACTGAGCTTGTTGTTACTGTAAGCAATCTCAACGCTGTGCGTTACAGGGAAGACATCCTCCTCCCTCATGTGGTACCCTTCCTGCAGGCTCATCCTGACATGACCCTCTCTGTTCTTCCATGGCCAGCGAAGAGCCCGGATCTCAAGCCTATTGAGCACGTCTGGGACCTGTTGGATCAGAGGGTGATGGCTAGGGCCATTCCCCCCAGAAATGTCTGGGAACTTCCAAGTGCCTTGGTGGAAGAGTGGGATAACGTCTCACAGCAAGAACTGGCAAATCTGTGCAGTCCATGAGGAGGAGATGCACTGCAGTACTTAATGCAGCTGGTGGCCACACCAGATACTGACTGTTACTGTGAATGTAACGTTGTCAGTTTATGTCAAGCCATGTTTATGTCAAGTCAAGTTTTAAGTAAAGTCAAGTTCATGTTTATGTTTCACATTTGTAATTAGTTTTTTTTATTTTTTGGATATCACGTTTGTCAATAAAATTGCACTTGGGTTCTGCACCAGCAGCAGCTTCGTTACATATATATATACACAGGTGTTACATATATATATATATATATATATATATATATATATATATATATATATATATAGTTTTTTTTTGTTGTTGTTTTTTTGCCATATTGTTGATCAGCACAAACAAAATATTATATATATATATATATATATATATATATATATATATATATATATATATATATATATATATATAGTGGCATATTGCTGATCAGCAATAAAAAAAAATCAAGTTATTTCACAACTATATATATATATATATATATATATATATATATATATATATATATATATATATATATATATATATACATATATATATATATAAGAAATTTAGATATACTGCCGACCTCGCAAATTAACAAATTGATCTTCATCCATTGTGGCCCATCCTTATGCATTACCAGTCAAACTTCCTCCCTGTTCGAATTTACACATTCTTCATAACCAAGCTGAAATGGAATCATGACAGTCATATTAAAAAATACAGCAGTTTGACGTGCAATTTGAATTCAAACCTAAATTAACTTCAAATTAATGACTAATTTCCCAAGGTATTCACTAATAGAACATAATAGACTGTTTGATGAATGAATCACTCGTTGATGAATATGAGCTCATCAAAATGCAAAAAACCCAATAAGTGCACACACACACACGCTATCTCACGTAGACACACACTGATAATTTTTTGTTAGACTTAGAAATACACAGCATAACCTAATGCCTTCTCTAATGAGCATGAATGGATATTTTCAACTAATTTCTTTAGTATTCTTGTTGTGTCACTTTTCAATGACATCAGTGATTCTTGCAAAGAGATTAGACTCATAGATAAAGCACTTAACAGTGCGTGAAGGGAAGTAGCTTTGTGAATTAAAATTTTCATTACATCTGGATGGAGACTTGACAGAAATTGTAGATTTCCTGTCACATCCTGACTGTCAAGTAGGGCTAAATTAAACAGATTTTCAATAGTGACTTAATCTTAATAGCACTCGCATATCATAGGATTAAAGTTGAATTATTGAATTTGAAAGCAGGTTTATGCATCTGTCATGCGAGCAGGGCTTGAGTTGAGGGGGTTGTGAGGGGATGGCATCCCCCTTGTTGCAAGAAATACCAAAAAAGCATCCCCCTTTTAAAACCACCATCCTCCCTTTCTATCCCCATTCGATTTATTGTGTCATGTATTACTTAGAACTAATCATGCAAGTAAAATATAAAATTTTCTACGTTTCATAAATAACAGACTTTAAATAACGGCGATTAGCCAGTCAGAATTAGATTTCGACGTGTTTAAGGTTGCCAGATTTCTATAGGTGAAATCCCCCAATCAAATCTTGACACTTCTTTTGTCTTTCTTTAAAAAAAGAGAACAGAATGTAAGATATTGCTATGACGAGCGTACAGTTACAACATGTACATGTTTTTAACTCAAACATTTTCACATAAAATGCTTTTGTGTGTAGAACAACTTTTTTACACCACTGTTTAAGCATTCTTCATAAACAGCCCAAACTTCCTTTAATAGATTGGTTATTGGAATAGAAAAAAAATGCGTGTCTGTGACAGTGAGCGACCGATCTAGATAAAAACATTTTTCATGATCATAATGTGGATATATTTTACAGAATTCATCATAAAATACAATTACAGAGGGTAACAGGTAAATATTATGGCCATGTCTCCTGAGGGTCAATGAAGTGACACTCATTTTTGTCCAGGTCTATTAAATAAAAAATACATAAAATAAAATAAAAACAATTTACACAGACTTGAATTTACTCGAATACCCCTCTTCTATGATGATCATATTTTCAAGTCAAATTTATATTTTCTCTGGGGCTTAAAGTAAAAATATCTTGTGGTGTCCAGATACAGTAAAAAATTATCATTAAAAGCTGAAATTCCTGAAAAAAGAAATGTTGGCAAGGCTAATGCAGAATAATCTTTTATTGTTATTTCTTAAAAAAAAAAAGCAGTGAAACAATTGTGTTGTTTCATATTTACTTAATATTTAATTGTGATTCATATTTAAACATGCTTTTGTCCACCAAATCAAAGGCAATGGGTGAAACCAACATGGTTTCCGTAGAGCCACGGGTCCAGACAGCATTCCGGGCCGTATCATCAGAGCATGCGCGAACCAACTGGCTGGTGTTTTTACGGACATTTTCAACCTTTCCCTCTCTTTGTCTATGGTCCCCACATGCTTTAAAACGTCCACCATTGTGCCGGTACCAAAGCAACCCAAAATCACTTGCTTAAATGACTGGTGTCCTGTTGCTCTGACCCCCATCATCAGCAAATGCTTTGAGAGACTAATCAGAGATTACATCTGCTCTGTGTTGCCTCCCTCACTGGACCCATTACAGTTTGCTTACCGCAACAACCGCTCCACTGATGATTCCATTGCATCTACACGACACACTGCTCTCTCCCACCTGGAAAAAAGGAACACTTATGTGAGAATGCTGTTTGTAGACTACAGCTCAGCATTCAAAACCATTGTGCCCTCCATGCTTGATGTGAAACTCCAGACTCTGGGCTTAAACAGCTCGCTGTGCAGCTGGATCCTGAACTTCCTGTCAAGCAGACGCCAGGTGGTTAGAATGGGCAGCAACATCTCCTCATCACTGACCCTCAACACTGGAGCCCCACAGGGCTGTGTTCTCAGCCCACTCCTGTATTCCCTGTACACACATGACTGTATGGCAACACATAGCTCCAATGCCATCATTAAGTTTGCTGATGATACGACGGTGGTAGGTCTGATCACTGACAGTGATGAAACAGCCTACAGAGAGGAGGTGCACACTCTGACACACTGGTGTCAGGAGCACAACCTCTCCCTCAACGTCAGCAAGACAAAGGAGCTTGTGGTGGACTTCAGGAGAAAAGACAGGGAATGTCCTGGTTACTTTCATAACCTCCATTCCCTGATGGGGGGAACGAGAAGTTGTGTCGATGTAGTGACACTAGGGGTTACACTTGGGAGCCCCAAACACCTCTTCTTTTTGAAAAAAGGCCAATGGGAATTGGCGAGTGGAATTTGTATGCCACTCCCCCAGACATACTGGTATAAAAGGAGCTGGTATGCAACCACTCATTCAGGTTTTGTGCTGAGGAGCTGAAACAAGGTCCCGGCCATTTCAGCATGTAGTTTAATGTTGTGGCAAGAGGGACACAACATGTCGTTATCCTCCATCAGGGAATGGAGATTATGAAAGTAACCAGGACGTTCCCTATCTGTCACTCACTCGACGTTGTGTCGATGTAGTGACACTAGGGGTCCCTATACAAAATGCCACAACTATCTGAACTGTGTTACGTGGACTGGCGGTGCGAGACGGGCAGACCACTGTGTGCCTCGTAGCCAGCGCACCAGGCCATCATGTAACCTCCCCCAACACTCTTATGAGCATCGAATGGTCCTTCAGAAACAAGTCGACTGCCCAAAAAAGAGGGACAGGCTAGCCCAGCCGTGGCCTCTTTTCCTCTTTTTTCTCCCTAAAAAGAGTGGAATTTGTTAACCAACTGGGGGCCATAAATGTCTACATCGGGGGGGTGTCACTGCAAAGGGGAAGACACCGTGGAGACCACGCCCTGCCCAAAGAAAAAAAAGGGGGGGTATTTTGAGTGAAAATATGTCACATGGTCTTACAGATTCTTGTCGGAAGTATGTCATGTGGAGAAGTCCCATGGTAGGTCCTACCTACAAACATGGTGAACGGGGTGGCCTCTGCCCAAAGAAGACACAGTTTACCGACAGGGAAACGATTTAGCGGAAGATATCACAAAATCAAATTCCCAAATCAAATCAAATCACTTTATTGTCACACAGCCATATACACAAGTGCAATGGTGTGTGAAATTCTTGGGTGCAGTTCCGATCAACATAGCAGTCGTGACAGTGATGAGACATATACCAACCCACAACAACATCAAATCAACACGACACAACTTAAACATCTGTTATACACATAATTACACTCAACAATATACAAACAATAACACACACTGTACAGTATACAATATGCTATTTTATATATAGAATGTACAGTATTGTACTGTATTGACATTCAGGCTGTCGGTTGATAGTCAGTTGTTAAGAGAGACATAATATAATAATAATAATATAATTTATGACAGTCCGGTGTGAGATATAAGAGTAAGGGTAATAAAGTGCAGTGCTGATGTATATTGATCATGAGAGATCAAGAGTTCAGAAGTCTGATTGCTTGGGGGAAGAAGCTATCATGGAGTCAGCTGGTGCGGGTCCTGGTGCTGCGATACCGCCTACCTGATGGTAGCAGTGAGAACAGCCCATGGCTCGGGTGGCTGTAGTCTCTGATGATCCTCCGAGCTTTTTTCACACACCGCCTTGTATATATTTCCTGGAGGGAGGGAAGCTCACCTCCGATGATGTGTTTGGCAGTTCGCACCACCCTTTGCAGTGCTTTGCGGTTGTGGGCGGTGCTATTGCCATACCAGGCAGAGATACAGCCAGTCAGGATGCTCTTCACAGTGCAGGTGTAGAACCGTGTGAGGATGTGGCGGTTCATTCCAAACTTCCTCAGCCGTCTCAGGAAGAAGAGGCGCTGATGAGCCTTCTTCACAACGACTTCAGTGTGGACGGACCATGTGAGTTCCTCAGTGATGTGGACACCCAGGAATTTGAAGCTGCTGACTCTCTCCATTGGTGCTCCATTGATGGTGTTGGGACTGTGTTCTCTGTCTTTTCTTCTGAAGTCCACCACAAGCTCCTTTGTCTTACTGACGTTGAGGGAGAGGTTGTGCTCCTGACACCAGTGTGTCAGAGTGTGCACCTCCTCTCTGTAGGCTGTTTCATCATTGTCAGTGATCAGACCTACCACCGTCGTGTCATCAGCAAACTTAATGATAGCATTGGAGCTATGTGTTGCCACACAGTCATGTGTGTACAAGGAATACAGTAGTGGGCTGAGAACACAGCCCTGTGGGGCTCCAGTGTTGAGGGTCAGTGATGAGGAGATGTTGCTGCCTATTCTAACCACCTGGCATCTGCTTGACAGGAAGTCCAGGATCCAGCTGCACAGCGAGCTGTTTAAGCCCAGAGCCCGGAGTTTCTCATCTAGCTTGGAGGGCACTATGGTGTTGAATGCTGAGCTGTAGTCTACAAACAACATTCTCACATAAGTGTTCTTTTTTTCCATGTGGGAGAGAGCAGTGTGTATTGTAGATGCAATGGCATCATCAGTGGAGCGGGTGTTGCGGTAAGCAAACTGCAGCGGGTCAAGATTGAGTGGCAAGAGCAGATGTAATCTCTGATTAGTCTCTCAAAACATTTGCTGATGATGGGGGTCAGAGCAACAGGACGCCAGTCATTTAAACAAGTTATTTTTGATTGTTTTGGAACAGGCACAATGGTGGATGTTTTAAAGCATGTGGGGACTACAGGCAAAGAGAGGGAAAGGTTGAAAATGTCCGTAAAAACACCAGCCAGCAGGTTCGCGCACGCTCTGATGACGCGGCCCGGAATGCCGTCTGGGCCCGCGGCTTTGCGGATATTCACCCGTCGGAAGGATCGGGTTACATCCGCTACAGAGACGGAGAGTGAACTAACCTCTGTAGCTTCAGCCGCGAGAGCTTTCTCTGCGAGGGCGGTGTTATTTCCCTCGAAACGAGCATAAAAAGTATTTAGCTCATCCGGTAGAGAGGCAGCGGTGTTCATGGTGGAGTTTTTATTCCCTTTAAAGTCCGTGATGATGTTAATTCCCTGCCACATGCTTCTAGAGTTGGTGGTGTTAAACTGTCCTTCAATCTTGCTCCTGTACTGGCGTTTTGCTGTTTTGATAGTTTTTCGAAGGGCATAACTGGCTTGTTTATGCTCCTCCGCGTTCCCGGAATTAAAAGCGGAGGTCCGCACATTAAGTGCCGCGCGAACATCGCTATTGATCCACGGCTTCTGATTCGGATAGATTCGTACAGTTCTGGTCGGAATCACTTCCTCTACGCACGTTCTGATGAAACACATTACGCTATCAGCGTAAAGCTCGATGTCGTCATCAGAGGCGGACTGGAACATCTCCCAGTCCGTGTGATCAAAACAGTCCTGTAGCGTAGAGTCTGATTGGTCCGACCAGCACTGGATCGTTCTGAGGGTGGGTGCTTCCTGTTTCAGTTTCTGCCTGTAAGCGGGCAGAAGCAGAATGGAAGAGTGGTCCGATTTGCCAAGTGGTGGGCGGGGGAGGGATTTGTAGCCATCCCGGAATGGAGAGTAGCAATGATCCAAAACCCGGTCCCCTCGTGTGTTGAAACTAATGTGCTGGTGATATTTTGGTGCGACTGATTTTAAACTGGCTTTATTAAAGTCCCCGGTCACAATGAACGCAGCCTCAGGTTCCCATACAGTTTCTTGAGTGCCCGGTCTGTGTCGGCTTGTGGGGGGATGTACACAGCAGTGATAATGACCGCTGTGAATTCCCTCGGTAGCCAGAATGTTCGACACAGAAGCATAAGAAATTCCAGATCAGGAGAACAGAAAGACTTGATGGAATGTACGTTCCTCTGATCACACCAGGATTTGTTGATCATAAAACATACACCACCTCCTCTAGTTTTACCTGAGAGGTCTTTCGCTCTGTCCGCTCGGTGCATGGAGAACCCCGCGGGTTCAATGGCTGAGTCTGGAATCTCCGCAGACATCCAAGTTTCTGTTAGGCAGATAATGCAGCAGTCCCTCATCTCTCGTTGGAAAGAGATCCGCTTGTTATCCAGAGACTGAACATTTGCCAGTAGAATAGTGGGTAGCGGGGGTCGATTTGCGTGGCGTCTTACTCTGATGAGAACGCCGGCTCTGTTTCCCCTTTATCTCCTGCCTTTCCTGGCCGTGCTGCCGAGACAAAGGGCTCCGCTTGCGTGTTTGTAAACAGCGGGTCGGCATTGAGGAATGTGAAGTCCGGTTTTCGGTGTGAGATCGCTGAACCAATGTCCAAAAGTGTTTGTCTGTCGTAGACAATAAGGCAGACAACATCCAAGACAAAAAACATAAGAATTGTAAACAAAACAAACAAAACATTGCTATGTTGTGTCGGAGCTCGCAACGCAGCAGCCATACTCGGCGCCATCTTGAGTTCAATCACGGGGTCACCTATGGGGAACCAGCACATGTGGAGTACCTACCTCAGTACAGGGCCTAATTAGTACATGTACTGGGCCGGCAGCGAATTTCTCCACAAACTCATCTGCCACTGAGTTAAGGAGGAAGGTCATCCAGGGATCACAGCTTGTGAACAAGACTGGGAGACAAAAGTGAATGTCTTCACCTTATGGGAGGGGAAAGGCACTATGCGCAAGCAGCACACCCTGCCAGCTGTCCCAGAACTTACCTGCTCGTACCTGAAAACACACGGGACGAAACCGGCTCAACCCGGAGATTATAGAACCCCGCAAAGGTGTTGTGTGTTGCCCAGCCCACTGCTCTGCAGGTATCTGCCAAAGAAGCACCACTGGTCAGGGCCCAGGAGGCCACAACACTCCTAGGAGAGTGGGCTTGTAGCCCCACAGGGGGCGGCAAGTCCTGAGCGTGATATACCATCACGATGGCAGCAATGACCCAGTGGGCGATCCTCTGTTTGGAGACAGCGCTTCCTTTCTGCTGTCCACCAAAGCAGATAAAGAGCTGCTCGGAGCTTCTAAAGCTTTGCGTGCAATCCAAATAGATGCATAAAGCACACACCGGACATAGCAACGCCAAGGATGGGTCTGCCTCCTCCTGGGGCAGTGCTTGCAGGTTCACCACCTGATCCCTAAAAGGTACATACACCTTCAAGGTGGAGGGGGACAGCCGCCCCTCCAGCCTCTCCTGGAGGAAGGAAAGCACCGATCCGACTGCGCATCTCTGGGGGTCTTCGATTCGGGAAGAACACCACTTAGCGAACAGACGCCACTTCAAGGCATACAGGCGCCTCGTAGAGGGAGCCCTAGCCTGAGTGATCATGTCTACCACAGCTGGTGGTAGGCCACTTAGGTCTTCCATGTCTCATCCAAGGTCCAGATCTGGAGATTCCAGAAGTCTGGTCGTGGATGCTAGATGGTGCCTCGTCCCTAAGAAAGAAGGTCCTTCCTCAGGGGAATTCGCCAGGGGGGGCTGTCACGAGGAGCGTGAGGTCCAAGAACTATGTCTGGGTGGTCCAGTAGGGTGCTACTAGGACAACCTGCTCCTCATCCTCCCTGACCTTGCACAGGGTCTTTGCAAGTAGGCTCACTGGGGGAAACACGTATTTGCATAATCCCAGGGGCCAGCTGTGTGCCAGCGCATCTATACCGAGGGGTGCCTCAGTCAGGTCGTACCAAAGCAGGCAGTGGGAGGATTCCCAGGAAGCAAACAGGTCTACCTGTGCTTGACCGAATCGACTCCAAATCAGTTGGACCACCTGGGGGTGGAGACTCTACTCTCCCCGACCATAACCTGTCGTGACAGTGTGTCCGCTGAGGTATTGAGGTCGCCCAGGATGTGAGTGGCTCGTAGCATCTTGAGGCTCTGGTGACTCCAGAGGAGGAGACGGCGGGTGAGTTGTGACATGCAACGGGAGCGTAGACCACCTTGACGGTTGATGTACGCAACCGTCACCGTGTTGTCTGTCTGGACCAACACTGCTTGCCCTGGATCAACGGCCGAAACCTCCGAAGGGTGAGCAGTACTGCCAACAACTCAAGGCAGTTGATGTGCCAATGCAGCCACGTTGAAACCCCTGCCCATAGAAATGCAAGGTCAGTCCAAGGGCTGAAGAGGCAGTGACAGATCGGTGTGATGACCACGCGATGTGTCCCGCAGTGCCATGCCCATCTCGAGACTCGAGTCTGAAGCGGTCTCATTTGCATCAACCTGAGCGGTGTGGCCACTGCTGATGATGCCATATGCCCCAGGAGCCTCTGAAAAAGTTTCAGTGGAACCGCTGTCTTCAGCATCGACTGTGCACGCTCTTTCGTGAGGCGCGCCATTATCGAGACTGAGTCCAACTCCAAGCCGAGAAAAGGGATGCCCTGAACCGGGGAGAGCTTGCTCTTTTCCCAGTTGACCCGAAGCCCCAGTCAGCTGAGGTATGTGAGCACCAGGTCTCTGTGTGCACACAACACATCCCGAGAGTGAGCTAGGATTAGCCAGTCATCGAGATGATTGAGGATGCGGATGCCCACTTCCCTTAGCCAGGCAAGGGCTGCTTCTGTGACCTTCGTGAAGACGTGAGGGGACAAGGACAGGCCGAAGGGGAGGACCTTGTACTGGTACACCCAGCCCTCGCAAACAAACCGCAGGAAGTGTCTGTGTCGAGGTAAGACCAAGACGTTGAAGTATGTGTCCATCAGGTCTACCGCCGCGAACGAATCTTGATGCCAGACGCTCTCTAAAATGCGTTTTTGCGTCAGCATCTTGAACGGGAGTCTGTTCAAGGCCCAGTTCAGTACTCGCAGGTCCAAGATTGGCCACAACCCACCGCCTTTCTTTGGTATGATGAAGTAGGGGCTGTAAAACCCCTTCTTCATCTCGGCCGGAGGGACAGGCTCTATCGCACCCTTCCGTAGAAGGGTACCGATCTCCATATGCAAGGTAGCGGAGTTCTTGCACTTCACCGAGGTGAAGCAGATGCCGCTGAACCTGGGCTGGCACCTGGCAAACTGAATCACGTAGCGGAGTCGGACGGTCCGGGTCAGCCATCGTGACGGATGGAAAGCGCGAGCCACACGTTCAAACTCCGGGCGAGGGGGACCAAGGGGATAATCATGTCGGACTTACCGGCAGGTGGGACGGAGCGGTGGGGCGGAGTCTGAGGCGCCATGTCGAGGGGGCTTGAACCCCATGGCCGTGCTGAGTCCAAAGACATCGAAGCACTTACCTGGCTCCTGACGCCCACCATAAGATTGGTCGAGGAGTGGGGAGGATGAACATCGTCCCCGCAGTCCGTCAGAACCAACCTGGTGTTGGCATGTTTGTGCCACAGCTGGGTGCGCAGGGGATGGGGGTCTGCCGCTGGAGCGCCAAACCTGCCAAAATGGGACGATGGACAGCGGTCGTGACAACGGGTGTGCGCACCTGACATGTGATCCAGAGAACAAGGAAACCACTCTTTTGTTGAAGTTTTGGGTACCGCAGCCTCTTGGGCATATGGCGAAAAATGAAACAAAAGATTCTCCTCCCAGCCCTCCACTGGGGATGGAGTGGTCTGTCTACCAGCTCTGTAGAAACGGGTCTCCTCGTCCCTGGGTCTGCCGTCACAGGGGCGCTTCGAAGCCTTCCAAGGGTTCTTGGCGGCCGGCCGTGAGACGGGTGGCATCCGCTTCCTGTGGTGGGCTGCATGCCGGGGCTGGGCCGTGGGGGCGGGCTACGGCGGAGCTGGTGCTGTTGCTGCAGGAGGACACCCTGGGCAACAAGCAGACCGTTCACCGTTAAGAACTGCTGGGCAAAGTCCTTGACGGTGTCACCGAACAGGCCAACCTGGGAGATGGGTGCGTCAAGGAACCGTGCCTTGTCAGCCTTTCTTATGTCGACCAGGTTGAGCCAAAGGTGGCGTTCCTGGAACACCAGGGTGGACATCGCCTGCCTGAGAGACCACACCATGACCTTTGTTGCCCGGAGAGCGAAGTCGGTCGCCGAGCACAGTTCCTGCATCAATCCCAGGTCAGAACTACCCTCGTGCAGCTCTTTTAGCGCCTTGGTTGGGTGTACCTGCAGGAGAGCCATGGCGTCCAGGGTGGAGGCAGCTTGTCCAGTGGCACTGTAGGCCTTAGCCGTCAGAGACAACGTAAACCTACAGGCCCTGGATGGGAGCTTTGGGCACCCATGCCAGATGGTGGCACTTTGCTGGCATAAGTGCACCGCGAGTGCCTTATCCACCTGGGGATCACTGACTACCCCTTGGCAACCCCAACATCGAGGGTAGTGAGAGCAGGGGAGCTGAAAGATCAGGACTAGGTAGTAAAAGGTGCCCTCCATGATCTTATCAGCTCCTCATGCACTTCCGAGAAGAAAGGAACTGGGGCGGGGCATGGCCATGAGCGGCGCTCTGGGCCCAGGAACCAATGATCAAGCAGCGAGGGTTCAGGGGAGAGTGGAGGGTTCCACTCTAGCCCGATGCTCGCAGCTGCCCGGGAAAGCATGCCCATCATCTCCGCATCGGCCTGAGACTGGGCGACCACTCCTGAAGGGGGAAGCCCAGCCGAAGTCTCCGCTCGCTCTCCGATGCTGCGCTCGATAGCTCATCGTATTCCTGGGCCCAGAATAAGAGGTCGAACTCGTCCCGAGACGAGCCGGCGGTCTCATCCGAGGAATGTCCGTGGGGTGTTACCCAGCGGAGGTGGTCCCATTGGAGTCCCCAAATTGCCCCCAGTGCTAACCGATGCGGCCTCATACCCATAGGTAGAAGGACCGAGGCGGGGAGCCGCTGGGGTGGCTTGCTTTCTTACGAAGGCAAGCTGTGACCACAATGTTGCCATGGTCATGTTCTCACAATGAGGACAAGACCCATACACGAACGAAGTCTCCACGTGGGCAGCGCCCAGACACGTAAGACAGCAATCGTGGCTGTCAGAAGCAGAGAGATAATGACCACAATCAGGAATAACACACAAACAGAAAGACATCTTTAAAAAGACGTTCCGTGTGTGCCGCTCTTTTAGAATTGAAAATATACTCTTTTTTAGAATATACACTTTTTGTTGTTCTGGCGTAGCGCCCAGGGGCGTTCTCTACACTCCACGGGTGCAGAGTGGGAGAAGCCGCTGAAATGCGCCACAAAATCCAGCAGTTTGAGGTGATCGGTGCACTGAGGTGATCAGTGCACTGAATGCAACTGCTCGGCTCCAAAGAGAAAATCTGAATGAGTGGTTGCATACCAGTTCCTTTTATACCCGTATGTCCGGGGGAGTGGCATGCAAATTCCACTCGCCAATTCCCATTGCCTTTTTTCAAAAAGCAGAGGTGTTTAGGGCTCCCAAGTGTGACCCCTAGTGTCACTACATCGACACAACGTCGAGTGAGTGACAGATAGGGAACACAGTCCCATTGCCATCAATGGAGCACTGGTGGAGAGAGTCAGCAGCTTCAAGTTCTTCGGTGTCCACATCACTGAGGAATTCACATGGTCTGTCCACACTGAGGCCATTGGGAAGAAGACACATCAGTGCCTTTTCTTCCTGAGACGGCTGAGGAAGTTTGGAATGAACCACCACATCCTCACACGGTTCTACACCAGCACTGTAGAGAGCATCCTGACTGGTTGCATCACTGTCTGGTATGGCAATAGCACCGTCCACAACCGCAAAGCCCTGCAAAGGGTGGTGCGAACTGCCAGACACATCATCGGAGGTGAGCTTCCCTCCCTCCAGGACATATATACCAGGCGGTGTGTGAAAAAAGTTTGGAGGATCATCAGAGACTCCAGCCACCCAAGTCATGGGCTGCTCTCACTGCTACCATCAGGCAGGCGGTATCGCAGCATCAGGACCCTCACCTGCCGACTCCATGACAGCTTCTTCCCCCAAGCAATCAGAGTTTTGAACTCTTGATCTCTCACGATCAATATACATCAGAACTGCACTTTATTAATCTTATTATCTCACATTGGACTGTCATAATTAACAACACACTGGCAACTGACTATCAACCGACAGCCGAATGTCAATACAGTACAACACAACCTACTGTATATTTATATATACTATATATACTATTTTCATTGTATCATGTGTATTCTATATTGTGTGTATTGTATACTGTACATTGTTTATTATTATTTGTATATTGTGTTGTGTGTAATTATGTGTATATTAGATATGTAAATTGTGTTGTGTAAATCTGATGTTTATTGTAAATTGGTATATTTCTCATCACTGTCATGACCCACTATTGCACTTGTGTATATGGTTGTGTGACAATAAAGTTATTTGCTTTGATTGAACATGTAGGCAGTTATATTGTTGTTTATGTTGACCATAAAAAACATAAAACAGAGCGGAAACCTTTAGAACCTCAAGATTTAGCGTGAAGTTTTAAAAAACATCTGATATTTATTTTGACATTTTCATGAAAAGGTACCTTGAAAAATGCATTTGAAAACTTATGGGAAATTAATGATGAAGTTGTTTATACTCTCATGCATTCAAGGTGAAAATAAATTATTATTATACTTTTTACTTGATGGTTACTCCACATGACAATTTTAAAGTTTATATATTATTGTAGAAAATGCTATAAAGGTTTTTCAAAAATGTATGAATCTAAATTGGACACAAAGATTACATTTCTGAGAACTTGACACAAGTGTCAAGTTAGCTAGATTTTTAAAATATTACTCATTTTAACACCTTGGACAACCTTATTTGTCAATGACCTATAAGTATTAGACCAACCCCTCCCCCCCAAAAAAAAATCTTTGACAACACCATCCCCCTTGAATTTTTTTTTTTACAAATTGACCATTGCATGCAAGGTTCTATTCAAAAGCAAATTTGACGGGGAGTTTATTCTCACTGCCAAAACAATTGACTTGTTTTCTGAGTTAAATACAATCTATTTGCTGACAAACATTTTTAGCCACAAGGACGCACTCATTTCAAGGACATCAGTTTCTAACATGACGCGTTTATTCATTTTCCCAGTTGAGCACACATTCAGACGTGCACTGAATTGCTGATTATTTCTATTCACATGTAGAATATGTCAGCATCTGTGCACATTATGGATGGCTTTTTGCATGCTAATTGCATTAGAAGGAACTTTAGGAATATGTTCTTTTGGAGAAAAATCATTTATAATTGCGATTAGTGTTCTCCTCAAAACATCACTTTTGATTCTTAGTGTAAAGGCACATGAAAAGCAGATTACTGTTTATGGTGTGTGTGTGTGTTTTATTTTATTTATTTTTTATTTTTTTATTTTTTATTTTTTGGGAAATAAAGAAATTTCTTGAAGCTTAAAGGAACAGACAGGTCTAATAATTCCTATAACGTTTCAGATAATTAACATTGTTTTATACACATGCCATACCATCTTAGAGAAGTTTGTATTGATTCACAATCATGGGTCAGTCCTAAAAGAGCTATACTTATAGGAGCTATACAGTGTAGATACAAATTTGTCACTTTATGCAATACTTGTGATATACTGTATCAAGACATTTGGGGTAACGTTTAGGTATATACATACTCAAAATAAACTGTTCTGCAAAAGATGTGCCATTTTCTGTTTATTTCATTGTTGACCCACTTTTCACAGCTTTTGCATTAATTTACCCTTTATGGAAAACAATTTGTTGCAGAACAGGCTTTCTTTTTTTTTTTTTTTATTTTTTTTTTTTTTGCAGTGTATAGCAACAAACAGGTGTTTAGAAAAGTGCGGTGGTATTATTTGTTGTCATTTATTTTTAAGTTTTCTATTTAACATTTTTTTTATTATTATTATTATTATTACTATTATTATTATTATCAATTATTTATTTTATTATTATTTTTTTTTAATATATTATTTTAGTGAGAAAATAAAGTCAAAAGAGCCTTTTACCGCAGGGACCTATAGCACCGTTGTGCCCAAATAATGTGTTTTTAAACCTATTTATACTTATCTGCAAGTTATATTTTTGTACTTGGTTGTAAACCGTCAATAAACAAATACATTTTGTGACTTAATCTTTTCTTGAATAAATCCTATACTCACTTAAAAAGTTGGGTTTAAAAATAATGCAGCAGTTAACCCAATGGTGGGTTGATGTTGCACCCCCTTTTTTTAACCACTATTTGGGTTATTTTAACCCAATTTATTGGGTAGCCCATTTACCCAATAAACTGGGTTATAAAATGAGTTATTTTTTTCCCCAAAATGTTGAGTGAGTATTAAATACACATAATAACAGTCAGATACACATGTAAATAGTTAAATAAATGTCCCTCTGCTGGAGGGACAGACTCTATCGCATTCTTCTCTAGAAGGACTGCGATTTCCGCATGCAGAACAGTGGCGTCCTTGCCTACTAATAAGGCAGAACGGATGCCATTGAACCTGGGCGGGCAACTGGCGAACTGAATTGCATAGCCAAGTCGGATCGTCCTGAGTCAGCAGGATGGGTTGGAAAGGGCTAACCACGCCTCCAGACTCCATGCAAGGGAACCAAGGGGACAATCACCTTTGACATGCCTGCGGATGGGGCCTCGCGGCAGGGCAGAGCAGGAGCTGTCACGTCGAGAGGCCTCGCTTCCCAAACTCATGGCTGTGCTGAGAGAAATGTTAGAGCACTTACCTCGCTCCGCGTACCCACCATAGGACCAGTCTGCAATGGGAGAGGAGGCTGGGTGTCCTTGTGGCACATCACATACACCTGGTCACGGGCATTTGTGTGTGTTGCAGCTGGGTGCGCGAAGGCAGGGGACTCGTGTCTGCAGCGCCCCTGCTGCGAATGTTCGGTGTGACCCAGAGAATGAGGAAACTGCTCTTTTTCTGAAAATGAAAGTGCTGGTGCCCCTTGGGCATGCGGCCACCAAAGATTCTCCTCCCAGCCCTCTGCCGGGGGACGGAGTGGTCCATGTACCACCTCCTGGTTGACAGCGGGTCTCCTCACCTCTGGGTCACCCATCTCAAGGATGCTTTGAAGCCTTCCTGGGGTTCTTGGTGCCAGACCGAGGGACAGGGGCGTCAACTTCCTGCGGGAGGCTCTACGCTGAGGCCGAGCCATCGGTGTTGCTGCTGCAGGCGGACACCCTCGGTGACAAGCAGACGGGGTAATGGATCTCGACTGCCTGTAGGTGGCGGAGGAATCATGCCGGGGCAGGATACTGGATCGTCTCTGTCTGCTTCTTGACTGCTGAGAACTGCCAGGCAAAGTCCTCGGCAGTGTCGCTGAACAGGCCACCTTGAGAGATGGGGGCCTTGTCGGCATTGCTCATCTCTGCAAGGTTAAGCCACCGGCGGTGCTCCTGGACAACCATAGTGAACATCATCTGCCCGAGAGCCTGCGCCGTGATTTTTGTCACCCACAGGGCGAAGTCAGTACCCTCGTGCAACTCTTTCAGAGCCTTCGCCTGGTGGGCCTGCAGGATGGCCATGGCATGCAAGGCGGAGGCGGCATGTCCAGCAGCACTGTACACCTTGGCCGTCAAGGGCAAAGTGAACTTACAGTCCCTGGATGGGAGCCTAGGATGATTCTGCCAGGTGGCGGCGTTTTGGTGCATTGAAATCAACTGGTCCACCTGAGGAACCTCCATGTACCCCATGGCCGCCCCACCATTGAGGGTGGCGAGAGCAGAAGAACCCAAGAAACGGGACCGGGCAGTAAAAGATGCCCGCTATGACTTCGTTAGGTCCTCATGCACCTCCGGGAAGAAAGAAACTTGGGCAAAGTGGCGCTCTGAGCCGAGGAACCAATCGTCCAGCCACGAATGCTCAGAGCGTTCTTCTCCAGCCTGCTGCCTGTGGCGGCCTGGGCAAGCATGGCCACCAGCGCCGCATCGGCCTCTGACTGGGCGTGCTCTCCGATGCTGTGATTGATACCTCATCCTCATCGCAAGCCCCGAATGAGACATTAAGCCCGCTCTAAGGTGAGCCGCCTGACTCATCCATGAACTTGACCGGTGGAAACGAGCGTGCTGGGGAATGGGAGGTCTGTGGGGATTCACCTGGCAGAAATGCTCCCATGAATGCCCCCAAATCACCCCCAGCGCTAACCGCTGTGGCCTTTTGCATGTAAGCACAAGGACCAGGACGGGGAGCGACTGGAGTGGCTTTCTCTCTATGAAAGAAAGAAAGCCATGATTGCAACGTTGCCATGGTCACGTTCTCGCAGTGTGAACATGAGCCACCCACGAATGCTGTCTCAGTGTGTCTACAGCCGATACACGTGAGACAGAGATCGTGACTGTCAGAGGATGAAAGACACCGACTACAACCAGGAACTGCACATAGACAGAAAGGCATCTTTAAAAAGACGCTCTCCATCAGTGCTTACTCTTTTAGAGAAAAAATACTCTTTTATTTCTCACAAGTGTGAATGCTGAAGCGCCCAGGGGTGTTCTCTGCACTTATCTGTGTGAGAATGGGAGAACCTGCTGTAATGCACCGTATATCCAACAGCGTTTTTACACTTTCGCTTTCAGAGGTGAATGGAACGCTAGTGAATTTCTCTACACTGCTCGGCTCTGAAGGACAAATCTGAATGAGTGGTTGCAATTCGTCTCCTATTATACGCGTATGACTGGGGGAGTGGCATGCAAATTCCACTCGCCAATTCTCATTGGCCTTTCTTCAAATATCAGAGGTGTTTGGGGATCCCAAGTTCGACCCCTAGTGTCACTACATCAACACAACGTTGAGTGAGTGACAGGTAGGGAACAATATACGGTATATTTTGACAATATCATGTGATTCACTGCAGTCTGTCCTGTTTTACAACATTCATGGCATTCAGGCCGCATGAACTGACCTATAGTGAAAAAAAATATTTTCTTTAAATGCATTACTTACTCTTACTCTTATTACCTTACACTTTGTAGCGTCTTCAGGGCACAAAAAGGCACAACAACAATATTATGATGGACTCAAAAACAATCTATTTACTTTAAGAAAAATGTATTATGAGAGTAATGGATGGGGGTGACACCTTTTTAAGTCTGTTATGTGCAGTGTTGGGGAAGTTACTTTGAAGTTAGCTTCCCAAGCTGCTCATAATGTAAAGTCTCCAAACTAGAGTCACACTAGTCTTTTTATAAGGTGGTTAGCTTTACTACCAGCTACAAACAAAAAAGTCGCTCAAGTAACTTATATATAAAATGTCTAGAAAAGTTGAAAACATACAGTAGTGGCGAACAGCAGTATTTTAGCGTGCAGCCAGTGATTGTAATCAACAATGATAAAAAAAGACGTTAAATGCCACAGAGTAACTCTTAAAGGAGTTGGTGAATCATTTTTTAACCGTCTGAATAAAACCCATTAGGGAGCGATGTGTTAAACTAGAATTGGAGTTTGAAAAACCTCACGCAAACTCAATATGACCTCGGGCCTCTACTCTTGATTAACATGTGCTTAGCATGCTCCAAGAGCGAATTCTACAGTCAGTACACAGCAAGAGTAGGTCAAGGTTGATGATAATGGAGGCTCTTGATACTGAGAAGATAGAAGGGAGCAATTAGATATACTTGATCATTTTTTCATTGGCATATTTCCCTGAACAGCAGGCATGCATTGCATTGCAAAGAGAAAAACTATGAACTATATACATATGGGTTTTGGAATGACATGAGGAAATTATGACAGAATTATCTTTTTTGGGTAAACTATTCCTTTAATTTGTTTATATTTTGGCTAGCTTGACAACTGATATTTGTAGATCTTGGCCACTGCAAGATTTTCAAATCAACAACTGTCAGTTGAGGCAAACAAAGTCTGCTGTTCTATTTTTGTAAGTGTCATAAAAAAATATATAATACAGTAAAAAAAAAAGAAAAGAAAAAAAAAGAAAAATTGACCTATCACGCAATTTACCACTGATATACTTTCACGTGATTGGCTGCCGCTGTAATCAATCACACGATCAGTCTGTGTAGTCATTTGTGCTTCTGGTGAGAATTGATGCATTTCGACATGAATAAACCCTTACACAATGTCAACATCTTACATTTGTATTTTATACATTTGTATACTTATACTAGGGTGGCAGATGAGGTGGCAATGCCTTTACTTAGGTTGGCATTTGCCATCGTTTGCCACCCCGGTAGACCCCTGTGTGTATCCATGAACTTTAGCAAATCTGTCAAATGTAAAACTGCAGCATGTAGTGTTGGAGAAGTTACTATGAAACTGTAGCTTGTGAAGATACAAGCTAGTAATAATTTAATGGAGTTTTACCCTTCATGTAGCTTGCTACACTACAAGTCACTAACCTAAACTATTTTTAAGCAATATTCTTAGATTATTGTCATATATTGTTAAAAAAGGGTCATTAAGCTTGCTACTGAAAAAAGCTGCACAATTTTAAAAACAGATTAGCTACATGCAATTGACAATATTGTGTCACTACTTTTAGTTAGCTACTCCACAACACAGAAAGTATGCTTACAACTAATTTTGCTCAAACCTCTGTATGCATGAATGTACGTTTAGATTTTTTATTTATAAGTGTTATGAAAATCACCACAGTACTTTTTGAGTAATCATACTGTCTGGAAACTTTCATAATGTCTGCTATATTTTATCAATACAGGCAGTCTGTTAGTGGATGGATGTTTGTTATATTTGTTATTGCCTGCAAATGATTAGTAATGAGTTACCCAGTCTGAGGTACCATTATCCGTACCACTGGCCTAATAATGGATTCGCCGCGAGCTGTTTAATTGCGGAGTGCATCATTCCAAATGTGTTATATTACCCGTCACTTTGCATTCCCTTCTGTTCATAAGCAGCATTCAGTTTCATGCAGTAGCATAGGAATGATGTAAACTGCACTAACCTCAAAATTTTCTAGAAAGGCTTGAAAAGCTAAGAAGTATTAAAGCTGTAGGTGCAATTGTTTCAGTATTAGCATACAGTATTTTTCTTCTATGCCAGCTTAATTTGCAGAGACAACTATAAGTAAGCCATTTGTATGTTGATTTGCAAGAAAAGTGTAATACTGGCTCTGTGGTGCCATCAAAACATTGCACTGTTTGTTTGAGCATCCCAACCAGAATGACAATGGAGGGGACGGGACTAACTGTTCCTATACCAATGGCAAATAGGAGAGTGTTCAAGAAATCATTATTTTTGCAAATCCGTTTTGTGATGCTAATAGTGCAGAAATTACGCACTTCTACTTTAAACAAATATTTGTCTGAAATAATCACTATGATATCTATAAAATCACATTATGTAGATTGTTGTAGACTCAGGGTTGGCATACATGTGTGTGTGTGTGGCATTCAGCTTTGTATAATCCTGAATATTTTCTTTACCTTTATTCATTTAGCAGACGCTTTTATGCAAAGTGACTTACAAAATGAGAAAGGATACAACATAAGCAATTAATCTTAAGGAGATAGTAACATGAAGTGCTGCAATGCAAAGTTTAAATTTGATTAAGAAAGCACAAGCCAAGGCAGAGATTAGAGCATGTGGCAGTGGGGGCGTGGTCGAGCGTCCATCCGGAGAGAAAGCATTAAATGTGCATACACCTGAGCCAGATAATGATTAACACCTGTTTCCAATTGCAGTGAGCTTGGGGAGAGTGGTATAAAAGGGACCACACCAGCGGCAAGAAGACAGAGAGAGTCAGGGACAAAGAGACCTGGGGCATGTTTAATCTCAAAACAGTGTGCACTGTTTTGCTACGGTTTCCGGGTTGAACGACATGTTTCCTCAAAACGGTGTGAAACAGTGTGCAACGGGCTTTGAGGTACGTTTTCTCTCGTTTGGTGGGTGTGTCAGAGGTGTTACCCAATCAGCAGCGATGTGTATATAAACCTGCCATATTAAAAAGGCAGTGTGCACAATGGATCCAACTAAAAACCTTTACAAATGTGTCCACTGCAGCTTGTTGTATGCAACAATTGAAGACATTAGAAGAAATGTTTGCCTTGTCATCCTGAAATGCGAGGCAAATGTTGGATCACCATAATTAGGAACCACAGTTTCCACATATCCCTTCACTCGATTGGGATATTCTCTGCTATTCTCGATGGCAAGGGCAGTAACTGTAACAGCAAGCATATTTTGAAGAATAAAACACGTATTTAAACCGATTTCATCAGGCTCCGAAAATTCTTCGAAAAGAACACAAAGAACGGCCTTCTCAGCTGCCATAGTTGCAATGCTTGCGTAATACAACAGGGTGTTCAATGCACCACCATTTCCGTTTAAATACATTTTTTGCTACGTTTTGTCGGTGCTGAACATGCCCCTGTTGTGAAGCTGATGAGTTATTGTGAAGCTGAAAAGCTGTTATGTTATTGTGAAGCTGTAAAACGCTGGAGTTTATTAATTAAAAGCCTTACCTGTGAGTCGACGAAACCAGTTCCCTGTGTCCTCCTTCCTCTCCTGGCATGAAGTTTGTTATACTGGTGCCAAAAGCCTCGTGTTGAACCAAGCATTGGTGGATAGTAGTCTGGTTACAACCGATGTCCACCAAGATTTGATGAGTACTCCCCTTGACACTTACCAGTATCCTGTACACTCCGGCCCGATCGAGGGCAGCCCGTGTAGTGTCAGGGATCTGGACCACAGTTCCCAGCTTCATCACAGGGCATTGATCTCGGAAGTGCCCGGGATCCCAGCAACTCCAGCAGACTGGCCCAGGTGCTACGCCCGCATCTGCATCGGCGGGCACATCCACCTGAGGGGGAGAGTGGTGAGGCACTGAAGTCACCGGGGGGGGACAAACCGGAGCCGGCTTTGGCACCAGTGTAACAAACTTAATGCCAGGAGGGGAAGGAGGATGCAGGAAACTGGTTTCTTTGACTCACAGGTAAGGCTTTTAATTAATAAACTCCAGCGCTTTACAGCTTCACAATAACACAACAGCTTTCAGCTTCACAACAGGCCTCTTTGTCCCTGACTCTCTCTGTCTTCTTTCCGCTTGCATGGTCCCTTTTATACTGCTCTCCTCAAGCTTACTGCAATTGGAAACAGGTGTTAATCATTATCTGGCTCAGGTGTATGCACCCTTACCGCTTTCTCTCTCTCCGGAATGATTGTAGGTAAGCTGGTGCAGACAGTGACTGTTCTGAATGCCTGCATCAGAGCCCTGAATTTAATAGATGCAGCAACTGTCAGCCAGTGTCAAGAGACAAGGAGGGGTGTAGCATGTGCTCTTTTGGGTTCGTTGAAGACCAGCCATGCTGCTGCATTCTGGATCACTTGAAGGGTCCTGATTGTGCATGCAGGAAGGCCGGCAAAAAACATAACAGTAGTCCAGTCTAGATATGCAAAAGCTGTAAAAGGCATGGCATTTCAACAACTAGCATCCCACCAAGTATCTGTTTTTAGAATTCTCGGCTGCTCATAGATTGTTATTTTCTCAACGATTTCGAATGATGCAGTTTTGATACCAAGCTTTTGCAATTAGATCTTTTGCATAATAGAGATTCTTATTACCCACAGTGACAGTTGAACATCAAATAACAATCTAAGTTGAGCTAATGTGAAACTATGGCCTTTGAGCTCCACCAGGCCACTGATCTAATGAAAAGAAAATGAGGATGTCCCAAAGACAGAGAGGCAACACAAATTATTCAGAGAGACAGATTTTCACCTGGAGTAAATCAATGTCCTAAATAAAGGGCAGAGGAGAGATCTACAATTGACAGATCCAATATCAATGAGCAGTCAGGAATTATTTAACATGCTTTCAGTCCCCAGGGCAAGAAACAGGGCCCTAAAAACTGAGGTATGGTTAGGGGGTCCAGTGAGACTTATTGTAGTGTCTCGTGACACAGGGAGAGTCTGAAGGTCGATAGAAATTCAGTACTGAAGCAGAAATGTTGGACAGACTGCAGGCTTGGAGGAATGAAATTCCACCTATAGCAGTGCAATGGCTTACAAACATTTATAGCTGACCATGTAATTCCACTACTCTCTGCAGATATATTTGTGGGTAACACTTTACCACTCTGTTTCAAAAACTACCCAGACAACTAATCAAATGTCTTTAATTTTTGTACTATGGCATAATTCTTAAGATCACAAGGCCCAATATAAATATATTTTACACTTATTCCCAATATTACAAAATATATTGAAATAAATAAGCAGATAAAAATTATTGTAATGATAAGTCAGAGTTGAGATCCATGTGCAGCTTTAATCATAATAGACGTAGTAATACAGACAGGCAGGTGTTCAATTGCCAGCAACAGTACTATCAAAGGAAATCCAGAGTGGTAGTAAATAAACAGGCAAGAGGTCAGGGCAGGCAGTAGACAATCACAGGTTATATCCAAGAAATCAAGGCAGTAATAGTAGGCAGGCAGCAACGGGTCAAGACAGGGTAAACAGACCAGGATCATACACAGATAATACAGAAAACTCAGAGAACACTTAAAAATGTCAGCCAGGGCAAAAAAAGACTTCGCAATGATAGAGAGTGTGAGTGAGACTTAAATAGCTGAGTAAATTGGAAACAGGTGAACAGGTAATCATTGCCAGGTACGGGGATTATGGGAAATGGAGTCCAGAGAGTTAAAGTCAATCTCCAGGAGATTGAGCCCTCTTGTGGTGAATGGGAGGAACAAAGGCGGGATTCATGACATAGATCCCCCCCTCCCCCCCTGCAAGCGGCTCCTGAAGTGAGAAGGTAGGCAATGCCGGGGTCCAAAGAAACCAGGGCAGATCAGGTAGATGACCAGGGAACCAAGGAAACCAGAGCAAATCAGGCAGAGGGCCAGGATACCAAGGGAGCCAGAGCAGACCAGACGGACGGCCATGAGACCAGGGATACCAGAGCAGACCAGGTGGATGGCCAGGAGACCCAGAAGACCAGAGCAGATCAGGTGGATGAGCAGGAGACCCAGAAGACCAGAGCGGATCAGGCAGATGGCCATGAGACCAAGAGGACCAGAGCAATCAGGCAGATGGCCAGGAGATTCAGAAGACCAGAACAGATCAGGCAGAGGCCAGGAGACCCAGAAGACCAGAGCAGATCAGGTGGACGGCCATGAGACCAAGGGGACCAGAGCAGATCAGGTGGTTGGCCAGGAGACCCAGGAGGCCATCTCAGGGTAGGGACTGGATCAGAAGTCCTGGTTGACAACCACAGAGCTGAAACAGGGTCAGGAGGCCTGGGTGGTGACCCCAGATTGGAGACTGGAGCCATGGAAGACTCTGAGGGTGGAGCCGTGGTAGGCGGAGCTGTAGGAGGCTCGAGGAGCGGAGCCATAGAAGGTGGAGCCATGGGAGGCTCAAGGGGCAAAGCCATGCAAGGCAGAGCCATGGGAGACTCGAGACTAAGAGTCCAGGATGACTGGGAAATTACCTCAGTGGTCATGAACATGAGCAGAGTCTCGGGAACGACCTTTCTGGTCGTGGGCATGGACAGAGACTCAGGAACGGTCTCTGTGGTCATGAACATGGGCTGAGACTCAGAGACGACCTCTGTGGTCCTGAACATGGGCTGAGACTCGGAGATGACCTCTGTGGTCATGAACATGGGCTGAGACTCGGAGATGACCTCTGTGGTCGTGGGCATGGACTGAGACTCGGGAAAGACTTCTGTGGTTGTTAACATAGACTGAGACTCAGAGACGAAAGCCTTTCTCTTCCTCCTCCTCTGGGAGGCCGAAATTGGTGGTGCAGGCTCTGGGATGGACGAGGCTGGCAACACAGGCTCTGGGACGGATGAAGCTTCCAGCTCGTTGGCCGTGGCAGGCATGGGCGTTGGCCTGTTGGCCGTGGCAGGCGTGGGCACTGACAATTTGTGGGAAAGGGTTTTCGTAGCCCTATACACCTATATCAGTGGTGGATAATTCAACTTGGAGACAAGGTTTGTGAAGGACCTCAAGGCCGGGGCTGCGGAAGGCAAGATTATGACATGGCATGGAAACAACTCAGACTTGACTGGAACATGGAGTGGAGTAGGCTGTGGCATTGCTGAGACATGGCATAGAGCAGGCTGAGGCGTGGCTGAAGCATGGCATGGAGCAGGCTGAGGCGTGGCTGAAGCATGGCATGGAGCAGGCTGAGGCGTGGCTGAAGCATGGCATGGAGCAGGCTGAGGCGTGGCTGAAGCATGGCATGGAGCATGCTGAGGCGTGGCTGAAGCATGGCATGGAGCAGGCTGAGGCGTGGCTGAAGCATGGCATGGAGCAGGCTGAGGCGTGGCTGTGACATGGCATGGAACAGGCTGAGGCGTGGCTGTGACATGGCATGGAGCAGGCTGAGGCGTGGCTGTGACATGGCATGGAGCAGGCTGAGGCGTGGCTGAGACATGGCATGGAGCAGGCTGAGGCGTGGCTGAGACATGGCATGGAGCAGGCTGAGGTGTGGCTGTGACATGGCATGGAGTAGGCTGAGGCATGGCTGAGACATGGCATGGAGCAGGCTGAGGCGTGGCTGAGACATGGCATGGAGCAGACTCAGGCTTGGCTGTGACATGGCATGGAGCAGGCTGAGGGGTCTCTGAGACATGGCATGGAGCAGGCTGAGGTGTGGCTGTGACATGGCATGGAGCAGGCTTAAGCGTGGCTGTGACATGGCATGGAGCAGACTCAGATGTGGCTGTGACATGGCATTACCTTGATTAAGAGAATGCAGTTGATCTCCGGCATCTTTGCCTCCTACTGGATGTTCAAACGCAGCATGAAATTGTTGGAGGATGTAACAGAATGAAGGGAATGTTGTTCTGCCGCCATTCCATACTGCCGCAATCCAATCTAACGTCTTACTGGTAAGCAGCGAACAAACAAAGGAAATGCAGCTCTCATCAGTGGGGTATAGTGTGGGTTGTTGATTAACAAACCGAGAACATTGGAGCAGAAATCCCTTACAGTTTGCTGGTGATCCATTGAATTTCTCAGGAAAGGCAAAGCGTGGGTGAGTTGTGAATGTGCTAGGTGAGGCCGGGTAAGCTGCTGGAGTGGATGACGAGGCTGAAGGGTTTGGTGTTGGTAAACGGAAGCTTTGCAAAGTTTTAACAACCTCCTCTGTTAACGATGACAGCCAGTCAAGCTGTTGGTGGTGTACGGCCGATACATCCACTTGCGCTGAGACCTCGGTGGTGAGTTGCAGAAAAGCCGCTGGATCAGTTTGTGGCGAAGTCTTCTGTAATGATAAGTCAGCGGAGTTGAGATCCATGTGCAGCTTTAATCATAATAGACATAGTGATACAGACAGGCAAGGGTTCAATCACCAGCAACAGTACTATAAAAGGAAATCCAGAATGGTAGTAAATAAACAGGCAAGAGGTCAGGGCAGATGGCAGACAATCACAGGTTATATCCAGGAAATCAAGGCAGTAATAGTAGGCAGGCAGCAACGGGTCAAGACAGGGTAAACGGACCAGGATCATACACAGATAATACAGAAAACTCAGAGAACACTTAGAAATATCAGCCAGGGCAAAACAAGACTTTGCAATGATAGCGAGTGAGACTTAAATAGCTGAGTAAATTGGAAAGAGTTGAACAGGTAATCATTGCCAGGTACGGGGATTATGGGAAATGGAGTCCAGAGAGTTAAAGTCAATCTCCAGGTGATGGAGCCCTCTGGTGGTGAGTGGGAGGAACAACAAAGGCGGGATTCATGACAATTATATAATCATAAGACTTAAGTGGGCCCTGACAACATTATTCTTTGTATACAACCTCCATTACTAAGAAACAAAATAAAGCAATAACCCTTTAGAGTCATTAGAATTATAGCCTTAAAGCAAATTGCAAAGACAAGTCAGACTCCCCACGAATGCAAGTATGGAGTGGAGAGAAATAATATCAAGGAGGAAAACAAGGATGGAGTGAAAAGAAATATATTAGATGGAGAACTCAATAACATATAAGACTAAGATCCTAAAATTTGACACATATGGGTACTGCTTAATGAAGTAATATTATAATATTAAATGATGATGATTCTTTCTGTTTGACTTTATGGTTAATGTACTAAACTATTATACTGCCCTAAAAAAGCAAAATGCGAAATTGAGTTATGGCTGAAACAGATCTCTTTGATCTGTCCGGTGACAGATGAGTTTGTCTCATATGCTGAAATTCAGAGAAACATTTGTGTGAAAAAGCAGTAACTAGAAAATCCACATAAAAATGTTTCTAATTTTTTTCTCAGTTTCAGTGTTAGTTACTGAGTTTGGCCTATACTCCATGGTAAAGAAGTGTATATAATTTAGGAGGGAAAAGATAACTTGTTTGACCTGACAAAGACACTATTTGAGTTGAAACGTTTAGCAGTGTGCCAGCATCTCTACTCATTCTTATGAATTTTAACTTGTAGCTATGCACCTGCATCCTTTTAGATGTGCGTATATTACCTCTTAACTTTAAACAGCAGTTAACCTTCAGTTTGATTGTATTTGTATTCTAAACTTATTTCTGCTAAGATTTGCTGAGAAAGGAAACTGTATTATCATGAGTTCTAGGGTCAGTGGATATTCAATTCTTAGCCCAGACCTCTTTAAATTTGTTTGGGGCCATTTGTTAATGAAATATTGGAATATGATATATTTAAAAAAAATATACGTTGAATTGTTACATCTGTTAGGAGTCATTCTTAATAAATTAATCTTTCAATACTACTGGAGGTACAACCAGAAGGTCCCAGTGCATAAGCAGTTATGTCAAAGGCAGTAGACAGAAGAAAATATAAGTCAATTTCACGCTTTAAGAGCCCTCAAAAAAATGTGGTCACAGGAAAACATCTACTATATATAGATTTTTTATGATACTATCGATTAGGTTTAGCATTGAGGTTAAGGACAGGGAGGTCAGTTTTGTTGGTTTAAAACTTGATAGAGCATTAACCTTAAAAACCTCATGTGTTTGGTGAACATTAACTCACTTTTAGCTCCACACATTGGACATTTCACATCAGAAATGTTCCTACTTCTTGAAAACCTGAACGAGTATATCTGTATCATAAAGTAACTATCTAACTACAGTGGCGAACAGATCAACCTGAATGTAAACAAGTTCACTGAAACTGAGGTAAGATACAGACATTTTCAGACATATGTATTGCAAACATCAATTTTGAATACATTTAATTTAAGTTTCATTTAAAGGGGTCATGATATGCCTTTTTTATTATTATTTTAATGTTTCTTGAGGTTCACTTATTAGTAAAGTTTTTTTGCACAAAAAACAGTCATATATTTGTAAAACATGATAATTTACAACCCTTATTCTGACTATCTGTCAGAAACGCTTGGTTTTGGTGTTGCTTCTCCATTAAGACTTGACAGTAAACGTACACAGTTATGATTGGCTCTCTGCTCTTGACTGACCTACTCTCTCCTTGCCATCTCATTACTCACCATTAATGGACAGGCTACAGAAGTGATAATGTAAAGTAGGCATTGATGTGTTGTTGTGGAGGCGGACAGATGCAAATGTCTACCACTGCGTGACATCACAATGTGGAGGAAGTAGAGAACGAGTTGTAGAGAATTAGCGACTTTGTGACAGGGTATATTTACAACTGCCAGCATTCATCACCAATTATATCATAACCAATTGCATAATGGTTAGCTTATGATCAAGTTGATCGGCACTTAATATTAATTCTTACAGTAATACTACTTTCATGGCTATTGAAAATAATATCACAAATAGATTTAAATACGGTTTATGAGCAATGCAGCATTTTAGGATTTACAGATTTCTAGGGATAGATATGATTTGATAAAATACACAGTCAAATTCTCTTTGAATACAAATAAGACTTTATTAACTAATCTACAACATAAAACTAACACACATACAGTAGACAAACATAAAACATAGGTTGGTGAGTGAGCTTTGACATAATATGAAATAGAAATAATCTGTAATGGAAAAATGAACTTTATGCAGTCTACAGACCATGCCTTGAGATGCCATAATTACTTAATTTAGTATGCAATCGGGTACAAAATTACTTCTAAAACACCAGCACTTTCAGCGAAAGTTTGGAGGTTTGTACTTGGTTTCTTGGCTGGGTCCGAAGAAAGTCTTTGTCTTTTGCGTCGATGGATGGGTGATGGAATGTCCAGGCCGAGCACCGGAAGTGGGACTCCCTGCGCATGTGTGCAAGATGAAGAATGAAGAACAGAGAGCAAAGTTGAGTTGAGGTTGGCCGTCTTTCGCTATGTCACATGGTCATTTCTGTCCTCCCCTAAGATAATTAATTTACGACCTATTGTTCTCAGGTTTGTGAATTTCCTGCTCAAAAAGTGAACATTTTAATCATGACTTTCATAAGAGAACTATAACTGCAAATAACCCAAAAATACTTCACACCATCACTCTGGAATTTAAAAAACAATAAATTACATACCAAACACTAGTACTTTCTTATTAAATTACAGTTATAATTCAGTTATAATGCATGATAAACTTCTTAATATTTAGTTTGTTAGTTTTAAAAATGGGAAATACATTACACATTATGAGAAACATAATTGTCGGGGTTATCATTTGCATATGATGCATTTGTCAATTTTTGTTAAAATCCTACACACAGTTGTGTATTTGGATAGTAGTGAAATAAGACCAAAGTCCATGTCAAATGTTCCTGAATTAAGCTTCATGTGAGCTGGTAAGCCAGAAACATGCATCATGATCAGTATAGTAATTTTAAGTGTAGAGAGTTGGTTATATTGAAGAACAACGGAGGTTTCCATGGCGGTCATAGAACAGTCTCTCAACTTATCAGTCACGTGATGAGTTAAGTTGGGGGTTTATCTGATTAAGAACAAAGAGGAGGGAGATTTTGTTGTGCTTTCCCTACAGTTAAGATTTGCCAGATGCGACAAACTTAGATTGCTGGCACCAGTCAGAATTCATTTATAGCTCAGGAGAAAGTCAGTGTAGGTATCACTTATCAGTCATTTAGACTCTTTGGCTGTTGAGGACAATACCAATATTGCCGCTCTAACACTTCTGGTGTTCGAACTTTACCTCCTACTGGCAGTTTACCATTACGTTAGCAATCCAGTTCTATAAATATATCAGAGCACCGCATTTGATCTCTGATCATAACTTTTCGACTAAGAAGTGAGCATGAGCTTTTCATCTTTCTTAAGCAATTTATTTATGCCTGCTCGCCAGGTGATTCACATTCTCTCTACTCTTTCTCTCTGTCCTTTCCTCCATGCCTTTTGCCTTCTCTCTTGTCAAGCTAGATTGGAGTTGCCCATGTAGCCAGTCTCCAAAATGCCTCTCTTTAGAACCTAACATTATCTGAACAGAAAGGCCGCTAATAGAAAAGCTCTCTTCTCTCACTCACCCCTGTAGATGTGCGGCACAATGAAGCCATGCTGGAGCATGAATATTTATGAATTTTCACTGCCATTTCTAAAAGTGTCAGAAGGAAGCAGAGCATTTCACAGAAGCATCAGCTCTGCTTTTTCCAAAAAAGAGCAAAGGAACAGTGTAAGTGTGAGAGAACGAGAGAAGAAATAGCAAAAGTTGAAAAAAGGAAAGGGCACAGGAGCTTACAGTCATGTCACCCATCCTAAAAAATCTCCAATTTAATCAGATGCACTAAGAAAAGCTCCAGAGAAAGAGAGTATCTCACCACAATCACAGAATAATAAACTTCTCCCTTTGAAAAATGGAATATATACAAACTTCAAGGACATGTTTGACATTTCTGAAGTTATTTCTGATACTTTTAGTTGAAGCACTGAAAATAAATTGAATTCCGGGTTGTCACTGGTGGGATTTTGCACACCGTGTTGTTACATACTGTACGGTAAACCATTAATGGGCGTAGACATAATATGAACATGTCCATTTGGTCAATTGCAATGAAAGCTTGCCCTTCAGACTGGTTTTTTAGATGTCTTTCAAAAAAATATATATAAATCAGACGTGAACTCTGGTCTCCAAGGACCCGATATGGTGAGGGAGAAAGTGAAACAAGAGAGGATAAAACAAATGGAAGCAGACATTGGGCTCTAACTGAGAATTATGTGGGCTCACCATGATATATTCAAGTGGTGTAAAGTATGTGTGGACATTGGTAGCTTGTGGCTTAGTGACATAGCCTAAGAAAGGGGGTCCTGCGAGTCCTCTAAAAATAGAACACAATTTTTTACTGAGTGTGTGTTAAAATTTGATATGAATATTAAAAGATAACTGTAGGTTTTGAAGTTGAATGAGCAGCCCATTTATTTGTATTTGAGTACATTTAAACATTATTCAGACACAACATTAAAATACTGTACCATCTTTTAATCTTCTGTTTTGTGATACAATTCCTAACAACTTTTCTGTTTTGTTAAAAAAAAAAAAAAAGAAAAAGAAAAACAGAAAGAGTATAACATTTACAGCACACCTTCATTATAAACATGAACATTGCAACATACTCTCAAAATAATACATCATTATAGTGACTTTTTGCTTGCACCACTAATAAGTCCCCCTTCGTCCATATTTTAAATGTCACTCTGATGCCATATTTAACTCATTTCAGAGTATTTCAATAATTTGCTCAAGGCTACATATTAAAAAGAAATGAATTGAAAATGGTGAAATCATGTACTCATTGCTGTATAATTTAATACTTATTTTGATTGCTATAGGACACAAGGGAGTTTTCCAAATGTGAGAAAGCACCATCAAATTATAATAAAAATAATTCTTTATTTGTGCGCTGTATTCCGGAACTTACAGCATAAGTGTGTGATGGCTTTTTTGTGAGAAACGGATCTAAATTTAAGTTAATTTAATAATCAGTGCTTAAACATTCACATATTACCGCCTCAAGAAGCATTGCGACAGCTTGGATGTAAGTGATGTCAAATGTCATTGTTTCTCACATGTCTTGTGACCAATTGTGACATTTTAATATTTGAATGTATCTTTTGAATGAGATAAACCATATCATATGGTTTCAGAAGACTTTAAATACAGCATTGGAATACTTTTATAGTGCTTTCTGTTTTTTGCATCTTATCACTTGGCTTGTTGAATGCGTTTCCACGGAGACGTAGCGTGTGTGGAGGCTTCATGCTATTCTCCGTGGTAACACACTCAACAAGCCACGTGATTAAATGCACAGATTGACGTCTCAGATGTGGAGGCAACTGAGATTCGTCCTCCACCACCCGGATTAAGGCGTCACCACGCCACCATGAGGACTTAGAGCGTATTGGGAATTGGGCATTCCAAATTGGGGAGAAAAGGCATAGAAATACAGATAATAAAGCAATAGTGAGACATTTACTCTCTTTTTGAGCTTATTATTTTCATAGCCTAAGTAAAATGAAATTTGATGAGCTCATTATTATGAGAACAATTTCTATTTATATGTTGGAGGTGAAAAACAGGGTAAAGTCCATCCCTGCAGCAGGGTGCTCATTGTTCATTGGTAAAATGAGCCAGACTGTTTCAGTGCTATGGCAGGGCTAACTTGGAGGATCCACCACTAAGGACAGTGTACTTTTAACCCAGCTCCTCTTAGAAGCAATAGTTCTTTGCAGTATTGATCCAAGTCAACAACACTTTATTTCAGCACTGGATAAACTGAGAGATATCCAGTAATTTCTCCTAATATGTGCGCTAAAATGAGAGTCAAGATAGCCAGGCTGCACTAACTCATAACCTCAATAGCTGGCAAGCACATGACCTTATTATTTTAGATTCGGATTTGTGTGTGCCGATGCACATTGTGCCAAACTTATATTCACTTATGCATGCCTCTCTCTCTGGTTACTTCTGCCAGTTCTATTCTCCAGGTTCTATTTCCATTCCAGACAGTGTGTGATACTTATATCAACATCATTGCAATGCAGCTCGAGTTTGTCCTCATCCTTGCTGGTGCTCAGACCTCTGGCTTTGACACCTGGAATGCTCTGGAGTATATTTCCTCTCAACTGAGTCAATGTGAGAAAGAGTATAATGACATAGTCCTGTGCTCTGGTCCAAAACCTAGTGAGCTGCCAATGGAGGTAGCATTTTAAGGTATCAAAAGTGATCCCAATGCAAAGGTTGTTTTAAACTGTAGCTAATTTAATTATGCTGCTTCTTAAGGGGATATTTCAATTCTGCATGTTTGATATTGCTGAAGGTCTTTTTTAAATAATTCTGGTAACCCATAAGTAATAAGTCAAGTGTTACCACATAAGTATATAGGAATTACTAATGATCTGGCCATTATTCTAAAGTGAGGGACATGGTAACACATTATTAATTAATGAGATCTTACTGTTTCCTTCCTTGGGAGTTAAAGGTTATCTGGACCATTATTCTAAAGTGAAAACACATTATAGACCATTAATAGTAACTGAGGTGTTACTTGTCAGTTAGTAACGGATACTCAAGTGTTTGTTCCTACATTTTATTCATTTAATCAAACTGATCAAACAAACATTCACAGACATTCAAAAAAAAAAAAAAAAAAAAATGTCTGGCATTGAATTATGAATAATTCAAATAACTGAACATAATTTCATAGGCTACAAACCTTTAGCAGGATAATGCTTTTAATTGCTGGTGCTCACGGTTACTACATGTTTTTAAAGTCTTATATCTTAACATAAAGTAAAATAATAAAATTATGTGTCTAAAGGACAAGTGTGTCGATCTCCACAAGACTTCAACAGAAAACGGAGAGAAAACCGGCGTGCAGCATGAGGCCGATTCCACATGTGTACTTCCGCCCACTCTGTAAATGCGTACAGTTTTTATCAAATTAATTTGACATGTTTCCTCCTTTGCCTATGTTCAGTACGAACAGAACAGAAAGTATGTTAATGTTTACCGCGTGCATGATCGCACATGCTCTTCTTTCAGTTTCAGCGCAAGCACTGAATATGGCAAACCCTAATTGGATTAGAAGCTTGATGGACCAGACACTTGTTCTTTTCTTTTTTTTTTCAGTTACTCAGAAATAAAGCACTTTACATACAATTAAACACTTCTTGTAAGATTAACCTACAGTATATATGAATAAAATATTCATTTAAAAAATGTTTTGTAATAAAAAATGTTGTGTATATTCAAGTGTGTATTCATTAATTAATAATGTGTTACCATGACCCTCGCTTTAAAATAATTAGTATTTCCTTCGTGTTTATGTGGTAACACTTGACTCATTACTTATGGGTTACCAAAATTATTTTAAAAAGACCTCCAGCAATATCAAACCTGCCGAAGTTAATAATTTGTAATGAACACAAGAGATATCCCAATACACAGGTTGGGCACATACATCTGTAAGCTGACTATGATACTCTACCAGACACTGTAGCCATGATTTAGAGAGCTGTTGTGTTCAAAAATTAATTCCAGCAAAGAACACACGTGAGGCACATGTTTCTCTGAAGGAGCATTTCATGATCATGTTCACAATAAAAACATAATCATTTGCATTTTAGACACTGTTTATGTTTTGATTAGTAATTAATAAGTAGTTATATTAAATTAGTCATAGTTAGTAGATAGTTCTCAATGAGGAAAACCAAATTCAGTCATTTGTGATTACCTAACAGTGAACTACCTCAGTTATCAGTTCGCTATTACTTACTGATTGGTTAATCATGTTTCCATATTAGTAAATAGTAGTAACTAAAGTGTTAATGTAGTACTGCTCATTAATCCTGAATTAATTCCTGCATAATTACCTATTAATGACAGTCCATTATTCTAAATTGTTACCAAAATCTTATATCCTCTTACTGTGCATGCAGAAAATCGCCGTTCCATGTACAGTCTGAAACGCAATTATCCTCGTTTTTCATTGCCGAACAATAAATCTGAGTAAACTTCTCATCGCCATTAAAGGAATGCAGTGTGAAGGTTGTACAAAGAAACATTTATCTATCAAACAATGCAGTCAAAGTGAACAGCAGGCAGAATGCTGCTACAACATGGGCTGCCATCTTGATTGTTTTGGGTTGAATAGATCACATGACTGCGTCACATGACAACAAAATACGTCATTGTTTTTTAGATATCTCCGTTTTCCCTGTCCACATACAACAACGTGAAGTTGGCATTTTAAAAAAAACAAATCGCTGTCAAAAATGTTGTCTCAGTGTGGATGGAAGGCTAAAACTTAGAGAAAAATATGTGTTTTCAAAGGAAAACGTATTAGTGTGGACGTGGCCTTTGTGTGGATGAGAGAAATAATATACTGTATATTGTATGTTATTTTTATTGTATACAGTCTTCTTATATTTTTTTTACTGTATATTGTTTATTATTAGGTGTATATTGTATATTGTGTAACAAGATTTGTAAACTGTGTTATGCGTATATGAGATGTTTATTGTAATTGTCATACTGCTATGTTGCTTGGAACTGCACCCAAGACTTTCACCCACTGTTGCACTTGTGTATATGGTGGAGTGACAATATAGGGATTTGATTTGATTTGATTTGTTTTGAGACGTAAATGTAGTGAAATGAATGCGTTTTTCAAATGAAAATGTATTAGTGGATGTGGCTTCAGTCACTAATGCGGTTCCATAACAGTTATGATGCTGCCTTAGAAAGCCGCTGCCTATGTAGGCAGTAGACAGTTATGCAGCTCACTAGGTTTTGGAACAGAGCTTTGGACTGTAGCTTCAGCTGTACCACCTGCCCCTCTCTCTCTCTCTCTATCTCATTCAACTCATTCTAAGGCTGTGCAAATATGAGCCCTGCCGAGACAGAACATTAATCCTAAAAACAAACAGAGTGTGTCTGCATTGCAGCTTCACCTCTCTCTCTTGCCGAGTACACATTGGTGAATCCTTGGAGTGCCAACTAGCCCCACTGTTTCAATTTTTGCCCAAAAGCAGCTGATGAGAGCGTAGACTTGGCATGGATTTCACCACCCGTCTTGATATCCAATATCATAGCTAGCTGGTTTGAATACCACTCAGATTAAAGGAAAAGTTTACCCAAAATGATAATTCTCTCATCATTTACTCACCCTTACGCCATCTCAAACTAGTATGACTTTCTTTTCTTTCCGCGAAACACAAACACAGTGGTGGTACACTGAAGCAAGACATGAAGGAAGAGAAATGCTCTTATTCACTCTTCTGTCCACAAAATCCTGGTGTTATGAGGTTACTTTAGATTTGGATAATAACTTTTAGCATCTAAGAACATTTGGAATTACACAAATGTGCAATAAGTGAATCTAGAGTGCTGTAAATTTTATGTGCTAGGTTCATTAGCCTCATGCGTGCTTAAAGTATGTGAAACACTACAGAGAACAGAGCTGCGCACATACAGTAAGCACAGTGAGCAGTACGTGCAGACTATTTATTTAATTAAATCACAGCTTTGCATTTGATAATCGCACTACGTCATATCGCAATTTAAATTTTATTTTGATTAATCGCTCAGCCCTAGATTAGCCAATGTTTCTTAACTGTTAGCTTTGTTCAGCCTAAGCAGCATTAAATGACAGTGAGATCATTTCCTCTCAATTTGAGCTTATTACCATAACAGTTCCAAAACTTAGTGAGCTGCCGTGCTACATTACCTCCTGCCAACAGGCTGCTGCCTTCTATGACAGCATCCTAACTGAAATGTGGCCTATTTAGTGACCGATCTGGAACACTCAACATAGGTAGCATTAGCAACTCTGCACAACACAAATATGCGCCACATGCGAAGCACAGGGAGACTCAGCTCGTAATCACTTTCAATACAGGAAATGCAACAGGAACAACACAATACTTTAATGAGCAAGTATGGTGATAGCACAAGAAATAATAACCAAAGATTAATTATCCATGCATCCCAGACTGCTAGTTTGCAGACCAAAAAAAGAAAACAAAAAGAACAAAAAAGACAAAGGCAGACAGCTTTGGTGGGAATGTCAAAAGTCATTAGCGATAGCTTTCTTCTGAAACAGATTAGCGCAGAGTCTGACAGGAGTAACCGACAATTCACTTTTTGCTCATCAGTCTCTATACAACTGCAGCTAAAAATGATTTGGGAGATTCATCATGCATGAATTTTTCACCTCGTTATCATTATTTTGTGCTGATTTGATCATCTTGGAGTTCCTAGAAGCTGGGATTGCATGTAGCAAACTTGCTGTACAAAGCCACCATGACTATGTTCTGTCTTCAAACACCTTGCTTGAGTTGACAGTCAGTTAATGCCTCCCAAAGACAACAGTCAAAGGAAGCGGTTTTGTCACTTCTCTGCTAATGTCAGTGGAATGTGTAAAACTGGGAAAAATACAAGGATAACATACTAAATATATGAAGTTACTAAATATGTCAATTTATAGCTAAAAAATAAATAATAATCAACAAATTTACATAAATCAGTCCTCATTACTTAATTAAATAAAAATGATCTCAAACATACCGACAATAACTTCAAACCAACTGTATAACTAAAATCATGGATCAACAGCAGCCATAACCACCATGCTCTTTCCCTGCTATACTAATAAAATGCACAGTTGTTCCACCAGAAAACTGTGAAAAAAAAAAAAAAAAAATTTGAATTTGGCACCTAAAAGTCATTTTGCAAAAAAAAAAGCCTTTTTTTTTTTTTTCAGCTAAATACATTTATTGTAATATATACCATTACTGTGATATAAAATTACTTATACTGTAATATTTTATTTAAAGCTGCTTTGCAACAATATGTATTGTAAAAAACACTATACAAATAAACTGAATTAAAAATATAAGATTTTAGTCATAACACCCACCCCTAGTTAATAGTAAATCCATTGCATCAGATTAATTTCTAAAAGTTACAATCTGTCAGAGCTGTGTTTCACATACAAATGTTTTTCATAAAAGCAGCCATCTTATCCACAAAGAAAACTATGGATCAGACTATGGTCTCCATGCACTGGTATGCACATTTTGACTGCAGATCCTCTCTGGCCAGTGCTTGGCGTAGATTGGCTGAGGTCAGGGTTGCATGGAGGATTACAGATTGTGACAGGAGCAGATGCCACAGAGAAGAGCAGCCTGTGGCCACAGCTCAAGCAGTTATGAACACAGAGCGGACGTATTTATTGCAAACCCTCAAACAGCCAGTGAGCTGTATACTCTCAGAGCAGACACACACACACACTGCACACACATACACTGCTAAGGCACCATAAATAGTTGTTGGTTTGTTTTGTTCCATGATTTACCCACTCAATCTATGGAAGTTTGTTACATTTGTAAGATTCCTTGAACTGGTAGTTCTGGCAGTAAAATTTGATTGGATTAGCTTGGTAGTTGGAGGTCAGGGTTTGAAAAATAAAGGGGCTTGGTGATAAAATAGGAAAGTTGTTTTAGATGTGGAGTAAGTTTGAAAGTTTGTATGAAAGATTACAAAAACAATCATTAGTAACTTTTTTGAAAAAAAGAAAAAAAAAAAAAAAAAAACATGCACAGATGAATCGCTCACAATCCAAAAAGACCAGAAACAGTATTACTGTAAGAAAGTATATAGGGTCAATTTAGATTTTATGTTGACTTTATTCATTGTGTATTATTTAATATTCATTATTTGTAACCTGCCCCATACACCAATAAACACATTTCTAGTTTTATGCCCTAGTAAGAAGAAAAGTCTCAGCTTTCAAACAATATTATCATAATGTTTCTACTCCAAATTGTCATCAAGATTGAATCATTCAAATGTTGGCTGATATAAACATTCAAATGCTTTCCTTTTTTACTTTAGTCCATACAATTCAAAATGTGTCTCTGGGACAAAGTGACTCAAAATTATGATGCCGCTGGTGCCACTGTTTTGTAAAGGCAATAAGTCATGCAATGTCATCCGTTACAGTGATTTTACAGTGGTAGAGAGGGTATATCCAGTGTGCACCTCGCATAAGAACAACAGCCCTTAACTATGTTAAAATCACTGTAAAGCATGGCTTCTTAGATGGAATCCAGAAAGGCACAAATCAACAACTCATTCCTAATGAAGTCTTGGAGGAGAAATACAGAGAGCTGCTTGGGGTAGAAGTTAATGGTGATATGAAAGAGAGCTACAGTACATAAAGAACATGAGCACTTGTTGGATCATGAGCCTTAAAAATCCCTATGTGACTGGCAGATTTCCTCCAGGACCAGGAAAGCTTATTAGTGCAGCTATCCCTGATAATCCTGTCACCTCAACCCGTCACCTTTAAATAAATGTTTTCTGCACACTGGAAGACACAGCAAGGATTGTGACATCCCATATGTGCTATAACCAGAAGGCTGTTGTGTTTGCCAGACAGACAGACAGACAGACAGACAGATATATATATATAATTCCTTTCCTTTGATATCCTTTAATATCATAATATCCTTTAAAGGCCCTATTTACTTTTGCAATGTTCCTACAATGCATGATTCATCAGGTCCTGTTATTCTGAAGAAAATAAAATTAACCAATAATATCGCCTTACCTGATTAAACTCCTCCTCACTTTTCATGATCCAATCAAATCCCATAGAATAAAGTCCCATACTATATTATTTCTAGCTGAATATTCTTTCACATTTGGAAATATGTCAAAATTGCATAAGTTAAATGCTTTGTGAATGCCATTTCATGTTGTCTTTAAAGATTAAATAAGCTTTATATACTTGTAGTAAATGTTGTTTTCCATTAGGCCTATTTGCTCACAAGTAAACATGTATTTCTGATTGACTGAACACTCACAATGATTTCAGCACAGACTAAAGCCACAGGCACACAGTCATTGCATTATGCTTGTATATATTTCAAAGTTCTCTGACTTGTGTTTGTTCACTCACAGAGACCTGACCATAAACCTTGAAATGCTCTAAAGTCCAAAGTGGAGCTGCCCATTCACTTGGCAGGCTGAGAGAGCTTATCAGCTTTTTGGCACGACAGAGGCTGGCAGCTAAATTAACTGGGCACAGCACCCAGTCTTTGGTAAAGTTATCTGGTATTTTTCTGGCTGAAATGTGTTCAGTGTCGTCTTACACAAGGCAAATTGTTATTTTCCACTGCACAGTTAGCTAAATGGACCAATTAATTTTTTTTCAGCAAATCAAAAATCAATTATCGAAAATACCTTACAAAACACAAATGTTTTTCAAATAATCAAAAATAAATTATCTAAGCTACTTTTTCAACAAAACACAAATGTTTTTCAAATAATCAAAAATAAATTATCTAAGCTACTTTTTCAACAAAACACTACTGTTTTTCAATTAATCAAAAATAAATTATCTAAGCTACTTTTTCAACAAAACACTACTGTTTTTCAATTAATCAATAATAAATTATCTAAAATAGATTTAAACAAAAACTAGCATTGTTTAATGAATCAAAAACAATTATTTACTTTCAACAAAACACTAATATTTTTTCATTGAATCAAAATTCAATATCTAAACTACATTATAACAAAATCCTACAAAATTTCAATGAATCAGAAATCAATTATCTAAACTACTTTTCAACAAAACACTAACATTGTTCAATGAATCAAAAATCAATGATTTACTTTTCAACAAAACACTGTGATTAAATTAATAAAACATAATCATCTAAACTACTTTTTTTAAAAAAAGAAAAAAAAAACACATTTTTCAGTGAATCAAAAACAATATCTAAACTATTTTATACAAAACACTAATGATTTTCAACTAATCAAAAATCTAAAACACTTTTTAAACAAAACATTAACATTTGTCAAATACCAAAAAATAAATTATATAAACTACTTTTTAAATAAAGCACTAAAATTTTTCAAAGTAACAAAAATCAATTATCTAAACTACTTTTCAACAAAACACTACGTTAATCAAAATTCAAGATCTAAACTATCTTTAACAAAAAACTAACATTTTTCAATTAGTCAAAATTAAATTATCTAAAGTACTTTTAACCCTTTAAGCTCCGATGGTCCCACCGGTGGGCCCGTGAGAAAGTAATTGTAAACAGATTAATAACTACAGTCTTGACCAAGATAAAATAGGTATAATTTGAAAGCTTAGAGGCTCTACTTTCCAATGCATGCAGGTATTATGACCAAAACTGAACAAGTTCTTTGAACAAATCCTGACAAATCAGAGGTGTTCCATTTTTTAAAAATATAAAAATAATTGCACTGTACATATTGCAATCAGTAAAAACATCAAACTGATCAAATAGCCATGTGTCATGTGTTGTTGGAAGGCTCTCAAAGAGTAGGGGTGTAAATCAGACGTTTCATCACGATACGATCTTGAATCGTTCTCTTGGTCTGCTATCCAATATTTGCCGATACTTCAAAGTCTGCCACATATGATTCAATTCAGGGGCCTGTGATCGATATTCTGATATTATGTGCCTATTTTACACAATCAATTAATTTTTTTTTTTTTTTTTTGCCCTCAAATGCAACTAAAATATATTTTGATTATTTTATTCAGCTCTCTGTATACATATTGGGACATCCACAACAAAATAGGGTACTTCAGATGTTAAAAAAAAAAAAAATAATAATAATAATTATACAGATAAATAATCACTCGTTTGATGACAGCTAATTTTTCAGTTTAGTCCAATTCAAAATACTTACATAGCCATGACTTGTTTCCAACCATCTGAGCTATCCACAGTTTTCTTGGCTACAACTTCGACAGTTGTAATGAAAAATTCTGTTACAGTTAACTGGGATCAATTTTAGTAAGGGTGTTGATGTGTAGATGTGTAAAGTCTTATAACTGATGTTGGAGCTGAGCAGGTGATTTCTCTTTCCCTTGTTAGTGCTGTTCAGAATGTCGGCGTTGTCAAGATGTTTCACATGGTTGAACTTCTCCATGGTACTTTAAAATAACAAATTCTCATGTAAAATTCAAATGGGTCTCATGCGCAATGATATCGATGGAAGCCTGAATTAATAGCGCATGTGAGCCGCTCTGCGTTTGCCACAAGAGCTCACATTTTAAGGAGTGCCCGGTTGATGTGCTCGCACGGATACTGTCAATGGAGCTCACATTTCGCAGAAAGCCCGGCTGACACGTGCACACACCGTACGAATAGCAGAACACAATTTGGCTTCAAAGACCCCGTGCACATCCGTGTCCCACATGAAAAGCATATTTAGCACTCATAAAGTCAAATTAATTTAATAAGGTTGCTTCATCGCCTGACGGAAATGCATATGGACGTGGCTGACATGAGAGTATTAAAATAAAGGTACATCTTGAAAAAATGTCTATATCGATATTTACGCATTGTATCGATAACATTGGATCGTTAGTCATTGGATCGATGCATCAATCCAGATCGATGGATCGTAACACCCCTATCAAAGAGTGAATACAACCAGCCTATTTGTTTTACTCACAAACTATATACTTGGGGGTTTGCCACCCCCATAATTTGTACCATACTCAGCACTTGGAATAAAGGAGAGAGAGGCAGCATCCAGCTTGTGAAATATGGGAAGACTAGGGTAAATGTGAAATGGTGAATAATGGTGAACAATGCCTCCCAGCGCTCCTGTTTCACAATTTATAATCTTCCAAATCGGGTAGTAAAATTCCTCTCTTTGTCCAACACACACCCGTGAGATTCCTCTTGTCTCTGGCTTTTTCTCTGTCTCTCAATTTTTCTTTAATCCCCATGGGATGCCATATAACAAAATCCCATATTCGCGTCCAGCATGCATTGTTAACATCATTGCAAGCTCAACAGACCTGGACTGAAAACAAACAAACAAAAGCTCTAAAAGCAATCATTGTCATAAATAAATCTTAAAGATTCTTACATTTGACTTACCATTTGAAATACCCTCTCTTTCCTGAGCCTATTGTCGTTCTTATGTACATTGCAATATATTCATCAAAACACAAGAGCAATACACTTGGTATACACAGATTTAAGGGAGCCATGTCATGGAAAACATATTGTCCTTGTTTTTTTTAATTGAAGTTCAACTGAGTACATAGACACAAGGCCAAAAGCCTATAATATATTCCCTTTAATCTAAATTATATTTTAATAATTTTTGAAAGTGCTGAAATTTACTGAATGCTACTGTCATAAGTGAGGAGGGATTCAGAACAGGGAGCCCCTAAAGTGCTGTGTCACAGGCACAGTGATTTATGTCTCTGTGATAAAGGACAAATGCTGATATCCTGTCTGCGCTCCCCTGTTGTATGTTTTACCGTCACACAAGGGCATGAATTTTTTTCATTCAGCTTGGTTTCAAAAGCTTACGAATGAGTGCCAGAGTCTCTCAGTAGGTGAGACAGCAGCTGTTTCGCACCTCTCTCAGCCAAAAACACTGAGTCTGAGTGATACACACATGCACCTTGACACACATAAACATAACCTTACAAAACCCAGAAAGCGAACAGAAAAGTTAGCATAGTTGGACCTCCTGCAGAAATAAATCTGGATATCTGAGACACCATTTGGAGGTGATAATATCCACTTGGTATGTTGGGAGAGGAGAAGTCTAAATATTGCAGTACATTACAATGGAAATAGCGATGTACCCAAGTACATAGCTTTATTTTGTTTACATGCTGATACAAAGGTCTCAAAGTCAAGCAATAATACCTGCTGAGTGGTTACTTGTCTGACCTCTTCTCTGCTGGATTTAAGCTCTGAAGAAACTGTAAACAATCTTTGACTGTTGCAATGGCAACTGGTGCTTTTCAAGAGACAACACAGATGTTACTTGTAGAAAATCAATGATCAAAGGCAAATCAATGGCAAAATTTTTACTGATCTTTATTAATATTATTTTGCTGTCTACAATGTTGCTACCAAAATGTTCTTTTTAAGCTACTTCAAAACAGTGAAATTACTTGGCAGAAATAATTTAAGTTTAGAACTGCATTTTTCAATGTTCAAAAATGACGATGGCAATGACGATGGCAATGAAAGGCAACGATAGGCCACAATATCATTTAATTGGTTTAATCGTCTCATTAAAAATCAGTCCCATTAAAAGCTAAAGTTCTTGAAAAATAAAATGTTGGCATTAATAACGCAGACAAATCTTTTATTAATAATATACATGTAGGTTAGTATTTGTTGGTGGAATAAAAAAAACAAAGGATAAAACAGAGAGGATTGTTTTTTAAAACTTTTTTGAAAGTTTATAATTATAAAACCACAAATCTTACATTTCTATGAACTTGACGTGTATTTTAAACTAGATTTTTAAAAGATTTAATGTTTATCACCTTGGACAACCTTATTTGTCAGTGACCCCCCTAAAATAAATGTTATGACAGACACACCATAAAAGTAGTCCATATGACTACTATTTTACTTGTGTGCTATATTACAAGTCTTCAGAAGCAATTTGATAGCTTTGTATGAATATTAGACCAATATTTAAGTCACAATTCACTGAAAATCTTCACCTTCAGCTGAAATCTCATTCAGTTTGGCACATAGATTCAAAAATGGACCCTTCAAAGTGACATGCCAGCTTTGGCATTGTCGTTTTTGACAAATGCTGTTGGTACTTGGCACCAAACGTGTAGCACCAGTTTGAATATCTGAGAGCTGCATGGCAAAGATGCAAATCTTTTCTGTGAATAACATGAATTACACAAGTTTTGGTCTGTTCCTTACACAATGGAATATATGGAATACAGTCCACCAATTGCATGGACTACTTTTATCCTGTGTTTGGAGCCCTACGGACATGTTCACTATGTCATTGTGTGGACTGTGAAGTTCTGCATAAAGATTCTTCACAAACTCTCCTTTTGTGTTCCACACAAAAAATAACAGCATAGGGGTTTACAATGACATGAGGGTGAGTAAATAACATAATTTTGTTTTTGAGTGAACTGCTGTGTTTGTGGCTGTGTATATCCCATGCTACAAGTTCACAGGAAGGCTGGATCTGTCACTGCTGTTCACTCAGTTTGTTTATCAGGCCATGAGAACATGACAGCTTGTATGCTTCATTACGGCTTCAACCACAGCTTCGAGTGGCAGGTGACCCTGTGCGCTTCCTGTCCTCTCTCTCTCACTCACACATTTGTGACAGTACACATACACACTCCGTCTCTATTTCTGACTCACTCTCTGTTTCCTGTCACCTGTACTGCTCATTAGCAGGAGGTCTTTTGTTTTTCTCAAAAGATAAGTGAGAGAGTGCTGCTGGTGAGAGCACTGCCATTCTATGTGTGACAGACTGTGTCATAGAGAGATAACCTACATGCTCTGTTTCCTGCTCATTTTGTACAGTGGTCATGTCCCCGCACTTCTGAATGGATTTCACATACATAGCTATTATGACAAACTTTCTTCTATGGAGCACAAAAGGAGATTTTAGGCTGAATGATAGTTTCAGTCACCATTCACTTTCATCATACGGAGAAAAAAAAAGAGGCTATGAAAGTGAATGGTGACTGAGGCTAACATTGTGCCCAGTGTTTGGTAGATTACTTCTGAAATGTAATCTAGTACTGATTACAAATTACAAAACTAAAATTGTAATCAGTTACATAATCTTTTAGATTACACACTTAAGGTCATATAATCTGATTATTTCGGGATTAGTTATTGCATGTTTTTATGAAATAACATTTTAAGTGTATTAAGTACCAATTTGTAATCTCTTACACACTTTCACACTTTTCACTTTCACTTTAAATGTTAGACACAAAAATCAAACAAAAACTTGCTATTTGTCAGTCACTGAGTCCCCCTATGTAATCCATAAAAATGAACTGTAATATAATTACACACATTTAAAATGCAATATAATCTAATTAAAAGTACTTGGTTTTGTAATCTGATTACAGGTATGTAATCAAGATAACATGTAGTCCATTACTACCCAATATTTGTTATACCTAAAATCTCCTTTTGTGTTCTATGGAAGAAAGTAAGTCATATGTGTTTGGAACAAAATGAAGGTGAGTAATTTTTGGATAGACTTTCCCTTTAACTACCTTAAACAGCAAGACTTCCTTAGTCAACCAACTTCACCAGAAAGACCATGCTAGTTGACCAGCATTTTTTGTTGATAATCAGTATAGCTATCATGGTCCACCAGCTAGACCAGCACCAAACCAGCACTAACCTGAATGGAAATTAATGCTGGTTTAAGATGATATTTTCAACAGGTTGGCATTACAGTGGCCGCATTCACACTGTCATTCCCATTTTTTCAGACATCGTGCACAGCTTGGTTCTGATCGGAACAAACAGAATGGGCTGGGTTTGCTACTATCTAACAAATCTACTACTGTAAGCTTAAGTACTTAAAGACAACCTTATTTTGATCCAGATAAATCCATCTGTGAATCGGTTGCATGCTGGCTTAGCATAAAGCAGAATACCATGCATAAATAGAGTTCTTGACTTTTCATTTTTGTTGGAGATGAAACCGAAAGAAACTTGGTTTATGAACCACTGGAGAATGTTTGAAAAAGCAGGAAAAAAATACAAAAATCAACAGGCAAAACGGAAGCTGTTGACTTAACTCATTAGATGTTATGCTTTCTCGAAGGTTCAAACTAATAGTTGGCTGTTGGGTCCAATTTGCGTTTGGGTGTCTGAGCTTGTGTGTGTGTGTTTATTTACTGGGGCTCTGCTGGATTCTTGAGCTGATCACTGGATTAATCAGGCATTTATTCCAGAGAGAATAGCAAATGGATCCATTCTGTATACACTTTCGACAAGTGTCAAAGAGGCAGGCTAATCCATGCCTCACTTCATGTCTGACAGATTGGGCAAGTCAAGGCCCCATCACACATGTTCTTTACCGTCTTTGGAAAAATAAACAATCACATATGGGTGTGGTGTTTTGGTTTATGTCTACATACTTTTGGCCATGTAGTGTAGTACAAATCTTATTGGCTGCTGTTACACAACTTGCAGGAGTTCCAGGTAGGTAGCATCAAATCTTTGAAAGATATTCAGTTTGAGGTGTTAAGTTGATAGTAAACCAGAAATCCAATAGCAGGATTGTTTGCCACATTCCTCCCTCGTTCTCTCAGGCCGGGGAGCCCCTCCTCCCCTCGCGGTCGGAGACCATTCCTCCGCTCTCAGGCAGCAGGCGGATGGCCGCGGCTGCTCCGTTGGGGTGGATGGTAGTGGTGAGGACTCTACTACAGCGCATCCCTCCTCCTTCCCGAATTTCAGCACCAGTGTAACAAGGTAAATGGAAAGGAGGAGGCGAGAACCGGCTTGACAATATAAATGATAGTTTAATGATAAACGTAACCAAAAAAGACACAAACACACACAGGTGTCGGACAGCTGTCCGTACCTCTCTCTCTGTTGCACTGCTTTCTCCGGTCGGCCTTATCCCTCTCGGGCTTAATCAGCCTTATTAGATTAGGCTTAATCGCCCTCCGCCCTGCCACAGTGAGATGAAATTTTGTGCAACTTCTTTGACACTTTTGAGGCATGTGTCAACTTGTATGCTGTGCACGACTTGGACACTGGTCCTTTGCATCATAAGTGCAATGCTCTATCAGTTTAACTACTGCAAAATTTGATTATGCTTGAACAAGCTTATAAATGTTGTGATTATGTAATGCAAACATTAAAAAGTCAAGCAATTTTTTTTTTTTTTTTTTTTTTTTTTTTATGTCATAAGATAGTGTTGTGTGAGGAATTTAAGTGTTTATTTTACCAGGAAACTTCCTCGATTTAAACCAAGTAAAAATCATTTTGCATAAACATAGGCATAGTAATGTGTTTCTATAAGAGCAGGTTGCAAAATACAGGAATACAAGAAGCCTACTGTGCCAGCTTATCCATACTATCATTGCATTACAATTCAAACTTCCTTACTGTGACACCCCCCACCAAAGCTGTATCCCTCCACCTCTAGTCCAAGCCACAATCCCCGCATCAGATCAGCCTCTACCTCTCTGCGATTCGGGATGATTTCATTCACGATTTAATCCTTTACTCCATTCTTCACGGAGGGTGGTTAGATGTTTAGCAAGGCAAAGGAGGGTGACACTCTGAGGTACTGTGTTCAGACCCCCTCCATGCAATCCAAAGCCATAATGTCATTTTTCACTGAGGAAACTAAATGTTCCCACTTCCTTTTCTTATTTCTAGGGTATAGCTGCAAGATCTGCCCCATAAGTTCTTAATAACTTCATTCTCCATTTTCCATTGCAGAAGGATTACTAACTATGAGCGCTGAGGTCGAAACATCAAGTTTTCAATGGAGCACTAGTCTTGGTAATTTTTTTTTTCTCTGACATGAAATGGGCCATTGGTCAGTGCTCTTAAAACACTGTTGTGGCTTATATAGTGAATGGGACAGCTTGATATATTGTGTTTGTTTCTGCATATAAACAGAACAGCAGAAAGATGAAGTTGTGACCTTAAAAAACACCACAGATGCTTCCTCGCCTGCAATGCCCTGCATCAATAGCTTGCTGCCTGACTTATCTAACAGGCTCTGTAGGCATGCTTATTGCCTTTGTTATGTTGATGGTTTTAACACTGAGACTTACATTTCTTAACCAAATGCCTGCATGCATTCTGTGGTTTAAATCCAATTTAGGATTGGGTATAAGCTCTTCTACTGCAGAGTGATACTAAAGGAAATTGGCACTTTTAATAAAACCATGTCAACATCAACATGGCACTATGGTTTATTAAACACAATATAGGGCTCTCTAGTCTTGCATAGCCAGACTTTTGATTATCGGCATAAAGTCTGGTCCATTTTGCAACTTAGATGGCCTGAGTGACCAATCGCATTTTGTTTAGTTTTTATGTGCCGTTTAGTGGCAGTATCTGAAATAGTTGATACCATGATAATATAGCAAATGCAATATATAAACAATCTATTTCATTGCAAAATGTTCAGATATATGCAAATACACTATATGGCCAAAGGTTTGTGGACACCATATGTGCTTGATGAACATTTGATTTCAAAACCTTAGGCATCAATTTCCCCCTTTGCTGTAATAACAGCTTCCATTCTTTTGGGAAGGTTTTCCACTATACTGTATGTAGTAACATGGCTGCAGGGATTTGCTCTCATTCAGACACATGGCTATCAGTGAGGTCAGGAACTGATGTTGGTCGACGGGGCCTGACTTACAGTTGCTGTTCCAGTTCACTCAAAAGTGATCAGTGGGGTTCAGGTCTAGGCTTTGTGCAGGCCAGTCAATTTCTTCCATGCCAGACACAGTAAACCATTTCTTTATGGACCTCACTTTGTTCACAGGGGCATTGTCATGCTGGAACAGAAAAGGGCTATCCCCAAACAGTTGCCACAAATTTGGAAGCACACAAAGTCCAAGCCATTACGTAAAGAAACATAAAGATTTTTCTTTACTGGATTTAATGGAGTAACCAAATTTGTTAATTAGAAGGGGGTGTCCATAAACTTTTGGCCATATAGAGTATATGAGTAGTATTAGAGTGTAGGGAGACTGACTTGATTGTGTCATTTACAGTGCGTCAGGGTGTTTGCTGCAGAGCACGCTTGGCATGCTTTGTTCGCTGCGATTCTCTGATTGGTAGTTTCCCTTCATGATCATGGGTTGTGTACCTTTTCACCAGAAATTCTGCTATTAAACACATTTTCTTTTTATATTACAATGAAATAACGCTGACTGATGGCTTCAACAGAGGCATATACCACAAATTAACAACCTCAGAGCTCATGGTAGGTCTGTCTTTAAAAGGTTTTTAAGTTGTCATTAAATATCTGTTCCCCTATGAAGAAAATGAATGGGATTCTACTTCCAGAACCAGACTGTTGCGCTCTATTGACTATCTTGGAAAAATCACAATAAATGGACAGCAGTGTTGGTCAGCCAATCAGATTCCAATGGTCGATTTTAGTCAGCCCTTGCCATTTGTATTGTGTGTACTATGCATCAGATGGTCAGGGAACAAACTGTGGATGGTTTGTGGGCTCCCCACATGGACTGTGGGTCTGATGCTAAGACTAGGGGCTCTCTAATATTCTTTATAAGATATACATACTGGCTTTAGATCTATATCTGGGACTTTAGATAATGACACCATACTGTTGTTGCTACTATTCAGTGATACATTGAAAATCATGTGCACCCACCATAACAACATAAACGGACCCAGAAGCTAACAGAGGACCACCTGTCCAGACAACAGAGACACTCACTACATGAGCCCTAAAGCCCCAAGAGAATCACTCTACCCCAACCAGACGTCTCTCTCTTCATTGCTTAAGAACTACTGAGCTTGCTCTCTTTACACAAATCCCTGCTGTATACCCCACAAAGGATGATTGAGAAACTAAGAAATTCAAAGCAAGAAAGAACAACTTTCTTACCAGTAAATTATTTTTAAATTTTTACACACAGTTCCAGAAATATAATGATTGCAAGGGGAGAAAGTTACAGAGTAACAGCCAATTATAAAGGGGTGGCGAACAACCCCAGACATGACACACAGCGAAAAGCAGATAGGGAGGAGGAGCAGGAACTAAAGCAGGTGTTGAGACTCCTCTATGAGTGAGGGTGAGCAGATTGCTTCCACCCTGCCAGGCATTCATCTTCACAGTAATATCAGCTACCCCCTGCTAACCAGTCAAAACGATAAGACCCTTTGCCACAAACAGTCCTGAGTATTTTTTGTGGAAAACATAAGTACTGAAAGTTGCTTACGGATATACAGTATGACTGCTTTCTGTGTTAGTTATGTATCTTTGTGTATGTGTATAAAGCTGCAGTATACACTCACTGAGCACTTTATTAGAAACACTATGGTCCTAATAAAGTGCCAGACATGGTCTTCTGCTGTTGTAGCCCATCCGCCTCAAAGTTCGACATGTTGTCAAGTCATTTTTATTTGTATAGCGCTTTTCACAACACACATCGTTTAAAAGCAGCTTTAAAGAAAATCATGCATTAACAGAAAATGAAACTGTAATATATATAAAATCTTAGAGTCATCACTGTGTAGTTTGATTAAATATGATTGTAAATTGTGTATACAAATTAACAATTAAGTAATTAAATAATAATTGTATTTAGAACCCCCCCAAAAAACAAAAAACATCCAGAATGTCGTGCATTCTGAGATGCTATTCTGCTCACTACAATTGTACAGCATGGTTATCTGAGTTACTGTAGCCTTTCTGTCAGCTCGAACCAGTCTGGCCATTCTCCGTTGACCTCTCTCATCAACAAGGTGTTTCTGTCCACAGAACTGCAACCCACTGGATGTTTTTTTTTTTTTTTTTATAGTAAATCTATAGACTGTTGTGCATGAAAATCCCAGGAGATCAGCAGTTACAGAAATATTCAAACCAGCCCATATAGCACCAACAATCATGACATGGTCAAAATCACTGAGATCACCTTTTTCCCCATTCTAAATGGTTGATGTGAACATTAACTGAAGACCCTGACCCGTATCTGCATGAATTTATGGATTGCACTGCTGCCACATGATTGGCTGATTAGATAATCACATGAATAAGTAGGTGTACAGGTGTTCCTCATAAAGTGCTCAGTGAGTGTATGTAAAAGACAGTTTGGGCAAAACAAGTGTACAAACAATATCAATGCTGAAAACTCATTAGCTCCTCCAATGGAGTTTGTGAAGAAAAATAGTTTGAAAATCTAAATTTTATTGGATAGTGATTCGCATTTATGAAATTATGAAGAAAAAAAAATGCATTTATGAATTTATTGTAAAATATTTTAGTAACACTTTACAATAAGTTTGTATTTAATACAATTAGTTAACTTCATTAGTTATGTCGGAATTTCAGTTAATGTAGATGTACACAGTACAGATTAAAGTATACAAAACATTCAACAACATTATAAGAAAGATAAATGACAAATAATTAGGTTATTTGTCTGAATAAAATTCTCCACCATTAAAATCGTAATACAACGTCTCGTTGTATCCACTCACAATTTCTATTGTAAGGAATTAGCTTTAATAAGGGAATTATGATTAATTCACTTATTGGAATAATATTATTCTCATGGCTTATTGAAAATAATATCGCACATATTTTCAGTATAACTTCTGGGCCAGATCTTTGAAAAATCAAGTGACAAGTTTATCAAATTATACCACAGTCAAATTATCTTTAAATACAAACAAGACTTTATTGCTATTCTAAACATAAAAACTAATCTAACACTTACAAACATGAAACAGGTTGGTGAGTAAAGTGACAGAATGTGAAAGAAATGATCAGTACAGAGAAAATGAACTCTACGGTGTCTGTAGATAATGCCTTAAGAACCATTAATGCTTAATTCAGTCTAACTCAATGTGCAATTGGGTAACCCGAATTATATTAGAGAGACACCAGCACTTTCAGCAAAGTCTGGAGATGTACTTGCATTTCCTTGCATTTCCTTGTGTTGCTTGGTTCTTTGGGTCTTTTTAGAAAGTTCGTTCCATCGATGTTTTGGACATCTGTTAGATTGTGGATGGTTTGTTGTCTGTTGCATCAATGGATGATGAGGCGGCTTTGGAAATGAGGCCTTCCGCATGGAAGACTGATCACCTGAACTCCTGTCACGTGTGTGGGTCGTAGTGCAGAGAAGAGAAGTTCCTTTGACCTTGGCGTCCGAGCCTTCTTGGACTTCTACATGGTACGGAACATGAGAGATGCCGGGGCGAGGCTGCAAGCCACGAGGGCAAGAGCGTGGAGCTGAAGAGGAAGTGGAGCATGGAGAAGCCGAGGAAGAGAAATCGAACTCCACTCAGAACTCAACTCCCAGGACTCTCAGGACTCAGGACACAACTGGGGGTAAATACACTCTTAATTAATATTAATATTTTCTTCTGCCCATGAGATACTGCAGTTAACATGAACTAACAATGAGCAGCATTTATTTAAGAAATAAGGCATGAGAGGCCATGCTATATTGTGAATATATTCACGGCTGAAGCACGATGCCAAGCGGAGCATTTTTTACATGAAAAGTTGTATACAGTATGTTAACATTAGTTAAAAGAGTATTGCGGGTTCAATACAAGTTAAGCTCAGTCAACTGCATTTGAGGCATAATGTTGATTACCAAAAAAATAAGAATAATTTGACTAGTTCCTCTTTAAAAAAAACAAAAATAAATAAAAAAAAGGAAAAAAATCAAGGTTACAGTGAGGCACTTACAATGAGAGTGATTGGGGCCAATTTTTTGAAGGTTTAAAGGCAGAAATGTGAAGCTTATAATTTTATAAAAGCACTATAAAAGCACATTATATTTTGTGTATTATTTGAGCTGTAAAGTTGTTTAAACATTCATTTTTATGGTTGTTTTAGTGTTCATGTTACAATCAACATGATAGAGCCCAGAGTATAAATAAGACTGCTGCCCCCCAAAAATCAATCCTCAGGTCCTTTTTCCTTTTGTCCGGAGTCCTTTTCCTGCTTGTCTTAGACAGTAACTGTGTCAAAGGGTGGGGGGAGATAATGTGACTCGGAGGTGAACAAATAGCACCAATCAGAAGACACATGACCTGTCACCCACACACACACACACACACACACACACACACACACACACACACGCACACACACACATAATGGTGCGGCTATCCTTATGAGGACTCTCCATAGACATAATGATTTTTATACTGTATAAACTATAGATTCTATCCCTTAACCCTACCCCTAAACCTAACCCTCAAAAAAAACGTTATGCATTTTTACATAAAAAAAAAACATTGTTTATTATGTTTTTTAATCGATTTGAATTATGGGGACACTAGAAATGTCCTCATAAACCACATTTATAGCATAATACCCTTGTAATTACCAGTTTGTAACCTAAGAAAATGTTCTCATAAACCACACAACATCCCCCCCCCAACACACACACAATGCTTCAGTCATGTTGACATTAAATCCCTTCTCAGCCCTTTGGTGATACCCCTGACCTTTCCATCATTTCATGGCCAGCAACAGCTTTGTCTCATCAGCATACTTTTTTCTTAAAGAAATACTTCACACAAAAGCGAAAATTATGTCATTATTTATTCACACTCATGTCATTCCAAATCTGTACGCTGTTATTTTTTTGTGAAACATAAAATAATTCACAGAGCAAAAAAAAAATACAAATAAAAAAATTAAAAATCCATGTCCATATCCATGTTGTGCACTATATTCCAAGGCATCAGAAGTTATACAATATGTCTGTGTGATGAGAACAGAAAGACAATTAAACTGTTATTCACCAATAAGCTCTCCTGTAGCAGAAGCTCCCAAATACCCTTCTCATTCAAAGTGTTTAGTTTAAACGGTAACTCATGTTATAATGGCGCAAATTGTTTTTTGCACGTCGTAACCAATTGCCGTTAGTTTAAATACGCAAAATGGAGGATGAGATTTCTAAATCCTAGTGGAATATAAATGCTTGACAAGCATACCTAATACATGAACACAGACAACCTCAGCCTCTGTATTTTTTCCTTTTTTGCTCTATTCATACTGCATACAATCAGAACTAGTTACACTCCATCAAAGTCATTAGCATCCTCTCCCTACCTTTCTAAAAACAGAATATTGTACTTTGCAAATGCATGGCATGATTACAAGTGATGTAGTCTCAAGAGAGCAAAAACTTACATCAGCAGCGAAAGTGAATGTGCATCCCTCAGGGTCTACACCAAAGGAGTTTCATTCCCTATGATGATGTGAAGATATAGCACAAAAGATTCCAGGTCACGCATGTGCGAGAAGATACACGTGTGTGATGTGTAGAGAATAGTGCACATCTGTTTTTGAATAGAGAAATAAAGTATTTTAATTAACATATTAGTCATTAAAGAAGAGACATGGTTTCAAGGGAAATAAAATAATTACATATTCTTTCCCTTGTACCAAACGTAGACTTACAGACTCACAACAATGGGCAAACATAAAAAAAGGGATCTTGTATATCTTGAGTGGATGGATGGATGGATGGATGGATAGATAGATAGATAGATAGATAGATAGATAGATAGATAGATGATGGAAGGACGGACGGACGGACAGACAAATAGAAAGATAGATAGATGGATAGACAGATAGACAGATGGATGAATGGATAGATGGATAGATACATTTTGGCATTGATTTTGAAAATATGACTGATCATGCAAAAAAAAATTATCATATGAAGCAATTTATTATCACATAGTTGTTTGGCTCCTTTTTAAATCATATTGATAACAGAAATCACCCAAATGGCTCTGATCAAAAGTTTACATTCCCTTGAATGTTTGGCCTTGTTACAGACACACAAGGTGACACACACAGGTTTAAATGGCAATTAAAGGTTAATTTCCCACACCTGTGGCTTTTTAAATTGCAATTAGTGTCTGTGTATAAATAGTCAATTAGTTTGTTAGCTCTCACGTGGATGCACTGAGCAGGCTAGATACTGAGCCATGGGGAGCAGAAAAGAACTGTCAAAAGACCTGCATAACAAGGTAATGGAACTTTATAAAGATGGAAAAGGATATAAAAAGATATCCAAAGCCTTGAAAATGCCAGTCAGTACTGTTCAATCACTTATTAAGAAGTGGAAAATTCAGGGATCTCTTGATACCAAGCCAAGGTCAGGTAGACCAAGAAAGATTTCAGCCACTACTGCCAGAAGAATTGTTTGGGATACAAAGAAAAACCCACAGGTAACCTCAGGAGAAATACAGGCTGCTCTGGAAAAAGAAGGTGTGGTTGTTTCAAGGAGCACATTACGATGATACTTGAACAAAAATTAGCTGCATGGTCGAGTTGCCAGAAAGAAGCCTTTACTGTGCCAATGCCACAAAAAAGCCCGGTTACAATATGCCCGACAACACCTTGACACGCCTCACAGCTTCTGGCACACTGTAATTTGGAGTGACGAGACCAAAATAGACTTTATGGTCACAACCATAAGTACTATGTTTGGAGAGGGGTCAACAAGACCTATAGTGAAAAGAATACCATCCCCACTGTGAAGCATGGTGGTGGCTCACTGATGTTTTGGGGGTGTGTGAGCTCTAAAGGCACGGGGAATCTTGTGAAAATTGATGGCAAGATGAATGCAAAATGTTATCAGAAAATACTGGCAGACAATTTGCATTCTTCTGCACGAAAGCTGCAAAAGGGACGCTCATGGACTTTCCAGCATGACAATGACCCTAAGCCATAGGCCAAGTTGACCCTCCAGTGGTTACAGCAGAAAAAGGTTAAGGTTCTGGAGTGGCCATCACAGTCTTCTAACCTTAATATAATCGAGCCACCCTGGGGAGATCTCAAATGTGCGGTTCATGCAAGACGACCAAAGACTTTTCATGACCTGGAGGCATTTTGCCAAGACGAATGGGCAGCTATACCACCTGCAAGAATTTGGGGCCTCATAGACAACTATTACAAAAGACTGCACGCTGTCATTGATGCTAAAGGGGGCAATACACAGTATTAAGAACTAAGGGTATGAAAACTTTTGAACAGGGGTCATTTCATTTTTTTCTTTGTTGCCATGTTTTGTTTTATGATTGTGCCATTCTGTTATAACCTACAGTTGTATATGAATCCCATAAGAAATAAAAATAAATGTGTCTTGCCTGCTCACTCATGTTTTCTTTAAAAATGGTACATATATTACCAATTCTCCAAGGGTATGCAAACTTTTGAGCACAGCTGTAGATAGATAGATAGATAGATAGATAGATAGATCGCATTATCCTGCTGAAAGAGGCCACTGCCATCAGGGAATACCGTTGCCATGTGTACATGGTCTGCAACAATATTTAGGTAGGTGGTACATGTCAAAGTAACATCCATATGAATGCCAGGACCCAAGGTTTCCCAGCAGAACTTTGCCCAGAGCATCACACTGCCTCTGCCGGCCTGCCTTCTTCCTATGGTGCATCCTGCTGCCATCTCTTCCCCAGGTAAACTATGCACACTCATCAGACCAGGCCACCTTCTTCCATTGCTCCATGGTCCAGTTCTGATGCACATGTGCCAATTGTAGGTGCTTTCGGTGATGGACAGCGGTCAGCATGGGGACTCTGACTGGTCTGAGCTGCGATGCACTGTGTGTTCTGACACCCTTCTATCATGGCCAGCTTTAAGTTTTTCAGCAATTTGTGCTACAGTAGCTCTTCAGTAGCCTTCGCTCCCCACGTGCATCAATGAGCCTTGGGCGCCCATGACCCTGTCACTGGTTCACCGGTTGTCCTTCCTTGGACCACTTGTGGTAGGTACTAACCATGGCATACCGGGAACACCCCACAAGACCTGCCGTTTTGGAGATGCTCTGACCCAGTCGTCTAGCCATCACAATTTGGCTCTCGTCACTCAGATCCTTACGCTTGCCCATTTTTCTTGATTCCAACACATGGAATTCAAGAACTAACTGTTCACTTGCTGGCTAATATATCCTACCCATTGACAGGTGCCATTGTAATGAGATAATAAATGTTATTCACTTCACTTGTCAGTGGTTTTAATGTTGTGGCTGATCAGTGTATATGGAGTGCAGGGAAACAACTGGTCACTATTTTATGGAGCATCCTGGCAACAAAGTGAATAGTAAATTGCCTAGGCAATCAACCAAGTGAAAAAGTCAAATACCTGTCAAACACTAGTCAGGCATGTACAAATTATTTTAAAGAACACATGGTGACCTTATGCAAAAGAAGTGGGTGCATCATTTACAATTCTTAGACCGTTTCATGAGGACCCCACTATGTGCCATTACTCTGAAATATGGTGTCAAAGAAAAGTTCAAACACAACAGCAGACAGTGCTATAGGGGTGAGAGGGGACACATCTTACTTCCCCTTTGTCACATCAGTTTCTTTCAGACACGAATGGACTTGTCTGGAGAGTCGTTATCTTCAGTGCACCTAGCAAAAAATAAATAAATAAATAAATAATAATAATAATAATAATAATAATATATATATATATATATATATATATATATATATATATATATAGATATATATGGACATATGAAACAATATATTACATTGTAAGATTTTTCAGAAAAAAATATTAATTATTATGAATAATGAATATAATATTACATTTTATATATTATAAACACATTATAAATGTATACATAATATTATATAATTTATATATATTATTATTATTAATATTAATATTTAAATAAAATAATAGATTTGTATTTTTAATTAATTAATTATTTATCTTTACTTTTAGTTATTTGTTGAATAACAAAGTAGGCTATACAAAAATTGCATTATTATTATTAGTAGTAGTAGTACTATTAAACAGCTATATGTAAGATCTAAATGATAATTACAAAATACACAGCAATAGACACAAATGAATCGCTTGATCTCGGGAGGCTATGCTGTTGCTGTCCACGGTGCTGAATCAACACAACTAAACACCAAACAACGTAAAACCAATTCAGCACTTGCGTTTTGTGAAAACAGCCTATTTAAACTGATATATATAATCATGATATATGTTTTAATGCATTCCGTATGACAGTGACAACGTCATATCAGTTTAAATAGGCTGAGTTTTCACAAAACGCAAGAGCTGAATCTATATTGGCAGCTGAAATGTCAAGCCATACATAACGAGTGGCGTTGACGCTTTTATTGGTTTACATTACATTTATGAGACGCTTTTATCCAAAGCGACTTACAGTGTACTCATTACAGGGACAATACCCCCGGAGCAACCTGGAGTTAAGTGCCTTGCTCAAGGACACAATTGTGGTGGCTGTGGGGATTGCACCAGCAACCTTCTGATTACCAGTTATGTGCTTTAGCCCACTATGCCACCACCACTTTTGATCGCACGTTATCGATCTCCTGTCCCTCAGAACACCAAAACGACCGTGGAAACGATATTACAGAGGCAGCACCTTAAACGATATTGAAATAAACCTTTATAGCTTAATAAGTTACATAGGTTCATTTACTTCCATAATTGCTTGCAGTGAATTCAGAGCTTGTAAGTAACACAATAACAGGACGTTCAGACTGAACGCGTTTTTGCGCTAAACAGCTAGAAGCAGCGTCACTAATAGAACGGAATGCAGGTGTCTCGAGACGCGTTTTTAAAAGTTGAAGTTTTGAAACTTAAAAAGGACAGAACGCAGATGTCTCGAGTCTCGAGACGCGTTTTTAAAAGTTGACATTCTACAGAACGCGGCGCTCCTGCGCGGGACGCTGAAAAAAAATAAAAAATAAAAACTAAAATAGACACGGCGCAACGATCAATGTCGTCCTCTAGCCTTGCACATGTTTACAAAGAAAAACTACTGAAAAATCCGTGACGCGTTCGGTGTGAAGGGACCCTACATTCCAGAACTCGGAACAACGTAACGTTTGTTCTTAATCCTAACCATCTGGTAGGTCGTCGTGGACGGGGTTTGGCTGAGGTAGAAAATGCAGCTATGGAGTTGAACTGAGAGTATCTTTACTGTACTGTTCTTTCCCGTTTTCGTCCCGTGGGATGCATCCTTTATTTTTTTTATTTATTTTTTTTTTTTTAATTAATTTATTTTTTTCGTCTTCGAGCCCTAAATCAACAGCACTTCTCACTGAGAGGCGCAGAGTGAGACCCCGCGAGCGTCAGTCTGAGCCAATCCGTGATCACTTCCTGCGTTTTTCTCCAAACAGCAGGGAAGAGAGAACAGCCGTCACACATATGATCGCAGTAGCTCGCGCAAAACTAGTTTGTTTAAACAGCTCTACCGTTATAATGGCGCGAATGAATTTGAAGAGAGTTCGTGAGGAATTTGCTTTGTCTACCCAATTTATTGGCATTTAAGAAGACCTCACTTTAGGTTTTACGTTCTGTGCCTGTTATTTCGACTTATTAGAGACATTTCGAGTTCTTAATTCATCTTCAGCCCGATGTGGAGAGCGTACGCGGTCTGAGGAGAAGGTTGAAGGGTGCGTCAATCATGAGACCTTTTGGATGGAGGGCACGCGAGGAAGACCATCAGTGACTGTGTGGATTAACTCGGTGTGGAGGAGGCAAAGCGGGGGGAAGGACTTGTAAAGGTGGGGCGGTAAGAAGCTGGTCTCCCTGCTGAGATCTGATTTGAGTTCTCGGGAGCAACCGGCGTTTAATGCGGACGAAAGCTCGCGCTCGAGCGAGGTGCGTCGACGGGCGGGAGGAGAATGGCACGGGCTTTAGCTCTTCATAGGAGAAAACAAGTACTTGGCTTTCTTAAAGGAGCGTCAGGCACATTGCGCACAATTTTTTGACTGTTCCTCAAAAATCCTAGTTGGCTTTTTTGAAGGGATATCAACCCATTACCTCGAACGGAAAAGAAAACAGAAACGAAAACTACTGGATTTTAGAGGCTCTGACCGAAGACTAACAGATGGTTTTGGATATGGGCTTTGCGGAGTTGGATGCCTTCATTTCAAGCACACCTTTGCTTCAAGATAATTTAGTGTGAACCAATGGAGCACAACGGACCAGCAACATGGGAAAATATTACTAGTGAGAAAATTCGGTTCCTTTGACCCTCGGTGCTTGAAGCAGGACTGGCGTTCCTACTGCGAGGTAAACTTTTTTTTTCTGTCAGAATATTGAATTGCATGTAACATTGAGCTGTCCCTTCTCTTGTTCGGTCAGGATATCGACCTCCTTGAGGAATCGGTGCCAAAAGCCTTTTTTCAGAGGGTCCGGACGTCTTTGGCAGACATGGAGCAGTTGGTTGGGTTTGGTTTGTTTTTTAGGCGTAGGACAAGGTCATTATTAGGCTATGTATCTAAAGAAGTAGAACATATTTCTTACTCCCAAAATTGGGAATAGACTACCCAAAAAATTTTGTTTGGGAACGAAGTGCGTGGAAATTGTGGGAAGATAACAATGGGCGTTTGTGTCATAAAACGCATTGTATAGAACCTCAACCTCAAACATACAATATATATCCATAATTTGCATTTGGTCTGAGTGGTTGTATAGTACAAATAATGGGATGGATGGGTTTGTGTGTGTGTGTGTGTGTGTGTGTGTGTGGTTGCTGTGCGGTGGAGGGGGTCGTTAACGCAGACACACTTTCACTGTCTCATTGTTGTGTTGGAAGACTAGATGTAAATCGGTTCTGCTATGTGCACCCACATCCTTAATCTGCTCTATTCTAAGTAATGGTGTCATTATGAGTAACATTATCTATGTCATGAGAGGCGTTTTCGTAAAGCATCGACTGGCAAAAGCAATGAAGTAATAGTCTTAAACATTGGCAGAGATCCAATCAGTGATAGAAGAGGCGTTACCCAGTCATAGCTGCAGTTTGTTTTATATCATTTTGGGGGGTAAATGTATATAATCAAACGGTTGGATCTTTGAGACTATAATTTTTGCATTCGAATTTTACCCCCAAAGTGGCTTTTTAAACTCGTAGTCGTTTGTGTGTGAAAACGAGTTGTCCTCGTCCTCGGTTAATCGTTCAACATATTATTTTAATTATGAACTTGATGTGTGCAGCGATAATATTATATATAAGACATGAACTTAAGGAGCAATCTGCAGTCTAGTGTCTGCAATGGTCTCTGGATGGCACTAATAGGCTATTTATCTCTGAAAATATTTATTTTTCGGATGTTTGAAATGTGTGCTGCTCTTTAATTATCCTGATCAACTTAAAATAAGAAGAGTTTAAGAAAGATATTATCAAAAATTATCACTAGTCTATTTAGACTTTTACATTATTTGTCATGCACCTGAAATATTCTGTACTGCAATAGGAACAGGTATAATTAAAATGTAAAATAAGTTTAAGTGTTATTAGCAAAACCAAAACCTTCCAAATATGTCCAAATATGCTGTATTTTGTTCGATCTTGAGCATCTGCAGCACCTTTTCTGCTGGCTGGTGGTGCTATAATTCAATATATGGCGCACAGAGCAGCGTCTCTCAGGATGGGGGTCTGGAAAACTATGGTTTACCATGTTTACAAGCCAACATGTAAGGAAAACGTGTCAAACTTCACATTACTGAATTCATTTTACCGTGTACTTCATGCATAAGTAGCCTAATGCTGATCAAGTGCATAGTTTTAATGTGTAATTGTTTTGTGGAGCTGCTTGTAAATACATTTTGTTGATATTATAATAGTGATTAATTATGGAAACATTTAATATGTGTAACACACTCAAATGTTAATATTACATAACAATGAATTGAGCACAAGTGATTCAGCACCATGGGCAGCTCCTAAAACTCTTATGTGCTGTCTGGCCTGTTGGATCTGGTGCCAGGATGCCAGAAAGTCCTTCAGACTTGTTTAATTACTCTTGCTGAGCTTATACCCATGTTATAATGAGATGGAGCCAAGAAGCCAGCAAGAGCGCTATGATTCCCACAGCTTGTGTGATTGTCTGTTTGAATAAGGAATTGGAAAGGGCACAGAAATTATCATTACTGCCCTAAAATTATCACATCCATTCATTTATTTGGCAGTTCAGAGAAAAATTGAGCTTTCCTTAAATTATGCAACTAGCAGGCTGCAATTACAGCATAATAGTCCTGGAAGGTTGTATTTGATTTATAAAGGCACTGTTTAATATAAGCTGCATGTTTAAGGCATGTGTTATCAATATCCTTTCAGAAAGAAGAAAACAGTGAAGACAGTTGCCTATATGGGTTGTGACTTCGAATTAGGGGGACATTTAACTGTGCTGAGATAGTGAAACCTAATGTGTCTCTGTTTACTCATATCTGGAGAAGCAGCCATATCATTGATTTGTTTTGTGTATGTTACTTGTTTAAAGGAATATTCCAGGTTCAATACAAGTAAAGCTCAGTGGACAGCATTTGTGGCATAATGCTGATTACTACAAAAAATATTTTTCAACTACTCCTTACCTTTCTTTTTAAAAAAAACAAAGTTTCAGTAATGCACTTAAAATGGAAGTGAATGGGGCCTAGTGTTAAAGGCAGAAATGTTAAGTTTATAATTTTATAAAAGCACTTAAATTAATTCTGTTAAAACATGTGTATTATTTGAGCTTTATAATTGTTTAAATCATCGTTTTACGGTCATTTTAAGGTTTTAGGGTTACAGCATTATGTCATCATCATGGCAACAAAGTTGTAAAATTTAATATAAATTTACACAGAAAATATTAATAAGCGATTTTATCACACTAAAATCATGTTAACTCAAAAATTGTTTACAACTTGTGGCTATACTTTTGAAACAGAGAGTATTTGATTGGACCAATTCACTTCCACTGTAAATGCAGATTTTTTTTTTTTTTTTAAGAAAAGGAGAGACAAGTCGAAATACATTTTTGTGGTAATCAACATGCTGTCGATTGAGCTTAACTTGTATAAACCTGGAATATTCATTTAAAATACAACAAAGAGAAACCTTATTTGGGATGCAGTGTGCAAGCAAGCTATAGTACATTTATGGTAAGTTGTATATTCAATAATTCCTACATCCAATACTCCATCTTCTATGGGCATATTTGATGTCATGGACTGCAAGGACAAAGCAACTCTTTCAGTCAATCATGCATGTTGTTTTCTGTGGGAGATTTGTATTTTGTGTCTGCTCTGACTGATATAGAATATATGCAGGTCAGGGTTGCCAGCTGTCTAACCTCTCCCTGATTTCAATCGGCTCATACATATGAATTAAATGCAATAAGCCAGTGACACAATACACATGAATGGCCAAAGGTCAAAGAAAGATTAAACACGGAAAATCAGGCCAAAACCGAACCTACAGCACATGTTCTTCCCCCACTAACTTTAAGAGATACTGCAGAGATATATAACATCTTTTGTCCATAAAAGCTTTAATGGAATTATTTCTGCAAAAATTAGACCTCGGATCCCCCAACGTATTCTTTAATTACCAGTTTGTGTAGGTCCAAAAAACCCACAATCCATTCTGCAGTTTCTCTGCAGATGCTGTGAGGCACTACCTCAGTCTTCAGGATGCAATTTTTTGAGTCGCAGAGGACTGGGATGTAAAAAAGCTTTTGGGCAGGTGTTCAGGACAAATTTGGAAATAGAAAGGAATTGAAACAATTCCAGTAACAGCCAGATTTTGAAGCAGCACAAAATCACAACAGAGCCACTGTGAGGTCATAAGAAGCTCTAAACATTCTCAGTGTCGGTTTCAGGAGAGCTGGCATTCGGCAAAAGGGAGAGCGAGGTTGTTGTCAAAGTGACAGGAGAAGGCGATGAGGTAAAATGGCAGAGGTTCGAGTGGGAGTCACATTAGGAGGTGTTTGTCTGTGATAATGAGCTGTCACATGATGCACCGGTGCCATATTTTGATCTGGCCATCCTGCTGCTTTAAGCAAGAGAAAAGTGACAGCATGTGTGTGTAAAGGCCAATGAGGCTATAATACCATTAGTTACGTGTATTTATGTTGGGAGTGGATGCTTTCTCTTGTGTTCAGTGTAAATATGTGTTAGTTAGGACTCTTTTTCTTGAACTAGACAAAGGTAGATGTGGCCTGTTCTCAAGACTGTCTGGGACATGGGAAAATGATTATGAATTAGAAGCCATCAAGTGTAAAATATAGGGAATAAATCATCAGAAGGAAGAGGAAGTGATAAAAAATGAGTTATCAAAACTAATAATATTGTAATGGCATTATCAAAACTCTGGCGGATTCCACACCATTTCCTTCAGCTCAGATGAGACATATGGACTTCACAAAGCATGCTGATAGAGTACAGTGGAGGCTGTATAAGGATGTTCAAGAGCACAGGTGTTCTGTATGTTTATCATATATTCAAAAAGCATATTTCATGTGCCACATCTACATAAGTGAAACTCCATAATTAAAATAAGAGAAAAACATATTTAGCAATTTTCATTTTGAAAAGCCTATTTTTAGGAACATTAAAGGAATATTAAAGGTTTAATATAAGCTAAGCACAACTGACAGCATTTGTGGCATAACGTTGATTACCACAAAAATAAATTGTGACTTGTCCCTCCTTTTCTTAAAAAATAAAAAAGCAAAAATCTGCATTACAGTGAGTCACTTACAATGGAAGTGAATAGGGCCAATCCGTAAATGTAAAAATACTCTCTGTTTCAAAAGTATAGCCACAAGACACATTATGCGTGTTAACATTACATAAAATCGCTTACCAAGATTTTCTGTGTAAAGTTATAGCCAATTTTACAACTTTGTCATCTTGACGACATAATGCTGTAAACCCTGTAATTCTACAAATATTACAAATTAAACAATTTTACTGCTTAAATAATACACAAGTTTTTACAGAACAATTAATGTAATTGCTTTTATAAAATAATAAGCTTCACATTTCTGCCTTTAAATCCTCCAAAAATTGGCCCCATTCACTTCCATTGTATGTGCCTCACTGTAACCCAGATTTTTTGGATTTGTTTAAAGATAATGAGGAACTAGTTGAAATTATTTTTTACTTTTGTTGAACTCTGAATATTCCTTTAGGATTTTTTGCATGGAGACATTATTTTCATGACAACTAAGAACATTTCCCCCTCAAATATTCTCATTACTGTAATGCGAAAACCTCACTCTCACTCATTCAGTGCTTGAAGTGGAACGATACTGGTGCCGGTACTCTTTATCGTGTTCCTCCTTAAGGCGTGGTCACACATACCTTTGCACGGTGGAATTCCACGGGCGATGAAATACAGTCATCTCAATGGGAATCCACGTAATGGACTGCCAGTGGTGAAGAATTTGTCATATGAACCTACACTTCGATGTGTAACTGTGTATGTGTGCACACATGCAAGCATGATTGTTTGTGCACCCAGGGCCAGATTAAGGCCATCCTTGTTGTTGATGGCTCTTCCTGTATATCTGTAATCTGATCAGTTCAGATAAAATCAGGCCACCTGCTCAGATGCACTTCCTTTCCTTGTTGCTTGCATGTGAAGTGACTGAGATATGTACACGGCCAGTCACGGTTCATTTTGTTGTTACGCACCATCATGTTACTACAATAATAGACCGGTGTGCAACACAGTGTCATTTAAACAATCCACATATCAGAGACGCGGCAGACGCGTTTTAGCTCATGTTAAAGTGCTCACCTGTTTCATTCTCTCTCTCTCTTCTCAACAGTTCCCTGTAACTTTTAACTGTCTTGTCTAATGATAAAAAGGCAAACATCAATAAAACTAATATCACATACAGTCTGCAAATATGCGCATATCTCGTTTAAACAGATGTAATAAACCAACTTCACAAAACTTCAGAAGATCCAACATCCTGTGGAATGCTCATAAATCTTCCTCTGAAGCATATATTCTATCAGCTTCTCCTCAACAGTTCCCTGTAACTTTTAACTTTCTTTTCTAATGATAAAAGGCAAATATCAGTAAAACTTCTATTATATACCATCTGTAAATATGCAGATTTCTCATTTAAAAAGATGTAATTCATGAACCTCATGAAAATCCAGCGTTTTATTCCCGTCGAGCGCTCATCTAATATTAGGGCTGCCCCCTGATAGTCCATCAAACGTTAGTCGATGAGAAGAGTCTTTGTCGACCAACTTTTGATTGGTCAGTTGGTCGCAGGAAAAACAAAAACTCTGCAGGAAACTGACAAACACCGGTATTACTGCTGGTTGGAAGCTAGGTGGTACTATGGGGTAATTTTCATTAAGAAGGTTTAGGGTTAGGCCTTCACAATAAAGCAAGACACCTTGATTTCAAACTTTGAACTTTATTTTTTTATTTATTTAACTACAATTTCAAATGAAACTGGAAAAAAAAGTGCATTTAAAATGTGTGTTGTTCAACTATTTGAAAGATGGCTTTACAACAGTTGTCAACATCTATCTCTCTCTCTCTCTCTCTCTCTCTCTCTCTCTCTATATATATATATATATATATGTCCAATTACATCGGAAATCCCCGGGCTGAGGGATCGGTGAATATTCTTGCTTTAGTGATTTTGCATTGAAAATTAAATTAATTTATTTCAAAAACGAAAAATTTAAATCAAATACATTTCTAAATTCAAACTGCACTCCAAACGAAAATCTCTTACAGGCTGCAGAGCTGCGTTCACAATGAACTGCTCTGTGGAAATAAAGTGAACTGAACTCAAAGCACCTCCTGAGCTGAGATGTCTGAGGTCATTTTCAGCACTCACAGATGATACTGTTCTTGCAAAAAAATAAATTAAATAAAATTCAGAAGACAGAAACAAGGAAAGAGTGAGAACCTTTTACATGCTCACGAGACTGCACGCCTCCGTATCAGCACGTCATACATGCACATAGACGGCTTTTCTGTCATCTGTTCTTAATATAATAAAGTGTGTTTCTTCAAGCGTGTGTCTGTGTGTCTACAGGCAAATTATTTGTAATATTAATTTGATAATAATAATAGCCTAATAATAATAATAATAATAATTTAATACATGGGAAAACGAGCCAAATATCATCTTGACATCGTCAAAGGCATCAGCTATTGGCGATCACTCTGACCATCGTTGATCCCCGAGATCATCGTCTGTCAGCACAACCCTAATGTCCATTTCTCTCTATAAATTAACAAAATGCTCAGACAGTCTCCTTGCTGGTTTTTCCGACACATTCAGAATCATTACAGCTTTTGCCGGTGTCGCTGCGACTCGCTTCGTGCGTGTGCTTGTAAAATGTTTATTTTAAAGACTCATTATTATGGTTTAGTATTTCTTTGTAATGTAGAACAGTGTTAGCAATGTTACTTATAACATTCTTTCTCAGCCCTGGAACTCAAACCATTTTCTGATGCCCCCCAGTATATATATATATATATATATATATATATATATATATATATATATATATATATATATATTATTTAAGTAATTAAATTAATATAATAAATGTGCGACTAGTCGACTAATGGCTTAAATAGTCAACTACTAGTCGACTAGGAAAATCTTTGGTCGGGGGCAGCCCTATCTAATATCTTCCTCTGAAGCACATATTCTATCAGCCAGAATCAAAATTTCAGGATCAGGATCAAAAGTTCCTCTAATAATTCACAAATCATGACGGTCAGTCCGTGACAATCCAAGTAGGTGATCCAGGCCGTTTAAACTGTCAGGAGATTGCTGCTTGCACTGGATCTGCAGGAGCGCGTGAGAGCAACTTCAAAGTAAAAGCGCTTCACGTGTGCTATAAGTAAATGTCTTATTCACTATGAACTGTATGTACAATTGGTTTGATGCAGTCTTTTGTGAGAAAATAGATTACTAATGTGCACATGCCATCCATGGTTGCTGGACTACTGTGTGTGCTGTTATATCCTTCTTCCTAATATATTAACAATTACTACATGTGCAAATAAATTAAAAAAAATTGATGACTAAACAGAAATCAGAAGAAACTGCTATATACCATTTAAAATACAATATTATTTTAGATTCTTTTTTTATTTTTTTTTAATGTTTTGTGTGAAATTGAGTATATAATTTATAGTAAATATGGTGCTAAATAAGAGTTAATTAATTTTTAGCAGTTTTATGTTTCTGTTATATACTGTATTAAATTGTGTGATATATCGGCTTGTATCGGCCACCCTGCACTCTGGATATTGGCATTGGCCATTAAAAAAACATATCGGTCGATCACTACATATTACCATTACCTTCCACTTTTGAATGGATTAAAGTGTATATTATCCATAACAAGAGTAATAGAGCACTTAAAATTAGCCCATGCATCCAAAATGCACACATTTAAAGCAGGGTACAAAATGTAATTTTTTTGCCCACCTGCCACTGCGGCCCAATTTTACCAGCCATTTTTATTTTCAAACATATATTATTTTATTTTATAATATAAAATATAACATATAATACAATTGGGTGGCGGATGCTTATTTCTTACCCTGATTTAAAGGGATAGTTCACAAAAAAAAAAAAAAAAAAAAAAAATTCTATCATCATTCACTCACTCTAATGTTATTCCAACCCCATTTGACTATTTTTTATTTATTTATTTTTTTCTTTCCATTTAACACAAAAGGAGATGTTAGACAGAATGTTAGCCTTGTCACAGATTGAAGGATAGGACCCAAATGCAGGAAGGAAAGTATAAGGGCTTTTATTAGAAAGAACAAAATACGAACCAAAACTCTCACAAAGGAGAGGAACAGCAAAACAGGGCAAAAAACAAACTAAAAGATAAACAAAGACAAGACCAATCGAAATTCAGAAACTGACTGGAGACAAGACTTGAATACTAGAAACTGACAAACTTAAAAACAATCTAGCACACCACAGAGCACGAGAGGAGCTTAAATAGAGGAGAAAACAAGGCGATAACAAGGAGGGCAGGTGAAACAAATAAACTAATAATCAGACAGATTAAAAGGCAAATGAGAGGGCGGGTTATCACTGAAGACAGACACAAATGCACAAGGGAATGAGAAAACACAAACCCAAGTGCATTCACACAACACGAGACAAAACACAAGTGCCTGGACTCAGCCACAGAGTGAATAAACCAAACCAACCGAAGTGGCTGAATCCGGACACAATACACAAAACAGACAAAAAAAACATGTCAGGGCTCTACCACAAAGAAAAAAAAAGAAAAGAAAAAAAAACTAAGGGCAGAACCCTGACAAGCCTCTGTCACCATTCACTTTCATTAATAATTTCTCCATACAATGATGACCTTATTCATTTTTGAACTATCCCTTTAAGCTTTATTATCTGAACAGCACTGCATATCTGGACTGGAATGGTTTATAAGAAAAACATTCCTTATTTTCTTTCTCTAATCTGTGTTATGGGGGCTTTGAACAATGCCACTCACTGTCTAATCTGTTTGCACATATTGGTCTCATATTTACATGGTGAAAATGGGATAAGTATTAGTGTTATGTGCTGGAAAGGAAGTGAATCTGAGCGGGTGGCCTGATTTGATCTGAACTGATCAGATTACAGATATACAGGAAGAGCCATCAACAACAAGGATGGCCTTAATCTGGCCCTGGGTGCACAAACAATCATGCTTGCATGTGTGCACACATACACAGTTACACAGTTTTTAAACGGATCGGGTATCGGTGCAACAAGCCCGATCCAAATCCGATACTATGTGTTAGTCATGTTCGTTAATGTCAAGCTCCAAAAATGACATAAAAGAAACATTAAAACACCATTAAAGTTGTTCATATGACTCGTGCATTTTATTCAAAGCCACTTGAAGACATGCGATAGCTCTGTGAATCGCAATAGGCTGTGAATAGTACTTTATATTTTATAGTAATATAGTATACACGCGCAGTGCTAGCACATTAGTGAGTGGTGCTGCTCTGTTGACACACACATAAGCACACGCAGCCCTGGGTGATTCACTCGCGGCTATTTTTAGCCTTCACGCAGTGCACAATATTTGAGCACTACTCACGAACAACATCTCAAATGTAGATGCTCAATAGTTCGGTTCACTTATAATATGCATTTAGAACGGCACCAGAGGTGCATTTTACCAGAATTTGAATAAGAAGCTAATTAAACAACGGTGAACTTGCCTACAAACAGACACATACAGGAGTTCCTGGAGAGTTTAGAATTTCAAAATAAAAGCGTGAGGGTTTAAAAAGTGCACGATTTAAATATATTACTGTTGTATTTAAAATTAAAAGTCAATAATAATAATATTAATAACAATTTATTAGTTTTATAATTATTATTATTAATGTCATCAGTATTTGTTTACAATTTATAACAATATTTAAGTTGAATGGGTTCCAAAAAATAACTGTGTGAATGAAAAGTGGACTGATGTCTTACAACTAAATTGAACAAAAAAGAGATCTGAATCCTTTAAAATCCAGATGCAAGTTGAAACATTAATAAAAAAAATTTTTTTTTTTAAAAAAACACTGGTTTCTTTTCTACTGAAGACTTGAAGATTGGAATTACTGTTATGTCCTTCTCTCTTCCCCATTCTTCTCCATTACTGTATATTCTCGCCATTAACATTTGATTTAATGTGTAACAATTTTTTAGAGTACTATACTGCAATATGTTTGAATTGATATGAAGTGTTGTATTTATAATGTTCATTCTAAAAGTGAGGGAATTTTTTTCAGTGGGAAGGTGTTAAGTAAGTAAGCCATTCGTAGGTTGATTTTTTTTCAAAAACTGTAAACTCTGTCTCTGTTAGCTATAAAAATTATGCTCTGTTTGTTTGAACGTCTCAAAGCACTTGACTCGAGCCATCTTTTGCGGCCGCGTTATTATTTCATCATCAAACATATATTTATCAATAACCTTTCAAATGTGCATGAATTGTGAGGTGTTCCAGAGTGTTTACGGTAGCTCTTTGTATTGCTAAAACACAGCACAGTTAGAGAGGGAAATAAACTGCAACAGGATTTAACGAATGAAATAAACAACAAAGAATATCTGAGCATAGCTTATGTTTTATGAGAGCGGTGATCCGTCAGTGCGTGCGTCCATAGAAACAGTATGTGCACACAGGCACGGTCTGTCAAGTCATTTTTATTTGTATGGCACTTTTCACAACACACATCGTTTCAAGGCAGCTTTACAGGAAATCATGCATTAAAAAATAAAATAAAAATGAAACTGTAATATCTGTAATGTCTTACATTGATCATTGTGTAGTTTGATTAAATATGATTGTAAAATGCGTATAGAAATTAAATAATTATATAATAATTGTATTTAGAACCCATGTGAGCAAGCTGAAAGCGACTGTGGAAGGAACACAAAACTCCAAAAGATGTTGGTTAATGGAGAAAAATAACCTTGGAAGAAACCAGGCTCACTGTGGGGCCAGTTCCCCTCTGGCTAAACAACATGAATATAATGCCAATATTAGTTATTTATGTGCAGTGCAAGTTATGGTTTTAAATTTGTAAATTAAGTAAGCGTTTAGGTCCAGTGTTTTAAAAATAAAAATATTTTTTTATGAACTTTAAGATTAATGACTAATGTCTTTGGAGTCCATCCTGGATTAACTGCAGAAGTTCACATAGATGCATTGTCCTTTGTTAGCTGGCCAATGAAGGCTTTTGTTTTCTGTCCCAATACCCCCACTTGCGGTTTTGGTCTCGCCTACTTACCCACTTGTCATACGTATTTCCGGTGTTTGGCCACTAGTGTGCAAGTAGATGTAAAGACTGCGAGTGTGTGGATGACTTTTGATTGCACGTTGGGACACTCGTAGACTTAATGATGTTGGTGCTGGGTGCAACAACTGTTTTGTCTTTTCACTCAGCTGAAGACTGATTGTTATTGGTAGCAGTGACTGTTATAGCCTATTTAATAAATAACTGAAAATTGTACCCATCTTTTCATTTATTTATTACACTGCTGGTTGTTGGAAGTGTATTGTGCTGTAGAAAATATGAAAGTAAATTTTTTTATAATGTTTTTACTGTGTGAAAATAATTGTAAAAGTTAATTATTTTTACTCATTTTGATTTTCAATACTTTGCACATTAAAAACTGTTTAACTGTAAAATTGCATTGTCCATAATTGCTGTAAAATATTAAATATAAGCAATTTCTTTCTACTTTGTTTCTCAATAAACTGCATAAAACTTAAAAATAAAATAAAAACTTTATTCTATAAGCCTGTGTGATTCATTAATAGCTACTAATACAAACCATTTAAATTATATGCTTTGACGTGTCATTTATATAAGACAACCAAAGACTGCTTTACACAACTTGATGGTTAAATTAGGTGTATGCCTGGCTAAATAGATGAGTCTTTAGTCTAGACTTAAACTGAGTGAGTGTGTCTGCATCTCGAACATTGTTAGGGAGACTATTCCATAGCTTAGGAGCCAAATATGAAAAGGATCTACCTCCTGTTGTGGATTTTGATATTCTTGGATTTATTAACAAGCCAGAATTTTGTGATCATAATGAACGTGATGGAATATAGCATGTCAGAATGTCACTTAAGTACTGTGGAGCTGGACCATTCAAAGCTTTGTATGTAGTCAACAGAATATTAAAATTAATACAAAATTTAACAGGTAGCCAATGTAGCGATGATAAAATTGGGCTAATATGATCATATTTCTTGGTTGTAGTCAGCACTCTGGCAGCTGCATTTTGAACCAATTTAAGTTTATTTATTGAACTTGCTGGACATCCTCCCAGTAATGCATTACAATAATCTAGTCTTGAGGTCATGAACGCATGTTGTAATTTAGCAATATTTCTCAGGTGGAAGAATGCTGTTCTACACACACTGGAAATGTGATTTTCAAAGGACAGATTGGTATCAAATATAACACCTAAGTTCTTTGCAGAAGACGACGACGTAACAGTACATCCATCGAGAGTCAAATTATATTTTAGCGGCTTATTTTTAGAGGTTTCTGGTCCAATAATTAGTACCTCTGTTTTGTCGGAATTGAGTAGAAGGACATTTCTGGCCATCCAATCTTTGATTTCATTGATACACGGGAAGATAGAATTGTGAATTTTCGTTGGGTTTAGAAGAAAAATAAAGTTGGGTATTGTCGGCATAACAGTGGAAACTTATTCCATGATTCCTGATAATATATCCCAGGGGAAGCATGTATAAGGAGAAAAGCAGAGGTCCTAAAACTGATCCCTGTGGCACTTAACTTTTGTTTGATTTGACAATTCCTCGTTTACACATACAAAGTGGTAGCGGTCTGATAAATAGGACCTAAACCATGCTAATGCAAGTCCACAAATGCCAACATAATTCTCCAGTCTATTCAAGAGTATGTCATGATCTATCATTTCAAAGGCAGCACTAAGATCTAAAAACACTAGAAGAGAAATGCAGCTGCGATCAGATGATAAGAGCAAGTCATTTGTAACTCTGATATGTGTAGTCTCTTTACTGTGATGGGGCCTAAATACTGACTGAAATTGTTCATATATTCCATTTCTCTGTAGAAATGAACATAGTTGGGAGGACACTACCTTTTCTATTATTTTCTACATAAATGGTAGATTTGAAATCGGTCTGTAATTAGCCAATTCTCTAGGATCAAGCTGTGGCTTCTTAATAAGCGGTTTGATAACTGCCATTTTAAAGTTTCTTGGGACTTGTACTAAGGATAGTGAGGAGTTAATAATATTAAGAAGAGGTTCTGAGATTACTGGGAATACCTCTTTTAAGAGCTTTGTTGGTTTTGGATCTAACATACATGTTGTGGCTTTTGATTTTTTGATAAGTTTTGTTAGCCCTTCGTGACCTATGACAGCACAGGATTGAAGTTGCTCGTGAGCAGAATTATGAGACACTGTTTTCTGAGGTGCTGTGACAGTTGATTGCATAATTCCAATTTAATTTCTGATTATTTCAATTTTATCAGTAAAGATATGCATGAAGTCATTACTATTGTGCTGTGACGGAATATCTGGTTCAGTCGATGCTTTATTCCTAACCAATTTAGCCACAGTACTGAATAAACACCAAGGAATGTTATGGTTATTTTCTATGAGTTTGCTAAAATATGCTGACATGGCAGCTTTTAGTGCCTGTCTGTAGCTACAGACACTGTCTTTCCATACACCGCAAAATACCTCTAATTTTGTATTCTTCCACTTGTGCTCCATTTTTCGAGCTGCTCTCTTGAGAGCATGAGTGTGATCATTGTACCACGGTGCAACGATGGGGGGTGACATTATAAAGAGTGCTAGAGAGTACTGTATTTATATTTTCCGTAATTACATCAAGTTCTTCTATACTTTTTGGCTTACTGAGTATGTGAGACTAATTCTAGTTTAGTGGTTGAAAGAATAATTCTACCTGAACGATAGCATGGTGTAGATTGAGTGACATTAGCTGATCACAACAAACAAGAGACGAGTTAATGATCTGAGATGTCTTCACTCTTCGGTAGAATTTCTGTAGTATCAACATCAACTCCATATGACAGAATTAAATCTAGCATATGATTATGGTGATGAGTTGGTCCTGTCACATTTTGTCAGACTCCAAGAGAGTTGAGAATATCAATAAATGTTAATCCCAATGTGTCATATTCATTGTCTATGTGAATGTTGAAATCACCAACAATTGAAGCTCTATCTACATTAACTACTAGATCAGATAGAAAATGTGCAAATTCACCAAGGAAACCAGGGTAAGGCCCGGGTGATCTATACACCGTAGCAAGGGCAAAAGACGACAAAGATTTTTTTATTTATATCTGATGGTGTCATATTAAGCATTATTCGTTCAAAAGACTTAAACTTATATCCTGTCCTCTGAGTAACACCAAAAACATCCTAGTTACTTTCATAACCTCCGTTCCCTGATGGAGGGAACAAGATGTTGTTTCAATGCAGTGACACTAGGGGTCACCCTTGGGAGCCCCAAACACCTCTGATCTTTGAGAAAAGGCCAATGGGAATTGGCGAGTGGAATTTGCATGTCACTCCCCCGGACATACGGGTATAAAAGGAGCTGGCTTGCAACCAATCATTCAAGTTTTGTGCTGAGGAGCTGAGACCAGGTCCCGGCCATTTCAGCGTTAGTTCAGTGTTGTGAGGTTCTGCAAACAGCGTCTGCGCAAGTAGGCTCACTGGGGGGAACGCAACACAGTCGTGGCCCTGTCCAGGAGCCGGCGACTGCACACCCATTGCACACGGCACCCCAGCCACACTTGGAGGCATCTGTCGTAACCACGACGTGCCTGGAAACCTGCACTAAGGGGACCCCTGCCTGCAGAAATGCAAGGTCTGTCCAAGGTCTGAACAGGCGGCAGCAGATCAGCGTGATGGCCACGCGATGTGCCCCGCGGCACCATGCCCATCTCGGGACTCGAGTCTGAAGCCAGTGCTGAAGCGGTCTCATATGCATCAACCCGAGTGGCGTGACTGCAACCGAGGACACCATATACCCCAGGAGCCTCTGAAATTGTTTCAGTGGGACCGCTGTTCTCCGCCTGAACGCCTTCAGACAGTTCAGCATCTACTGCGCGCGCTCGTTCTTGAGGCGCGCCATCATAGAGACTGAGTCTAACTCCATGCTGAGAAAAGAGATGCTCTGAACTGGGGAGAGCTTGCTCTTTTCCCAGTTGACCCGATGCCCCAGCCAGCTGAGGTGGCTGAGCACCAAGTCCCTGTGCACACACAACAAATCCCAAGAGTGAGCTAGAATCTGCCAGTCATCGAGATAGTTGAGGATGCCCACTTCCCTTAGCGGGGCAAGGGCTGCCTCTGCGACTTTTGTGAAGGCGCGAGGTGACGGACAGACAGAAGGGGAGGACCTTGTACCGGTACGCCTGGCCCTCGAAAGCAAACTGCAGGAAGGGCCTGTATCGAGGTAAAACCAAGACGTGAAAGTACGCATCCTTCAGGTCTACCGCCGCAAACCAACCTTGATGCCGGACGCTCGCTAAAATGCATTTCCACGTCAGCATCTCGAACGGGAATCTGTGCAAGGCCAGGTTCAGTACTCGCAGTTCTGGGATTAGCCGCAACCCACCGCCTTTCTTTGGTACGATGAATTAGGGGCTGTAGAACCCCTTCTTCATCTCGGCTGGAGGGACAGGCTCTATCGCGTCCTTCCATAGAAGGGACACGACCTCCACACACAAGGCCGCGGCATTCTCGCCCATCACCGAGTTGAAGCGGATGCCGTTGAACCTGGGCAGAAGCCTGGTGAACTGAATCGTGTAGCCAAGTCGGACGGTCCTGTTCAGCCACCGCGATGGGTTAGGGAGCGCAAGCCACGGCCCCAAGCTCCAGGCGAGGGGGACCAAGGGAACAATCACGTCGGACGTACCGGCAGGTGGGGCCTCGCTGCGGGGCGGAGCCTGAGGTGCCACGTTGGGGGGGCTCAAGCCCTGAACTCGTGATCGTGCTGAGTCTGGGGATTCAGAAGCACTTATCTGGCTCCGAATACCCACCATAGGACCGGTCCCGGATGGGGGAGGAAGGAAATTGTCCTCGCAGCCTGTCACAACCATCCTGGCTCTGGAGTGCCATGCCTGCCATAAAGGTGCGGTGCCCAGTGGTTGTGATAACGACGGCCGTGGACACTGAATGTATGACCCAGGAATTGAGGAAACCGCTCTTTTCTTGAAAATGTGGGTACTGCAGCCCTTTGGGCGTGTGCCGAAATCATAAGAAAACGAAAACAAGGATTCTCCTCCCTGCCCTCCACCAGGGGATGGAGTGGTCTGTTTACCAGCTCCAGGTCTGTAGTGGGTCTCCGTCTCCCTGGGTTGCCCGTCTAAGGGGTGCTTTGAAGCCTTCCTTGGGTTCTTAGCGGCGGGCCGTGAGACGGGTGGCATCTGCTTCCTGCGGGTGGCTCCACACCGGGGCCGGCATCCTGCGGTGGAGCCGGTGTTGCTGCCGCAGGGGGACGCCCTTGGCGATGAGCAGACGGGGTGCTGGATCTTGATCCGCGCCACAGCAGGATGTGCTGGATAGCCTCCGTCTGCTTCTTAACCGTCGAGAACTGCTGGGCAAAGTCCTCGACGTTCCGCCAGGTGGCAGCGTTTTGAGGGCACAGGTGCACTGTAACTGCCATATCCATCTGGGGAATCGCCAAGTCCTCGGTGTCAGACTGGACGAGCCCGCTCTCCAATGCTGTGATCGAGAGCTCATCCTCTTCGCGAGCCCCGAATGAGATCGCGAACTCGCCCTGAGACGAGCCGGCAGTCTCATCCCCGAACTCGATCGGGGCACACGAGCGTACTGGGGAATTGGAGGTCCATGGGGGGTTTCCTGGCAGAGAAGCTCCCATTGAGGTCCCCAAATTGCCCCCAGTGCTAAATGCTGCGGTCTCATATCCATAGGTAGAAGGACCGAGGTGGGGAGCCGTTGGGGTGGCTTTCCCTCTGACGAAGGAAAGTCCCGACCGCAACGTTGCCATGGTCATGTTCTCGCAATGAGGACATGACCCATCCACGAACGATGTCTCCACCTGGGCCCAAGTACGTGAGACAGTGATCGTGGCCGTCAGAAGCGGAGAGATAGCGACCGCAACCAGGAATTATACACAGATGGAAAGGCATCTTTAAAAAGATGCTCCATCTGTGCCACACTTTTAGTAGCAAAATATACTCTGTTATTAGGAAGAATATACTCTTTTAGCTGCTGAAGCGCCCAGGGGCGTTCTCTGCACACCACCGGTGCAAGAGGGGGAGAAATTGCTGTAATGCGCCGTAAATCCAACAGCTTTCGAGGGTGAGTGGTTGCAAGCCAGCTCCTTTTATACCCATATGTCTAGGGGAGTAGCATGCAAATTCCACTCTCCAATTCCCATTGGCCTTTTCTCAAAGATCAGAGGTGTTTGGGACTCCCAAGGGTGACCCCTAGTGTCACTACATCGACACAACATTGAGTGAGTGACAGATAGGGAACTTCACTGTAAATTGTAGCAACACCTCCTCCTTGACCCTTCAGATGAGGCTCATGTTTATAACAACCTGGGGATGTAGATTCATTTAAACTAATATATTAATCTGGTTTAAGCCAGGTTTCAGTCAAACAGAGTGTTTATCCTGCAATAACAGTGTTAAGACACCTTCACACAAATGCTTATTAGTGATCTGCGAACACATCTTTGACTTGTCACTGGAGCAGTTTTGGAGGATCGTTGGAGTAACGTATCTCAGTTAAATGTGATGTGGAACACTTTTGGAGTTTATGAGTTGACAGTGTCTTTTACATTGATAACATAACTCATCATATCTGTTTTCTTTATTGCAATGAATGTGGTAGAAAGTACATATATATATATATATACATATATATATATATATATATATATATATATATATATATATATATATATATATATATATATACTGTAAAGAATTACTATAAAAAATTAAGAGTGCGGCCATCAAGGCTACACGGATCCAGCTTTGTGGCCCCTGAGCTTTCCAAAGTTTAGTAGCCCTGTTATAATTTATTCTAAGGATTTCCGTTTGGTGGACAATAAATAGAATGACAAATCCCAAAGGGATCCCCTAGGGATAAGAATATAATAGAGACTCAGGGTGGGCTATTTTGACTTGGGCCATTACAAAACCATTTAGAAACCAGCCAGAACACCCTAGCAACCACATAGCAATGCTGTGGCAACCACACACAACACACTAGCATCATGGTTGTGAGTTTTGAAGGGTTAGGTTCACACACATTTTCTTCTGAAAATGTAAAAATCTATTTTTATATACACTCACTGAGCACTTTATTAGGAACATCTGTACACCTACTTATTCACGCGATTATCTAATCAGTCAATCACATAGATACGGGTCAGGAGCTTCAGTTAATGTTTACATCAACTACAGCATGGGGGAAATAATGTGATCTCAGTGATTTCAACTGTGGCATGATTGTTGATGCCAGACGGGCTGGTTTGAGTATTTCTGTAACTGCTGAGCTCCTGGGATTTTTATGCACTACAGTCTCTAGAGTTTACTCAGAATGGTGCCAAAAACAAAACAAAAAACATCCAATAAGCGACAGTTTTGCGGACGGAAACGCCTAGTTGATGAGGGAGGTCAATGGGGAATGGCCAGACTGGTCTGAGCTAACAGAAAGGCTACGGTAACTCAGATAACCACTCTGTACAACTGTAATGAGCAGATTAGCATCTTAACACAGCATGTCGAACTTTGAGGCGGATAGGCTACAACAGCAGAAGACCATGTCGGGCACATTATTAGGACCATAGTGTTCCTAATAAAGTGCTTAGTGAGTGTATATAATGCCAGGGCTTCTTTTATATGCTTCAAATGTCTAATCCCTGCATTTGTGCCATAGATCAGAAATTTCACTCTTGTTTTTGTGTTGCATGTGTTTATTGTGCGTATGCATGCCATAACCCACTTAGAAAGCCATTTTGGTTGTCTATGGAAACTCAGGTAAAGTGCAGACCATTTGAGTGACTCTGATGAGCAGATCTGTGGGAGTGCAGCATAAAATAGGTGATAGGTGGCATGAGATACACTTCCCTAGTGCGCTTTTGTCCACTCACACTCTGGCTTGGCTTGCAGTAAGCAGATCTTACTAAAGTAAGCAGATATTGAGTCATAAAAGAACTCTGCAGCAGCTATAAAATGGGACAAAACCACCCTGCATGCTTGATATACTCTCGTAAGTGGTAAAGAGCACATTCAGTTTCTTGCAGTGTCCTTCTGCAAGTTTCTAGTAATGGAAATGCTTACTTATCTGCAGTCATACACTAGAACAAACTCTATAGAGCGGCTGCGGGATGTGTCCTATTCCAGGAGACCCTAATTGCACTTCACTTGACCCGCCTGATGAAGATAAAGATTCAGTAGGTGCGGTTATTGCGTATATGATTACCTCCACTGGCCTTTGACTCCTGCGCATATTGACACTAACTGATGGACTAAAATGGCTATATGCACATCTGTATTCAGGGTGAACGTTAGATTATGATGGCTTAATGCAGTCTCTCTCTCTCTTTAAAGCCATGAGAGATAGCAAATAGAAGTATGCCAACAGCTGGGCGGAATACAAATGCATCGCCTACCGCTCTCTCATTACCAAATGATTTATCACACACCACAAACTATTCCTGGCCTGAGTTTAACAGGGGTGACAGTCCTATTTTTGTGACCTGTGTGGTTCAGTGAATTGTATTTACTTATTTATCTAAAAAAAAAAAAAAAAAAAAAAAAAAAGACTTTATGGAGGTACTGCCTGGCAAATGTATCCTAAATAACAAAGGGATTGCATGAGTGTCCCAACTAGCCTAAACAAAGCAACATTGTCTTAACCAACGGCTGCAGTTTAGGCTAGACTCATTATGCAATGATTTATCACAAACCACAAACTATTCCTGGCCAGTGTTAAATGGGGCGACAGTCCTATTTGTGTAACCTGTGTGATTTAGTGAGCTTTATTTACGTATTTATTGAAAAACAAAATAAAATAATAATAATAATAATAATAATAATAATAATATATATATATATATATATATATATATATATATATATATATATATATATATATATATATGTATACACATTCTTATGGATCAACTCCTCGCCAAACATATCCTAAATAACACAGAAATGGCATGAGAGAGAAAATAGAATGATTTAGGCTTATAAATGTCTGGGAATAGCTAATTTGGCATTGGTGATTTTTGAAGAATCCCTTGCTAGAGAAAGTGTGTGGATCAGCTCTGCCTAGTTGACGATCTTGTAATCCCACTGGGTCAAGATGAAAGGAAGCTCTCAGTTATTTGCTATGTCAAATCAGCTGAATTTTACTGTGAGGTAAAACACCTCCCTTGATATGTGGGTGTAATTAACATAAAGCCAAGATGTTTCTGTGAGGTTAAATTTCATCTCTCAAAAGGGAAAATGTGGTTTATTGGTGTTATAATGAAACGGGACAAATAATGGAAAACAGGATTTCCCTTGCTTATTTTTTATTTTATTTTATTTTTATTTAATTTTTTTTATTAAAAGCATAGTTCACGCAAAAATGAAAGTCCTGTCATTAATCACCCTCATGTCAGTCCAGACCCAAATTATTTATCTTTTTCTCTCCATGAAACACAAAAGGAGACATTTTAAAGAATGTTCATTCAGCTTTTCTCAATGCAACTGCAGTTCATAGTGCCATAAATGTAAAGCTCCAAATAAGACATTAAATACTATAACAGTAGTCCAAATGACTTAAATGTATTAAATTCCAAGTCTGTATTAAATTCCAAGTCTCCTAGTGATACATTTTTTGGTAACATTTTTTATTTTTATTTTTTATGTAGACATAATCAACAGACACAACCCCAGTCCACCCAGATCATTAATATAAACTTAGCTGCTAAAATTGGTCATTAAAGGGTTAAAGAATAAAATGACTATATCAAATGTTAACGAGGCTCTGTGTTTGGTCTCAGGGAGTGCAGGGAGTGAATTGGTTATCATCTAGGCAGATGCGAATTAAAAGACTCTTCAACACATATAGATTAAAGGCCTGATTTTCCTCATCAGCACCTTCATAGCTAATGACAATTGATTTAACAGTAACTTAGTAATGATTGGTCTGTGTCAGACTTTTGACTATCAGCATAAACTCTGGTCCATTTTGCAGCTTATTTTGGAAAAGAACAGTCCAATTAGATTGGACGGTTTTGTTTGAGGGACAAGTGCCCAACCACAGTTTAAGTTTTTGCAGCTCTTTCTTCATTCCTTTCTTCCTCTGAAGTGCACGAGGAGCTGACAAGATCGTGGGAGGCACCTTTTACTGCCCGGTCCTGGTCTTTCAGCTCCCCCGCTCTCACTACCCTCGATGGTGGAGCGGCCAGGGGGTATTCGGTGATCCCCCAGGTGGATAAGGAGCTCGTGGTGCACTTGTGTCCGCAGAGCGCTGCCACCTGACGTGGGCACCCGAGGCTCCCGTCCAGGGCCTGTAGGTTTACGTCGTCCCTGACGACTGTGGACTGCGGTGCCACTGGACAAGCCGCCTCCGCCCTGCATGCCATGGCTCTCCTGCAAGTACACTAAGCCAAGGCACTAAAATAACTGCATGAGGGTAGTTCTGACCTGGGACTGATGCAGGAACTGCGCTCGCCGACCGACCTCGCTCTCCGGGCGATGAAGGTCACGACGCGGTCTCTCAGGCAGGCGATGTCCACCCTGGTGGTCCAGGAGTGCCACCTTTGGCTCAACTTGGTCGAGATGGGGGAGGCGGACAAGGCACTGTTCCTTGACGCCCCCATTTCCCAGGTTGGCCTGTTTGGCGATGCCGTCAAGGACTTTGCCCAGCAGTTCTCGGCAGTGAAGAAGCAGATGGAGGTCTTACAACATATCCTGCCCCGGCGTGGCTTAAGACCCCGAACCCTGTCTGCTCATCACCAAGGGCGTCCTCCTGCAGCAACAACACTGGCTCTGCCGCAGCCCGCCCCCATGGAAGTGTGGGAAGTGTGAGTTTGCATACTCAACTATCTTGATGACTGGCATCACGCCGATCTGTCACCACCTCTTCAGCTCTTGGACCGACCTTGCATTTCTACAGGCAGGGGTTCCCCTACAGCAGTTCTCCTGGTGCGTTGTGGTTACAACAGACGCCTCCAAGACGGGCTGGGGCGCCGTATGCAATGGGCACACAGCCGCCGGCTCCTGGACTGGCCCGCGGCTGCGTTGGCACAGAAACTGCCTAGAGTTGTTGGCAGAACTGCTCACCCTGTGGAGGTTTCGGCTGTTGATCCAGGGCAAACACGTGTTGGTCCGGACAGACAACACAGCATCGGTAGTGTACATCAACCACCAAGGCGGTCTATGCTCCCATTGCATGTCACAAATCGCCCACCGTCTCCTCCTCTGGAGTCAGCAGTGCCTCAAGTCGCTACGAGCCACTCACATCCCGGGCGACCTCAACACCGCAGCGGATGCGCTGTCACGTCAGGTTACCCTCAGGGGAGAGTGGAGAGTCCACCCTCAGGTGGTCCAGCTGATTTGGAGTCGATTCGGTCAAGCACAGGTGGATCTGTTTGCTTCCCAGGAATCCTCCCACTGCCCGCTTTGGTACGCCCTGACCGAGGCACTCTTCGGTATAGAGGCGCTGGCACACAGCTGGCCCCATGGACTATGCAAATACGCGTTTCCCCCAGTGAGCATACTTGCACAGACCCTGTGCAAGGTCAGGGAGGACGAGGAGCAGATCATCCTAGTAGCACCCTACTGGCCCACCCAGATGTGGTTCTCGGATCTCACACTCCTCGCGACAGCCCCCCCCCCTCCCCCTGGCAAATTCCCCTGAGGAAGGACCTTCTTTCTCAGGGACGGGGCACCATCTGGCACCCATGACCAGACCTCTGGAATCTCCACGTCTGGCCCCTGGATGGGATGCAGAAGACCTAAGTGGCCTACCACCTGCAGTTGTAGACATGATCACTCAGGCTAGGGCTCCCTCTACGAGGTGCCTGTATGCCTTCCTGACGCGAAGACCCCAGAGATGCGCAGTTGGATCAGTGCTTTCCTTCCTGCAGGAGAGGCTGGAGGGGAGGCTGTCCCCCTCCACCCTGAAGGTGTATGTAGCCGCTATTTTAGCTCATCACGATGCAGTAGATGGTAAGTATTTGGGGAAGCATGACTTGATCATCAGGTTCCTGAGAGGCGCTAGGAGGTTGAATCTCTCCATACTGCACCTCGTCCCCTCATGGGACCTCTCCATAGTCTTTTGGGGTCTACAGGGAGCTCCCTTTGAGCCCTTGGAGTCAGCTGAGCTTAAGGCACTCTCTTTGAAGACTGCCCTCCTGACTGAACTCACTTCCATCAAAAGGGTAGGGGACCTGCAGGCATTCTCTGTCAGTGAATCATGCCTGGAGTTCGGTCCGGGTTACTCTCATGTGATCCTGAGACCCCGACCAGGCTATGTGCCAAGGCTCCCACGACTCCTTTTGGTGATCAGGTGGTGAACCTGCAAGCACTGCCCCAGGAGGAGGCAGACCCAGCCTTGGCATTGCTGTGGCCGGTGCGAGCTTTACACATCTATTTGGATCGCACGCAGAGCCTTAGAAGTTCCAAGCAGCTCTTTGTTTGCTTTGGTGGTTAGCGGAAAGGAAGTGCTGTCTCCAAACAGAGGATCGCCTACTGGGTCATCAATGCCATCACAATGGTATATCAGTCTCAGGACGTTCCACCCCCTGCGGGGTTACAAGCCCACTCCACCAGGAGTGTGGCGGCCTCCTGGGCCCTGGCCAGTGGCACCTCTTTGGCAGACATCTGCAGAACAGCAGGCTGGGCAACACCCAACACCTTTGCAAGGTTCTACAATCTCCGGGTTGAGCCGGTCCCATCCCGTGTATTGGCAGACACGAGCAGGTAAGTTCCGGGACAACTGGCCGGGTGTACCGCTTGCGCATAGCGCCTTTCCCTTGAGGTGAAGACATGTGCTCTTGACTCCCAGTCATGTTCACAGACTGTGATCCCTGGATGACTTTCCTCTTTAGCCCTCTGGCAGCTGAGTTTGCGGAGAAACTCGCTGACCGGCCCAGTACGTGCGCTAATGAGCCCCTGTACTGAGGTAGGTGCTCCACATGTGCTGGTTCCCCGAAGACGACCCCATGTGATATCTTCCGCAAAATTGTTTCCCTGATGGCAAACTGCGTCTTCCTTGGACAGAGGCCCCCTACCCCCGGTCGCCATGCTCTGTAGAAACTCCTCCCCTTTGGGTAGGACCTACCATGGGACCTCTCCACATGACGTACTTCCGACAAGACTCGGTAAGACCATGTGACATATTCCACTCAAAATACCCCCCCTTTTTGGATGAGGTGTGGTCTCTGCGGTGTCTACAAATAAAAAAAAAATCTGATTTTTGATGAAACTGTATTATGCATGCCAGGCCAGTTGTTGGCGATGTCACTTTGTAAAGAAACACTACGCGCCTGCGCACATAAGCATTCTTCCACAGAGCGGTGAATATAAACAATGAAGATGGCAATCACTGGTCGTAGTAGTGATATAGTAAAGCAAAACTTTGCTGGAGAACTCAATCTTGAGCAGCACAAACACAGTCCTGTAGTCCGCCATTGTAGTTTTGAATGTCTCGTGCGTTGTTTTGAAGTACTTGCGCGCATGCCTATAGACTAAACACTGAATACGCGTGCACGTGACGTCATCGTTTTCTCAAATGCGCGTTTTTGTATGTTTACACGGAGACGATAATGGCATCGTTTTCAAAAACTTGCACTTTGAAACCCATTTTCAAAAGTTTGCGTTTTCAGGCCCCAAAACGCCGTCGTCATGTAAACGAACAGCCAAAACGCATAAAACATTTTCCGTTTTTAGTTGAAAACATTGTCGTGAAAACGGCCCCTCAGTTGCCTCTGCATCTGAGACCGTCAGTCTGCGCATCTTATCACGTGGTTTGTTGAGCGTGTTACCGCGGAGACCTGGCGCGTGTGGAGGCTTCACGTTATTCTCCGTGGCATCCATGCACAACTCACCATGTGCCCCACCGAGAGCAAGAACCACATTATAGCGACCACGAGGAGGTTAACCCATGTAACTATACCCTCCCTAGCAACCGGGCCAATTTGGTAGCTTAGGAGACCTCACTCAGCACTCAGGCCCCCATACACTTGCTTTTGTAATATTGCTTACAGATAATAATATTAATATATTATGCACATATAAAATACAGTGTATATATATATATATATATATATACATATATATATATATATATATATATATATATATATATATATATATATATATATATATATATATATATATATATATATATATATATATATACACCATTTAATATTATATTATTGTAATTATGAGTATTATTGCGACTATTTGGAATATTACACTTTTATACAGTAGTAATATTTTTTGTCGTAATGTTTTCAACTTCACGCATCCGGCTGAATAGAGCTCTTATTTCAGCGGGGCTTTTATTTTGAAAGACATTTGAAGTTCTTCCTGTTTGTGAATATATCAAGCTTCCCGTGACTCACGAGCTGAAATCTCCGAGCTGCAGTGGTGAAAACGGTCATTTGAGAGTTCACTGCCAATTATACACTAAACACACTGCTCTGCGGCTCTGCAGATGGATACTATTGGACACACTGCATGAAAAGCGTGTGTGTGTGTGTGTGTGTGAAGGAGATGACAGAGCAGGACGGAGCTTCTCATTCGTTCTGTGGCATGCATGTGAATGTATATTATTTCATTAAATGATATCCTTCTGCTGTTTAATTATCACACTTGGCCATATCAGTGAGTTTGACGGATTATTTTGTATGTTTTGTTATTTTCTCTCCCTCATGTCTCGCAAACGCGGCTGGCATGCATGATCGGCGTTTCCATGGGAACATTGATTGTTCCCGGGGGAATGCTCATCGTGCCACTGATTAGCGTGCCGAGCAACACCTGTTCTCCTCTAACTCACTCCCTTCTGTAGCCCTTTGTGTTCTCAGTATCTTTGTTAGATTGTTGTTTGGTATGAAGTAACTAACCTCACTCTCTCTGCCTAGTTGGTCCTGTCTCGTGTATCTGTTGGTTGCCCGCGTGTCGGGTGTGTGGTTGCCTTCCAGTTCGCTGCATTTCAGCTGGGTTTCCATGGAGGATACCTTGTCTTTGCCCGCGTTTCAGGAACTAGATCGCCCTACCCTGCATGGCGTCGTTCTGCATCTCACTAAGCTTCAATGGAGGATTCCACTAATCTATTCCTGACTTCCATAACGCACACACTCATTCTACGAACGCACTCTTCACTGATTGCCCCGGGCGCGGCCACAGCGTGCCCGCTTCTCTGTCATCTCTGCCCACTGCTGCAGTCGGTGCCGGGATCCTCAACATCCACAATGACTGCTCAGATTTATTGTAAATAAATCCTTTGAACTGTCTCGCTATTGCTCGTTACAATATTGAGACTTTTTTTATTATTATTTTCAAATGGTCTTTGATTTCATCTCAAAACTCTTACATTACATTACATTTTGCTAATGGCAACATACTTTAATATGGTACCAAAATTAAGAACAAGATGATGTCATACCATTTTACATTTTTTTGGTATCGCGATATTTAGTTAGTACCAGTATAACGCTCAGCCCTATGCACAAGTACCTGTTAATATATCCTAATCCTTTTTATTTCACTTTAAAGCTTATGATTATTGTTCATGTTCATGGTAACCAAATAATAATATCCCTAGTTTAAAAAAATAAATAAAATTTGAATAAATATTTTTGTGTTATGATCAATATTTTTAATACAACATCAGAATCGGAAGAATCGACACTTTAGGATCGATCCACTCATCCCTACTAATTGTTTTGTCAGGCTAAAAGCGACATGCCTTGCGGACATTGCAAAATTACATGAAGTCAGCCAATCAGATCAGAACAAATCAGAGTTTTTAAAAATATTTTCATTTTTGTGCGCAATATGCATCAGATGGTTCATATGCAGTCCTTGGGCATGTTGCCTGAGGCTAAGATGAACTAAAGATTAACCTGTGTCTTGTAACTGTGAAATAATAAGAACAAGAAATGTGGGGCATCGCAATATTTTCACGGATGAAGCTCTGTATTTGTCTGCTGTTTATTATGCACAGATCATCCTACAAATCATGGAAGTGTTGAGATTTACTTTCCCCCTAGAGCAAAAAAACATTGCCTTTGCTTTTTCCACATGGATAAAGTAGTCTCTTTAGATGTCAAGAAATGTCCAAATGTTTAGCAACACTGAACACATATGAAATGTTTCGGTGCAACATGGCAGTCAGACACCGAAATGCTTACTTTTGATTGCCATGTTTTCTTGTAGTGTGTGACAGAGATCGTTTGCGACGGTCGCATCACACTGAGTTGTTTATCCGCATTTGCTTAGCTTTGATGTCACAGTTTCCATCGGCATCGTGCTATAATATATGTGTTGTTTTCAGGCTCCAGGTTCTTTGCTTTTCCTCTCTGACTTTCTTTTTGTTCATCAGTTTTACATTTTAGTCTCTCTCCAATATGTTTTCTCTCTAATGATCCTCACATTGCTCATCTGATTATTTTGTTTCTTTAAAAAAAAAATTCAGTACTTTTATTTCCTCAAAAAAATATTAGTGTTGCGTGGTATACCGGTGCTAATGAAATATCACAATACCAAAACATTTTAAATGGTACGATATCATCTTGTTGTTAATTTCGGTACCATATTAAAATATGCTGCCATTAGCCAAATGTAATGTAATGTGAGAGTTTTGAGATGAAATCAAAGACCATTTGAAAATAAAAAAGCCCCTATATGGCCAAGTGTGATCATTAAACAGCAGAAGGATGCCATTTAATGAAATAATATACATGCGCTGCACCCCACAGTTTGAATAAGAGGCGCCTCTCTGCCCTGTCATCTCCTTCACACACACACAGGCATGCACACGAACACACACAAATGCAACACACACTACTAATGCTTGATTTTCATGCAGTGTGTCCACTAGTATCCATCTGCAGAGCCACAGATCAGTGTGTTGAGTGTATAAATGAACTCTCAAATTAACTCTTTCTCCATTGCAGCTCAGAGATTTCAGAGTCACGGGAAGCTTGATATAATGAACCCTTCACAAACAGGAAGAACGTCAAAGATCTTTCAAAATAAAAGTCCTGCTGAAACGAGAGCTCTATTCAACTGATTGAGTGAAATTGAAGACATTACGACAGAAAAATATTACTACTGTATAAAAGTGTAATATTCAAAGCAGTTGCAATAATACTTATAGTAACAATAATATAATATGAAATGGTTATAGTATTACTATCTGTAAGCAATATCACATAAGCAAGTGCAAGTGTACTGAAAATCAGCATGTTGTGATTGAGCCATGGCAGCCTTTTGCCTCAGGTAATCAGAACGTTTTCATTAATACTGTAAAGCTCTGTTGTGCATCTATTATATATATATATATATATATATATATATATATATATATATATATATATATTAGTTGCAAAAATTATATTTTTATTTGATTAAAGCTGTACATTTGATTAAACACAATTTGTTCATAACATTGAATTAAAACATTTAACATGGAATCCAGAAAAAATTAAACAGAAAAGGCAGCATTTGTATCTATAAGACTTTCTGCAGTTCTTTTAGACAAGTAATTTTCTGTATTGAGTTAGTATTGAGTTGGTATTGATTCTAAGGTACCAGGGCTGGTATCTTACTGAAGCCAACATTTTGGTATTGGAGCAACCCTACCTCATATTAGTTTTTCTTTTTCATTTTCTTAAGGTCAAAATGCTGAATATACAGACTCCACTTTGTTTTTTTTTTGTTTGTTTTTTGTTTTTTCAGGTAATTTCAGCCTCTTTAGTGTTCTAAAATTTTTTACATAAGTTTAACATTAAAGGTTGAAAATCTCCCATTGCTTCACACTGACATTATGTCATTCAAAATCTAACTTTTGGGCAATACAGCTTAACCCAGAAAACAGACCATTATGAACAAAGACCTAGAGTCGAGGCTGCAAATTTTCATAGTTTATTGGAGACTAAGGCCCAGATTTACTAAGATCTCAAATAACTAGTGCTAATTTGCTTGTGCAATCTATGAAATTGCGTTTGTGTCATGGGTGTTTTGCGGGTGATTTACTAAGAAAAATCACGCAAATAACTACACGTGCAAATATGTTGGACACACCCTCCAAAAGGATGCTTTTGTGTGTGGTACTTGCACCAAATGCAATTACAGTACAGCTCTCACTAAATACCATTTAATTTTATTTAATATAGCATTTTCTTTTTTAATTATTTGTTTATTTAGAGGATTGAATCATATCAAAGTGTAAGAGTAGTTGATCAGAATGCACATGACACTCTTCACTTGAAATGTTCATAATTCACAAAGAAAATACAATATTATGTACACATTAAGCCACCGCACCACTGATGTATACTTAAATTAAATCTAAATTTCAAACAGCTATTATCTTGACCATGGCAAAGTTAGCTGTGCACGAGATAGACACGGGAAGCTGCACGGTACATAACTTGTGCTGCCTGTTCATTTCACGGGATCAAGGCGAAACCTGTTCGGCATACAGGTGCGTACGGCATACCTACTGGAAAGAACCGCCACTTAAAATATTTCACAATATTTCGGCAGTTAAAAACAATGTTTATAACAATAAATTATGACATAATTTGGGCATACATTGTTAGTAGGCTTATAATGTTATCAGTTATGATAATGAGTTTTAAAATAATCGAATAAAACAGTTTTTTCATTTCAAAGGGTAGATTTAATTTCACATTAATGTGTGTCAATAAAGGGTGTTCTATGTATCTGTCCTCAAAGTCTCCTTTTTGTCACAATGACAGCATGATGCATGGTGCAAATCAGATTAATACCTGCCTATTAATTTGCTCTCGTAGTTTCCAATTCTGAAATGACTTTCAGGCTTGATAAATCACTTTGTGGGTGCAATTTGATTCATTTGCATCTAGACCTCCCTTTATTATGCGCATTTGGATGCACACCTCTAAATTGCATATTCATGTTGGGGAAACGCAAAAATTGTCAAGACGTGCTATTTTACACATCTGAAAGATGCAATCTTTAAAAGACTACGTTTGTAGATCAGCTCTGACCTTTTTTTAGCGTGCTATCAAGTTTGCACATGTTTTTATACACGCAAACCTTTAGTAAATCAGGGCCAGTGTTTTTTTTTTTTTGTTGTTTTTTTTTTCAAATTCCATGTTTTGTTTTAAAGTTTAAATACATTTTATCATCAAAAACTGTTTTAGAACATACAAACCAGAATATGTACCAGACTTTAAACTTCCACTTACATATAAGTAAATCAATAAGCAAATATAATATAGCGAATGATTGACTATGATAGACTATGATTTCCATGATTTAGAAAACACATACGGAATCATGGACTTCAGTCATAAAAACGGAATTAACAATAAAATGTGAAATGTTACGGAATTTGAGATATTTGGGAGAAAATGAATGTATGAATGCACAAATAATCAAATTAAAATATCATCATTTTAAATAACTTAGCCTGATCCATTCTTGTAATTACATTTAAACAACTTTTCCCAAGGTCAATTTTAATGAATGTATGAAGTAAGTTTCCTTCAAGTTCACACAGGTGTTGTTCAGCACATTAAATATGGACATGTTTTACTAAGTTTGACAAACAGAAAGTGTCCAAACTCTTTATCTTAAATTTGAACAATTTCTATTGTTATAGCATTTAAAACATAACAACTGTCTTTTTGATAAATGTTTTGCTTGAAAAGTGTGCTGGTGTTATCTTTCTATCTGGTTTATATATTTTGTTATCTAATGCAATGCCATTCATAGAAGTTTGTTTCAAGGAACACAATAATTGTTGACCCCTCTCCAAACATAGCGCTTATGGTTGTGAACATAAATCTCTATTTTAGTCTCGTCACTCCAAATTACAGTGTGCCAGAAGCTGTGAGGCATGTCAAGGTGTTGTCGGGCATAATGAAACCGGGCTTTTTTGTGGCATTGGATTCTTTCTGGCAACTCGACCATGCAGCTCATTTTTGTTCAAGTATCGTCGTATTGTGCTCCTTGAAACAACCACACAGTCTTTTTCCAGAGCAGCCTGTATTTCTCCTGAGGTTACCTGTGGGTTTTTCTTTAAATCCCGAACAATTCTTCTGGCAGTTGTGGCTGAAATCTTTCTTGGTCTACCTGACCATGGCTTGGTATCAAGAGATCCCCGAATTTTCCACTTCTTAATAAGTGATTGAACAGTACTGACTGGCATTTTCAAGGCTTTGGATAACTTTTTATATCCTTTTCCATATTTATAAAGTTCCATTACCTTGTTACACAGGTTTTTGACAGTTCTTTTCTGCTCCCTATGGCTCAGTATCTAGCCTGCTCAGTGCATCCACGTGAGAGCTAACAAATCCATTGACTATTTATACACAGACACTAATTGCAATTTAAAAAGCCACAGTTGTGGGAAATTAACTTTTAATTGGCATTTAAAACTGTGTGTGTCACCTTGTGTGTCTGTAACAAGGCCAAACATTCAAGGGTATGTAAACTTTTGATCAGGGCCATTTGGGTGATTTCTGTTACCATTATGATTTAAAAAGGAGCCAAACAACTATGTGATAATAAATGGCTTCATATGATCACTATCCTTAAATAAAAAACAGATCAGTCATATTTTCAAAATCAATGATACAATTTCACAATTTCTGCCAGGGTATGCAAACTTTTGAGCACAACTGTATATATATATATATATATATATATATATATATATATATATATATATATATATATATATATATACGCACGAGGGGATCCATCCCCCATCCATCTTGTTGCAAGAAATACCTAAAAGCATCCCCCTTGTAAAACCACAGAATTAGATTGCGATGTGTGAGGTTGCCAGATTTCATATTACATAGAAAATACACTACGATAATCAAGAAGCTGCTATGTGCAAAACAAGGAAGGGGGCGGTGTTATCCATGTTTTAAGGATTTACAAAGGGCAGATAAAATATTTTCCTGTATTCCTCCCAACAGACACCTTGACAATGTGTTTTGCATTTGGAAAAGGTAAAACGCCATTAAATTTGATTACTTTTCATACATATTCAGGGAAGGTAAGTGAGCAGAATGTGGCTTGTATAACATTTCAGACCAGAAGCTATTAAAGACAGTTTCAATATTAATCATGGCAGAGTGGCCCATTCAGAGTCAAAAATATAACTCTTGAAATGCAGAGAAGTCAGTGCTCGAAAGAATGTGCTATGAATCAAAATGCCCTCTGATTTTTGAATGGGCTGTGCTTTTTCACCTGTGGTTGTGATTTCAGATGGGATGCAAGACACTGCTGCTTAGAGTTGGCATGATATTCATGACTTTCGGTTCTGTTAATGGTTCCCTTATGTGCAATATTCCGTCGATGCGGATGGAAAACATTATGAATTAACATGAACTAACAATGATCAACTGTATCTTTAAGAAATATCATTAACCAAGATTAATAAATGCTGTCAAAATACATTGTTCATTGTTAGTTCATTTTGCAGCCTGATCTCATGAAAATAATGTTTAGCAAAACATTTTTGCTAAACGAAATTACGTGCTTCATTACACATTTTTTTGCAGTTTCCCAGTGAAATGTCCAGCAAGGGGCGAGTAAAACGGTGCTGTAATCAGACAAGGTTTTTAAGGTGAATGTTAGATGGAGGTTTTAATGAGTAAAACGTACCTCTCTCACCTACATCTTAAACCTAAACCTAACCAATATTGTCCTAAAAGCAAATGTGAGGTAAACAGAACAAACATCCTTACCCTTAACCAACAACTAAACCTAACCGATAGTGTCCTAAAAGCAAATGCTACATGAAATGCACATTTTCCAAAGCAACAACGTTGTATCGTGTCGCTTCTATGACACTTTCGGCTCACATGCCAGTTTGCATGCTTGGCCAACACTATATCAGGTGAGCTACCATGCAAGCTAGTCACATTGAAATAAGTGTTTAAATGTAGATGGGTCTGTAATACAAGCGTTAAAATGTACTGTTTTTCAAATTATGTGTTATAGTAAAACTGTTTCGATTTCAAGGATAAATTCTGGGGAAGCCTCTGTGCACTGTAGAACCAGACGAGTACTTGTTCATCGGTGGAGACCTAAATGGGCACGTAGGCTCGGGCAGGCATGGCTACGAGCAAGTACACGGTTGGCGGGGACCCGCAATGACAATGGCTGCCGCATCCTGGATTGCGCCGAAGCTCATGACCTCGCCATCACCAATACATTTTTCAAGAAGAGGCCCACCCACTTGGCCACCTACAACAGCGGCGGAATCGCGACACAGATCGATTACTGGATGCTCCGATGTCGTGTCCTGAAGCTCGCCCTTGATGCCAAGGTGATCCCATCTGACAACATTGGCCCTCAACACTGGCCACTCATCCACGACATGCCTCAACCTACAACAGCAATATCATGTGCGCAAGACGGGGCCTGAGAACCAGCTGGCAGCAGCCTTCGGTGGCCTCAACATCAATCCATACCAACCAGCAGAAGCCATCTGGGGTGAGATCACCACCCAAATCCATGCCACTGAGATACTTGGAAGGATGAAGCCAGGAAGAAGATTCATCGACAAAGCAGTCTGGTGGTGGACTGAAGAAATGCAAGTGGCGAACAAAGCAATGAAGAGGGCTTACAAGACCTGGTTCCAAACGTGTCTGCCCACTGACCTCGGCCAATACAAGACCCTCAAGTCGACGGCGAAACGGGTAGTGGCCACCACCAAGGTGAAACACTTCGACGAGCCGTACGACCAGCTGGACACACCAGAGGGGGCAAACAAGATTTACCACCTAGCCAGCTCTCATCACCAGTCCACACAAGCCATTGCTCAGGTAGCCACCATCAAGGACACCAACCACCGCTTACTACAGGACCCGCCAGCCATTCTTCAGCAATGGTGCAACTACTTCTCTGGGATCTCCATCGAATAGTTCCAACACCCTCCGATACCCAGCATGGATCCCATCGCTGGACCAGTTCAGCCATCACCATCACCGAAGTGTCACAGGCTGTCAAGAAGATGAAAAACGGGAAGGCAACTGGACCCGATGACATCCCCGCCGAAGCCTGGAAACTCATGGGGTGCAGAGGCGCAGATATCCTCGCACTACTCTTCAACAAGATCATCACCGATAACAGGCCTCCCCAGGCCTGGTCGACCAGCATCACTGTGCTGATCTGGAAAGGCAAGGGGATGTTAGCGAGTGCACCAGTTACCGGCCAATCCGACTTCTATGTCACATGATGAAGATATTCAAGCACGTTCTGGACTGCCAACTACGCAACATCACCAGCATCATGCCAAACCAATGTGGCTTTGTCTAGGGATCCGGAACTACAGATGCCATCCACGCTGCCCGCCTGCTTATGGAGAGGCACAGGGAGAAGAACAAACCAGTCCATATGGCCTTCCTTGACCTGGAGAAACCCTTTGACAGAGTCCCTCACGGCCTCATATGGCGAGCGCTTCAATCGCACCAAATCCCAGAGGAATATATGAGCTGGACCCAACTCCCTTACCAAGACACCACAAGCAGCGTCCGGTGCCTTGTGGGAACTTCGCCACCATTTTACATCCGGATTGGCATACACCAGGGGTCAGCCCTATCACCCTTGCTCTTCATCCTCTGCATGGAAACAGCAATGGCCGACATCCAAACGAATGACCCATGGACAACGCTGTACGCAGACAATGTTTTCCTCGCCAAAGAGACCCGCCAGGAACTCAACGCCCAAGTGCAACAGTAGATTGACCACCTCGGCGAAAGTGGGCTGAAACTCAACCTCGACAAGAAGGAGTACATAGAAGGGGACCCCCAAACTGCTGGCACAGTCACCATCAATGGCAAAGACCTGAAGAAAGTGGAACAGTTCAAGTACCTTGGCTCCACCTTCTCGGCCGACAGCGACAGCCTCCCGGATGCAAGAGCAAGCGTTAACGCTGCCTGGATGAAGTGGCGCTAGGTCACTGGCATCCTATGCGACCGACACATTCCTCACGCACCTCAAGGCAAAGTTCTACAAGACGTTCATCCACCCAGTCGCCCTGTATGGAGCAGAATGCTGGCCTGCGACCACCAAGAATGGACAGGCCCTCCACACGATGGAAATGCGCATGCTTATGTGGACACTGGGACTGACCCGACTGGACCACGTTATGAACGAGGATGTCAGGAAGATCATGGGAGTGGCACCGATCATGGAGAAGATGAGAGAAGCTCGCCTCCGATGGTATGGCCATGTGACCCGAAGCGAGGAGGAGTCTGTGGCAAGGAGAGCATTACGGCTCAGCCCCGATGGAAAACAGCCGCACGGGCAACCAAAGAAGAGGTGGATGGAACAAATCAAGGAAGATATGAAGCATGTCAGTGTCGCCGCCAGGGATGCCCTGGATCAGAGAAATTGGAGAATGGCTTGCCTGAAAGCGGACCCTGCACTTGTGTGGGAAAAACGCTAGGGAGAAGAAGTTTCGATATCATAACAGAGTCTTAACAAACTCTTACCTTACACTTCACAGCAGATGCACTGGATGACAGATTACATTTATTGTGATTTATGATAGATAAGATTGCTGGCTATGCGTGCCGCCATGTTGTTTACATTGCAATGCAGCATGGGATCCTGAGTTCATCAAGCACAGAAGGTTCTAAAAACATAGCCCTTCCACTTTTTTTTGCACTGGAAGTGGTGAGAATGAGTGACGGACGGAATGGGAGATGGCTCGAGTGGACTAACAAGTTTATGCATTCTTTGTTTGACGTCAGAAAACATGGCTGCATCAATGCATCAAAACAGTTAGCTTTAAACTTTAATTTAGTGATTGTTTGAATGTTTGTAACATAAAAAATATAACGATATAGTGATGTTAAAAAGACTATTTGAGCAGTTTGATCGTACACCTCTTGAGCCTCACACTGTTTGATCATATGTGTGAAAGGGTTAATATCTTATGAAATGTAGCTCCACAATTAAATGTACCTTGTTTGAAATTGTTTTTAGATGTTTTATTGGAAAACGAGTCAAAAAAGTCTAATTAAAAATGTTTTTAGAACCAATTTTTGCAAACAAAACAAGCTTTCTCTTAATAGTGTTGAATATAACCAGTTACCTCACAGTAAGATACACACCGCTACGCATACACCGATCAGCCACAACATTAAAACCACCTGCCTAATATTGTGTAGGTCCCCCTCATGCCATCAAAACAGCGCCAACCCGCATCTCAGAATAGCATTCTGAGATTATATTCTTCTCAACACAATTGTACAGAGCGGTTATCTGAGTTACCGTAGACTTTGTCAGTTTGAACCAGTCTTGCCGTTCTCTGTTGACCTCTCTCATCAACAAGGCAGAACTACTGCTCACTGGATTTTGTTTTATTTTTTTGGCACCATTTGGAGTAAATTCTAGAGACGGATGTGAGTGAAAATCCCAGGAGATCAGCAGTTACAGAAATACTCAAACCAGCCCATCTGGCACCAACGATCATCCATGTGATTATCTAATCAGTCAATTGTGTGGCAGCAGTGCAGTGCATAAAATCATGTAGATACCGGTCAGGAGCTTCAGTTAATGTTCACGTCAACCATCAGAATGGGGAAAAAATTGGATCTCAGTGATTTAGACCGTGGTGCACTGGTGTACCGTGACAGGTGTGCCGGTGTGCCATGGATTTGCAGAGCAGAATTTGTACCAAGGCACATCTTTGTAAATATTACGTTTCCAAGGCACACCATGTTTTTCCTCAAAATACAATGATGCGTACATCCTCATTAATGTGAAATAAACTGTATTAAACCTTATGCTGCCTCTGAAACACTAATAAAAAAATTGAAACCATGGTAAATTATATCTGTGAAAAAATATAAAAAAAGATTTACTACACAAATTTCATGGAATATTTTTAAAAGGTTATTTAGGTTGTAAGGACAAAAAGGGCTCTATGCAAACATTTTTATTTAGGAAAAAAATGCAATTAATGACGGATAAAAATAATATGATTGTAAAACAATGTTTGTTTATTTTTTGGAACGTGCATTGACCTGGAATTTGCATAAGCAAGATGCCATGCAGCTGCTTGGTAGTCTCAATATAAAGTGTGAACATTTCAACAGGATATGCAGTTTTAATAGGATTTTGCAGTCTGGCAGTGCGTTATAATGTTACAATGTGCACCTCCGTTAGAAGCAGAATACTGTAAATTTGGTGCGCTGTCACCCTCTCGCAGTTGTGTAAAGAGGCTCTTATAGTTAGTGACATTTCATGGTTATTTTATTATGTTTGAGATTTTGCTTATCACGTTGAGTTAGACCAGGATGCTGACATGCTGTTTACTGGTATCGCACATTTTATGGATTCATGCATTTTTATTTGACTCGCTATTATTCTGAGGAACTTGCGTTTGAGCGCGAAGTTAAGACATCATCCATCAGTAATTAATTATTCAAAATGCTGTCCGTCATTTTGACAGATAGGCCTACAAGCAAGAATCTCTGCTTAAACCATCTTCATGTGGTATATCTTCACTATCTCTCAGTCTATGTGTGTGCGTGAAAGAGAGAAAGAGAGAAGAGGAGAGCGCTCGCAGCCATGTGAGACTGAGAAAACGGCGCTTTGAATGCACAATTAACTAACGTGCCTCTTTTAAAAGTACTTAGTATATGATGCAAGATGCATCAGGGAGTTTTTCTTCTGATTGTAGGTTGCAATAATAAGTTCATAACATTCATGTAAGATCAGCTGTCACTCGCACCAGTGCAGCCAAATAATTGTCCAAATTCGCACGCAGTAATATTCACTTGCAAATGCTGGAGCTCTGCAAATACCATGGCACACAGGCCCACCTGCCACGGTACACCAGTGCACCATGGTCTAAATCACTGAGATCACATTTTTTCACCATTCTGATGGTTGATGTGAACATAAACTGAAGCTCCTGACCCATATCTGCATGATTTTATACATTTCACTGCTGCCACACGATTGGCTGATTAGATAATCGTATGAATAAGTGGATGTACAGGTGTACCTAATAAAGTGGCCCGTGAGTGTATATTCATAAAGTGTTCATAAAGTAATTTTGAGACCTATGAGATAGTAAGCAGTTGTAATAAACTGGATGTAATATGTCAAGCTCACATGTTTTGGAATAAAGAAGAGAGAGAATAGCTAGTTTACAGCCCTTAAGGGAAATGAACATAAATCAAAATACAGATGGACAAAAGCACTGCAACACTTTATATTTTAAACTGGCCTAAATTGTTTCATCATAAATCATTGTAAAAAAAAAAATAAAAAAATTCACAACTGGTCAACATAGACTGAATGAATCAACTAGTGGCAGAGCTAATTGACTAATCAACGACTAGTCTGAAAGCCCTCATACATTCATAGAGTGTGTTTCTCCATACACATTCCACCAGAAGTCTCTCTGAAAGGGATAAGGGAGGACAAAACAGCAAGTCGACTAGTTGGTATAACCCCTAGGAGAGACACTATCTGAGAAAAATGGCAGAATAAAGCAGCTGGGAAATGGACTGGCAATGGATGCTGTCCCCTTTTCCTTTCAAGAGAGATTGCCAGTTGTATTTGTGTAGAGAAATGCAGTCTATAAACGTATGAGTGCTTTCAGACTGGACAAAACACAGTCGGCCGGGTGAACAGGTGAACAATTGGCCACTGAATTTGCTTTTGGCAAGTCACTCAAAAGGGCCTTGAGATGTGATCTGAATGAGTCACTGTGTGTGGGATAGTGGCAGCAATATGGCCCTCACAACAAGACTGGCCACTCTTTTGTTCACCGAAATGCATTTTGACATAACTGAGAATGACATAACAGGGTTTTTACAGCTTGGATTGGACTGATTGTTTAGATTGACAGGTCTTGATTTACCATGCGCACAACTGAAACAGTGCTGGATCTTATTACTTGTTACTTATTCTATGTAATTATGTTTCTGGTTTAAGTTGTTCTTAGGTTCAGTAAAACCCTCAGATCACTTGTTTGGAGAGTTTTTTGGACTTTTGATAAAAAAGGGTACCTTTTGTTCCAAATGCCATAAATTGCTTTGAGATTACAATAAAAATTTTGCCCAGATACAGTTGACATGATTGTAGTCATCATGTCAAGTATGAATAATTAACAAAATGAATACATAAACTGCATCACTTTCTCAGCAGTGTTATAACATAAGAGCCTCCAAACATGAGATGTACATGTTTGCATTTTTGAGAAAATCAAGATTATGCATGGTTAGTAATTTTTAAATCACTCTAATAAGGCTATGAAATACATAATAGATTTTGTAGACTCCCGTTTTTGCTCACAAAATTAACTTTTGTGAGACATTTTTTGTGTTAGAAAGGCCATATTGGATCACGCTCTTCTTCTGAGGTAAATTCACAGCGTCTTCTTCCAAAAATGATAATGAGCTCAAACGGGAAAGACTGTACCTCTCGTTGGCTTCATACAGATTACACAGTCAGAGAATATTTGTTTGGACTTAAATTGGTTCATTTAAAGTAGACAATTCAAGCTTTCTATAGACATGTTTCTCATGTCTGCGAGGCAAGCATAACTGAGTTTCAGTTCATTTTCGTGACACGCTCCAGACAGAAGTTCATGGAGACTGAGACGGTAGAAATCGCATCCTGTATGATTTCTTTATTTTACAAAACCACAACGTTTTGCTGTTATTGAGAGTGTACACAAATAAAATAAACCCTTTATAGTTTCGAATGATGTCTTACTCTTATCTGTATGACCAAAAATTACGGAGTATTTCTTTCTGCTGTTATCAGGGAAAAAGTCAGGTGATCACGCTGGCGCCTCCGGTGACCACAGAGGATTGACTATGTTATGTTATCAATATAAAAAAAAAAAAAACTCAAACAGGAGCAATTCAAATATTGAATTTCGGAGGCATTTCCGACACTGCACGACACTATTTTGAGCCAGCGCCTGATTAGCTTGCTTGTTGTTAAGCTTTATGGAGGGCTATTGCCCTGCTGGCTCTATGGAGATTTTTTTTTATAGTGGTTTAATTTTGCAGCAGTGGCAAACAATGTCGAAGTTTAGGGCAAACATTATCCTTACCTGGCTGTCACAAATGAAGGCTGGTCAGGTAGACTTTGATGTTGCTCCTCAGGGCGCTCGTTCTGCTTGCGTTAACCGTGTGGAGGCTGTGACAAAGAATGTCAAAGAGTGGGAGGGGCAGGGGCTCGTTTGGTCTCGCAGAATTACAACTTAAATGCAGATGTCGGGCACACGTTTAATTGAGAATTGATGCCAAGGGCCAAATTTAAATAAAAACTAAAGTATAAATTAAAAAATAAGAAGTTACTTGCAAAAAGGGCACTTATCTAGTGAAAGAGGGCAGGTGCTTGAGCACCACTTGTGGTCTATCTGTGCACGTGACTGCCTGCTTGAGTTTCTTCGACAGTCGGAGACGGCACGAAATTTGACGAAGGTGGCCGCCTCATAATTCTCTATGCAAGAAAAACCCTGCATAATAGAGACCTGTCCTGGCCAGACCCCTCAGTCTCTCTGGAGAGATCAGCCATAAGTGGCATAAGTCACTCTGCTCTGGTCTCTCAATTGATGTTATAAACTTTTTTTATTTTTTTGTCTCTCCTCATACCCCATATATGGAGAACTATATTTTGTTTGTGAACCAGTGGTATATAAACTGTGACCTACTTCTCTGAATAATGGGATATGCATGATTTGGATTGCAGGTGAGAGCATGACCCGAGTTGCTCCGCCGCTGGAGTTGGCACAATGTGAGTGTGTTAAAGGCATAGTTCATTAGAAAGTGAAAATTCTGTCATCATTTACTCATGTCGCTTCAAACCATATTACTTTCTTCTGTAGAACACAAAACATGAATATAGAAAGAATATCCTGGCCACTCATGCTGTGAAGTGAATGACAACTGGGGTTGGCAGCCTCAAAAAACAGCATATCATAGAAGTATCATAGAAGAAATCCATTTGACTCATACATTACTGCAAGTCTTCTTAAAACCATATGATAGCTTTATGTTAGGAATACACCAAAATTAAAGTTGTTATTTACTGATATTTTTTTCACCTCCAGTGGGCTTTTAAATGTTGCGACTAAATAATTGATTCAGTGAATATCAGAGAAATCTAATGGAGCACTTTTATGATTTTATTCGGTTTTATACTTCTATAGTATTTTTTGTGTGTCCTTTTTGAAGCTTAAAAGCTCCAGTCAACATTAATTGTAATGGCATGGAAAAGAACAACCAGTACATTCTTTAGAATTTCTCCCTTTGTGTTCCACAGAAGAATTAAAAAAAAAAAAAAAAAAAAGAATGACATTAGGATGAGTAAATAATGCCAGAATTTTCAATTTCTGGTGAACTATCCTTTTAAAGCATCAATGCGTCTATGCCACAGGCAGGATCAAAGTGGAATAGCATCTTAAATCTGAGCAGTATTGATCAGAGAGGCTGCAACCTCGTGCCTCACAGCCAAACTTTGCTGATTAGGAACTAGAGGGGAAACAATCTGGAAAATTTGAGATGGCAGAGCCAGACTTAGCCACGGGCAATGTGGTTTAGATTCTAGCTGCAGAATTGCAAAGATAAGACCCCGCTGGGAAGAGGGAGAAGAGGGGGAGGAAGGGGGGATAAACTGCATCTGCAGAGACCTCAGGTGCAGATGCAGCACAGGTGCTGCAGAACCCAGAGATGCTGAGGTGGCCTGCTCAACCTGACTTGTCAAAAAAAAAAAAAAAAATTAAAAAAAAAACTACAATGCACAAATGACAACTGCAATCTGCATTGGCAACAAGATTAACTCCAAAGTGCAGAACAAATACTTTTTTATGCTTCTCCCTAATTCCTTTTTTTTTTTTTTTTTTTGATAAACTTTAACCAGATCTCTTCTCAACAATATTAAAGGAATATTCTAGTTCATGCAAAATTGAAAATTGTGTTATCATTTACTCATGTAGTTCAACCCCACATTATTTTCTTTATACCGTACAACACAAAAGTTTTTTGTTTTTCCAAGTATGGTGCAAACAGTTTACAAAATACAGACAACAACAAAGATCAATGAACAATACAGCCAGATGAACAAAAACAGTGACAGAATAGAAAGACAAAAAGAAAGAGGAAAACAAGCTGACACACTGTATTTTAATTATTATAAGGGAACCCAGCATAGTTATTTTTATTTATTTTTTTCATACCAAACACTCTTATATTTGGGTCTTTAGAGACCCGGCACATCCATCCATCCATCCATCCATCTATCTATCTACAAAATTCCCAGATACTATCAAATTTTCAAAATAGCTTCAGAACAATTAGAAAATAATAGAATAAAATATATTTTGATATACTGTATATATATATACACATACATAGTACTCATTCCTTTTTTAATAAAAAAAAAGAAATATATATCTTGTGATTGTAATTTTATATATATATATATATATATATATATATATATATATATATATATATATAAATAATCATAAAAATATAATTTATGGAAGTGCAAAAAAAAAAAAAAAGGACACTTTTACATACCTAAGGTCTATAATGACCTTATAAACATTTGGTATTTTAAACCATGATAAAAAAATAAAAATAAAAACTAGAAATAGAAAAATCGTACAAATCTCATAAAGTCATATGTATATGACTATATATATAACTGGAAGGTCAGGCAGCACAGAGAAGCGTTCACTTCAGGTAGGATCTAGCGGCCTCTGCAGCCCGGAGGTCCAGTGTCTTTCTTCGCCTGCTCGGTACCTCACGCTGGTGGAGCGCGAGCATGGTGGCCACATGCTTTCAGTCAGTGGCATGGATCGGTTCTGTTGACGGCATTGCTGTCATCACCAGCTCCCTTTCTGGACAGCTACCTTTCTGGACACGTACCACTGTGCACTTTTGGGGAGGGCCACACTCAGCAATTAACTGCAGCAATGACAAGAGACCATTAACTTCTGATACGCCTCGCGTCCATTTCTTTTGCGCGGGCTTCATAGACCGTAAACCTCTATCAATAGCCGTCCAGTGACAGACCATCATACATCTCCTTTGAGTGGGATGTGGGAGAGGTGGTGTGTCTTAAAACTGAGTCGAAGGTTCATTGGTTGCTCCATCATGTCAACTGTCCAATGGCATTTTTAAACTCAATTGTAAAATGGAAAAAGAAAAGCCAAAGTAAAAAAAATAAAATAAAGCCACTGGCAAATAGATGAAGAAAAGCAGCTGGCAAATGAATGAAGAAAAGCAATTGCCAAATGCTTTTTTAAAACGCAATTTAAAAGGTGCATTGAAAAATGACTTATTAATTGATAAATTAATAAATTGATATTTATTGTCACATTTAATTGCATTTTAAACATTAATTAAATACATGATTTATTAATGCACAGTTTTATTGTTAAATATAATTACATTTTTAATCGTGAATAAACTAAACACATTTAAATGTGTCTATTTATTTGTGCATTTAGAAGTTGGTTTATTCAAGTTTTTATTTTCAGATGAATAGATTGATAATTTATTTCTTTATTATTTTTTAAAACCGGCACTCCACGGCTTCCATAATAAGTGGTTTAAGCATAAACCAATTGGCACATCTAAACACACCTTTACCAGCATTGTTATCAGCTTATCCAATGTGCACAAGCATTGTGTGCAGGCCTTTTCATGTTTTGATGTCAAAAGCAAAAACACGATGAATTAAAAATATTATGTTTTCTTTTGTTGTCGCAAGAAAATAATATTGGATTGGAACAACATGTGAGTACAGTAAATAAAATGGTGACATCATTTTAATTTTGGTTGAACTGTTTCTTTAATTAACAAACAAAAATAGTTTGTTTGCAGAAACCAATTCTGATGAAAATTACGTGCTCTGGGAGCAATCTCGAATCTTCAACCCTTAAGCAATAAAGACAAGCCAACGATTTGCCAAAAACAACAGCAAGCATTAATGCAAAACAAATTGATTATAGATCTAGCTGTTCCCTTCCGCCTGATGCCGAGCAGGCTGAGAGGGAGGTGGGGTGCTATTCCGACTGATTGTCCATTAGACTCTGCATTAATCCTTAAATGCAAAATCAATACCGAGAGGCAAATGAGATCAGAGCCCTGCTGGAGAGAAGAATAGGGAGGAACAGGCACTGAAAGAAAAACACGCTGATGCCAGTCATGCTCTGAGGAGATATTTGTTCATTTTCCCCCCACTTTATTTTCATGCCTCTTCAGAGAAAACAAGGACATCTAAATATGTCTTTTGAGACATGCATAGAGCTTGAAAGTCTTTTATACTCTTGTAAAGACTTCAGTATTGCACAAAGTTAGGGGTGGGTGGTATGACCAAAATATTACAGTATCATACAAATAATTTTATATCATGTAACGTTATATATGACAATATGTTATTATAGCTGGAAATTCAAACAAAAAAAAAAATTTATACAGTATATTATATAATTTATTTTGTTATTTTATTTTTGAACTGGAAGGATACAAACAAAAAGATAAGACGGTAATTGGTAACACTTCACAATAAGATTGCATTTGTTAACATTAACTGCATTAGTTAACATGAACTAACAATGAACAATACTTTTACAGCACTTATTAATCTTGGTTAATGTTAATTTCAACATTTTCTAATACACTTTTCAAATTAAAAATTGTATACGTTATATGTTATGAACCAACATTAACTAGCAATAAAACATTTTATGAACATTAACTAAAGTTAATTAATGCTGTAAAAATATTGTTCAATCAGGACCACTTCCATCAAATGAATACTTGAATACTTTATTCACTTATAAAAGTGAAGCAATCTGTTTGTGTTGTGGGGTGTGGTTCGCACAATCACTCTCTTTCGTGTCTGGGCGCGACCCACGTGGAGACAGCGTTCGTGGATGGATCATGTACTCACTGCGAGAACATGACCATGGCGACGTTGTGGTCTTTGCATGCTGCTACTTTGCGCGTGGAGATCGCTACCCTCCTACGGAAGGATGTGTTAGAACCTGTCCCTCTGGTCGAGATGAAGAAGGGGTTTTACCTCATTGTACCGAAAAAAGGCGGTGGGTTGCGGCCAATCTTGGACCTGCGAGTACTGAACCGGGCTTTACACAGACTCCCGTTCAAGATGCTGATGCAAAAACGCATTCTGGCGAGCGTCCGGCATCAAGATTGGTTTGCGCCGGTAGACCTGAAGGACGCGTACTTCCATGTCTCGATTCTACCTCGACACAGACCCTTCCTGCGGTTTGCATTTTAGGGTCGGGGCATATCAGTACAAGGTCCTACCTTTCGGTCTGTCCTTGTCCCCTTGTCTCTTCACGAAGTTCGCAGAGGCAGCTCTTGCCCCGTTAAGGGAGGTGGGCATTCGCATTCTCAAAATCTCGATGATTGGCTAATCCTAGCCCCCTCTCGGGACGTGTTGTGTGCACACAGGGACCTGGTGCTCTTGCACCTCAGCTGACTAGGGCTTCGGGTCAACTGGGAAAAGAGCAAGCTCCTCCTGGTTCAGGTTTGGAGGTGGACTCAGTCTCGTTGATAGTGCGCCTCACGAACGAGCGCGCACAGTCGGTGCTGACCTATTTGAAGGTGTTCAAACAGAAAACAGTGGTTCCACTAAAATTCTGTCAGAGGTTCCTGGGGCATATGGCATCCTCAACGGTGGCCACTCTGCTCAGGTTTATGCATATGAGACCGCTTCAGCACTGGCACGTAGCTGCCGGCTTATGGACGGGCCCGCGGCTGCATTGGCACATCAACTGCCTCGAGTTGCTGGCAATTCTGCTCGCCCTGCGGAGGTTCCGGCCGTTGATCCAGGGCAAGCACGTGTTAGTTCGGACAGACAACACAGCAACGGTAGCATATGTCAACCGTCAAGGTGGTCTGCACTCCCGTTGTATGTCACAAATCGTCCGCCATCTCCTCCTCTGGAGTCAGCAGCACCTCAAGTCGCTGCGAGCCACTCACATCCCGGGCAACCTCAACACTGCAGCGGACGCGCTGTCATGGCAGGTTACCCTCAGGGGAGAGTGGAGACTCCACCCTCAGGTGGTCCAGCTGATTTGGAGTCAATTTGGACAGGCACAGGTAGACCAGTTCGCCTCCCAAGAATCCTCCCACTGCCCGCTCTGGTACGCCCTGACCGAGGCACCTCTCGGTATAGATGCGCTGGCACACAGCTGGCCCCCTGTACTGCGCAAATATGCGTTTCCCCCAGTGAGCCTACTTGCACAGACCCTGTGCAAGGTCAGGGAGGACAAGGAGCAGGTCGTCCTGGTAGCATCCTACTGGCCCACCCAGACATGGTTCTTGGACCTCACGCTCCTCGCGACAGCCCGCCCCCACCCCCAGTGAATTCCCCTGAGGGAGGACCTTCTTTCTCAGGGATGGGGCACCATCTGGCACCCGCGACCAGACCTCTGGAATCTCCATGCCTGGCCCCTGGACGGGATGCGGAAGACCTAAGCGGTCTACGACCCGCGGTGGTAGACACGATCACTCAGGCTAGGGCCCCCTCTATGAGGCGCCTGTATGCCTTTAAGTGTCGTCTGTTCGCTAAGTGGTGTTCTTCCCGACGGGAAGACCCCCAGAGATGCGCAGTCGGATTTAGCGGCACACCACGAAACAGTGGACGGTAAGTCCTTAGGGAAGCACGACCTGATCATCAGGTTCCTGAGAGGCGCCAGGAGGCTTAATCCCTCCAGACCGCGCCTCGTCCCCTCATGAGACCTCTCTGTAGTTCTTCAGGGTCTACAGTGAGCCCCCTTTGAGCCTTTGCAGTCAGCTGAGCTTAAGGCACTCTCCTTGAAGACTGCCCTCCTGACTGCACTCACTTCCATCAAGAGGGTAGGAGACCTGCAAGCATTCTCTGTCAGCGAAACGTGCCTGGAGTTCGGTCCGGGCTACTCTCACTTGATCCTAAGACCCCGACCGGGCTATGTGCCCAAGGTTCCCACGACCCCTTTTAGGGACCAGGTGGTTAACCTGCAAGCACTGCCCCAGGAGGAGGCAGTCCCAGCCCTGACATTGCTGTGTCCGGTGCGCACTTTACGCATCTATTTGGATCGCACGCAGAGCTTTAGAGTCTCTGAGCAGCTCTTTGTCTGCTTTGGTGGACAGCAGAAAGGAAGCGCTGTCTCCAAGCAGAGGATTGCCCACTGGCTCATTGATGCCATAACTATGGCATATCACGCCCAGGGAGTGCCGCCCCGGTAGGGCTACGAGCCCATTCTACCAGGGGTGTAGCGGCCTCCTAGGCCTTGACCAGGGGCGCCTCTCTGACAGACATTTGCAGAGCAGCGGGCTGGGCAACACCCAACACCTTTGCGAGGTTCTACAACCTCTGGGTGGAACTGGTTTCATCCCGTGTAGTGGCACGCTCAAGCAGGTAAGTCCGGGATAGCCGGCCAGGTGTATCGCTTGCACATAGCACCTTTCACCTTTCAAGACGTGCGCCGATAACTCCCAGTAGTGTTCACAAACTGTGTTCCCTGGTTGATTTCCTCCGAGCCCTGTGGCAGATGAGTTTTCGGAGAGACTCGCTGCTGGCCCAGTACACGTGCTAACTAAAGCCCTGTACAGGGGTAGATGCTCCACATGTGGCAGTTCCCTGTAGGTAACCCTATGCGACGTATATCTTCCGCTAATTTGTTTCCCTGTTGGCAAACTGCGTCTTCCTTGGGCAGAGGCCCCTCTGCCACTGTCTCCATGCTTGTAGTAACTCCTCCCCCGTAGGGTAGGACATACCATGGGACTTCTCCACATGGCATACTTCCGACATAGCTCGGCAAGGCCATGTGACGTATTTCCACTTAACTACCCCCCCTCTCTGTGGGCGAGGTGTGGTCTCCGTGGTGTTCTCCCCTTGGGAGGGGCACCCCCCCGACTAGACCTGGTCGGCCCAGTCAGTTAATCCCCCTTTTTTTGGGGGGAGGGGAGAAAAAGGGGGATAAGAGGCCACAACTGGGCTAGCCCGTCTCTATCTTTTGGGTAGTTGACTTGTCCCAAAGGGCTGTTCGACACTCATAACAGTGTTGGGGGAGGTTACGTGTCGGCCTGGTGCGCTGGCTACGAGGTCACACAGTGGTCTGCCCGTCACACACCGCCCGTTCACGTAACAAAGTTCAGCCAGTTGCGGCATTTTGTATAGGGACCCCTAGTGTCACTACATCGACACAACATCGAGTGAGTGACAGATAGGGAACGTCCTGGTTAATTGCGTAACCTCAGTTCCCTGATGGAGGGAACGAAATGTTGTGTCCCTCTTGCCACAATGCTGAACTACCCACTGAAATGGCCGGGACATTGTCTCGGCTCCTCAGCATAAAACCTGAATGAGTGGTTGCATACCAGCTCCTTTTATACCTATATGTCTGGGGGAGTGTAATGCAAATACCACGCCAATTTTCATTGGCCTTTTATCAAAGCCCAGAGGTGTCTCGGGCTCCCAAGAGTGACCACTAGTGTCACTACATCGACACAACGTCTCGTTCCCTCCATCAGGGAACGGAGCTTATGCAAGTAACCAGGACACTTCTAATGTGGTTACCAAAGGGTCCACTCAGGTTTTGTGAATTACACATTGACCTTCTTGGGATGCTCTGTTTTTTTTTTTTTTCTCTGGGTTGTGGGGTGGAAGCAAAGAGATAGATAGTTAGATAGATAGATAGATGATAGATAGATAGATAGATTGGTAGGTAGGTAAAAAATAAATAATTATAAATGATAACACATGAGCCTATATCAAAATATAAAAAAATTTTTTTTAGGTTTTTCCCATTAGGAGCAGCTTGAATAAAGACAATGCCAGGGGAAATGGAAAAAACTATGCAGAAATTTTTTTTTATGCCGTTTTGTATAAATGTCTCTGTCATCTTGTTCTCCCTCTTTATGATAGCACGTAAATATTTTTTTTTTAAAAGGCAAATAGCGATAGATGCTATTTACGCTAAGTACAAATAGTGATAGATGCGTAAATAAGTGTAAATAAGTGTTAATAAGTATAAATAGCAACAAAAAACATCTTCTTTGCATTAAGTGCAAAGTGTTGGATGTTATTTGCACTCCTAATTAACTGCAGTGTGTTTATTGTGTTTATTTAGAGTCCCAGAGACACCCTAAAACAACCCATAAACCTAACCCTAACCTTACCTTACAAAATTTACTATGGTTTTACTACAGTAACCACAGTATCACCAATGTGTTTGTAGTAAAATCACAGTAAAACCACAAAATTAAACATTACTATATTAACACCATATTACTGTAGTAACACCATGGTTAATTGCATTAAAACTATGGCCAAAAAGCATGGTTACTACAATATGTATATATTAAAAGCATGGTTAATTTTACCTGCATCAAACCTTTCTCTCAACTCATTATAAATAGTATTAAAGGAAATATTAATAGTGGAGACAGAATGGGAAAAAGTGTGACAAATGTGGGAAGCGAACCTGGGACTTCCGCTTGATAAAAACTCATCCATAGCGTCTTTACACACTACGTTATTGCAGCGACACTTGGCTGGACAGTTGACTTTAATTTCTGTTTTCCCACCAGACTATTGGAGTGCAAATAGCCCCGCTGTGTGGCAGGTATTATTAACTTACAGGCCTTCCACTCCTATCAGCTTCGATTCTGATCAGTTTTTAGAACAGAATGAGACATTTTGATGTCAAACTGAATATATGCATTACTACTGCAATAAAAAATAACTGTGTTGTTAAACCATGCATAAATCACATGATTTAAATTAGACCCCCTAGAAAATTAAAGGGAACATTACTGTCCACTCCTACTCAGAGCATTTTTCTATAGGATGCCATGTGGTGTGGTTTTCACATGCAGGGCCAGTTTCTGAGCCACATCAAGAAGTAATGAGTTCACAGGAAGACGTTCCTGTTGTCAGGCGACACATGCAAGTCATGCATCATCGGTTCAGAGAATTCCAATGACTGAATGACTGAAGTGCTTCTTTACACTATTGTCTCCTGTCTATTTCTCAGAACCATGAGAGAGATTTGCACTTTTGTGTGTCTGTTTGTCTGAGCCATGGCATTTCCATCTGTTGCAGGTTTTAATATCTCGTTAAATGTTCACGGCTGGTGCGGACAGCCAAAGGGTATGTGTTATGGTCTTGGTTTAAGCCATACACAAGCTTAGGACTGCACAATTAATTGAATAAATGATCAAGATTATGATCATGGCTGTAATGAAGGAATACAGTTCTTGGATGTGCACTGCCCTACAAAGCCAAAATTACACCAATGATAACATGAAAAAATGGCTTTACAATTTTGTTTTTTTTTTTGTTTTTTTTGTTTTTTTTTTGCCAAATAAGGATTATAAAATAGTATCACTCTCTGAATCTGAGCTGAGTTACTGTGTTTTGCCTTTGTAGGGCAGTACTGTGTTTTGCCATTGCAGGACAGTGTAACCTGCTTAAATAATATGGCAAACAGTTGCCCCACAAAAAAATGTAAATTCTATTACATTTATTATAAATTTGAAATGAATAATCATGATCACAATATCAAGTAACGTAATTAACAATTTATATTTTTGTCATAATCATGCAGCTCTACACTTGCTTTCACACAGATGGCAATGATCAACTCAGTAAAGACATTTCGGATTAAGCTCAAAAGTTGTCCTTTTACCCGAGTGGAACCAAGTGACCCCTGCACTGCAAACACGCATCTGTGAGACAAGAGGACTTAAGGATCTGCCTCAAAACATAAAAAAAAAACAAAATGCATGACAGGAAAAATGTTAGTCTAATGATGAGGCACTTGCCCAGTTTAGTGCCTGTTCTGTTTATTGCACACTGTAACAACCGATCTGCTCTGTGTGACTGTGCTATTTATTAATGCATGTTCATGCACCTGTGTCTATCTATGCATGTGTCTGTGTAAACACCTGCATCTTTGCATGCTCAGCTGTGTAATTTATTTATTTCCCAAGACACTTATACATTAGCTGACTTGATGTTGTTGGCTCACACCAACTTCAACCTTTCACTACAAAGTTGCCCCTTCTTTTTGTGGTTGCTGTTAGGATTTTAATTATTTATTTCATTTATTTCATTAAGTTCATTACATTGCATACATTATTCTGTGGTGTGTTTGTATGGCTGTTTGTTTCTTGAGATAGTCTGGTACACCTTGAGAAAGTTCTTATTTGTGCAGTCTGGATTAGGATTATGTTCCTACACAATTACCAGACATTTCTTCACTTCCATGGTTGAAGGTCAGGAGAATGAATCAGAGTCAAGAGATACTTAGGCCACGTCTACACGATTATTGATTGGCAAATTATTTTATCAATACATTTTTGAGGCATCGATATATTAACATCAGCCAACATTTAAATTAGAAGCTAATGTGTGTGCTTTCAATACACTGTCAGTTGCCTTCCATGCAATGTAGTATGGCGTAATAGCTTTGGGAAACTACAAGGGGGCGACATAACATTTACTGAAGCTGGTCGCAGCATGAACACGCACAGGTATCACAAAACATTACGAGCTGATGGCAGTCCAAAGTAAAGAAGGATTTTGTACTTCTTAAAGAATTATTAAAGTGACGTTGATGAGTTTGCAGGTTAGCATATGAAACTGGTGTAACTGGGCAAACTGAGCGATTAGAAATGGTGACGTTTATTAAGCAATTTCCCTTTATGTAGCATTAAATAGGTTTCATTCAAGCTGTCAAACCACAAAAAGACTTATAACTGAAAATACATTGTGTAAGATGTATGAAAGATACAGTATTTATACACAACATATCATTCAGTAATGACTATAGGGTAAATAATATGTCCTTTGATTATGATTTGGGTCAAATTTATGAGCTCTGTGGTGCTGCAGAATTTGTAACAGCATCTGGAGACGGTGAGCCCGCAGTGTGTACGTACCTTCATAGAAAATAATTTCGTATCCGCCAGACACGTCTGGTGCACGACCCCTTTTACTTAACCTTGCCGCTCACACTTTACCAAAATTCTGTTGAGAAATATTTTTGAAAAGACAAAGACTATTGTGCAACCAGCAGCCCTATTTATATCTGAAAAAAATCCTGATATACAGTATATATAGATAATCATCTGGAAAATCTTTCGATTATCGATACGTGAAAATGGCACTGATCCCAAGCCTAGTCTACACTAATCAGTTTAAGTTCGGAAACTCCATTTCAGTTTCCTAATAGCACCGTTTCCCAAAGTATACCATTTCCGGAAGTCTCTGTTTTTGGTGGAGGTAAACACTGTTTCAGTATAGATGAGAGGCAAAAATGTAGAAAAATCAACATGTTTTCATATGGATGCACAATATATCGGCCGGTATTATATTATTGGCCGATAATCGGGAAAATTAAAAAAATTATTATCGCTCCGATAATGGAATTACCGGTGATATTTTCGCAGATAATTTGCTACGGTTTATTTGCTCGTGGCTGAGAATCTCTAACTGCCTGTGGTGGCTTAACTTTAGGCAGAGACTCGGGCAGTCCCAAGCGACAGTGCGCATACTCTCTGTGTGAGTGAAGACAAACTCATGCTGCTCTGTGAGGATTATTTCAACAACTCTGCACCTTGTTACATTGTTTTGGGGCTGGTTTTAGTAATCTGCTGTAAGTAACGTCATGCCATTTCCCTTATTCTGTTTGTTTCATGAGGCAATAAACGAAAACGCGGCAAAAACATGCGTGCACACTAAGTTACTTGGGGGCAATAATTTTTGCGTATTCATGAAACATAAGCAGAATGTGGGAAATAGTACATTGTTACTTACAGCACAGCATTGTGATTAAAACAAGTCTAAACACAACCTAACACGGTGCATTTATATTAAAATAATTCTCACAGAGTGACTCGAGATGGCTAAAAACTCTAGTTTGTGAGTGAATCGAATGTGCATGTTGTAATTTACGAGTTGAGACTTTTGTAATGTTATGACTCATGACTTTTCAATCTGTATGATGTTACCTATTCCCATTATGATTGTTGTGTTCATATTTAATAAGTTATACAGTGGAGTTGTCACAGATGAGCACTGTAACGCGTCTGTGAATGAGACACGCTAGCACACATAACACACACACCACCGCAGCACTCGCAGTCTGGCTGCTAGCATAAATATTACACTATGTACAGTATACAGAGTTTAGGGTTTGTATTGTGTGTTTTGTTGTTTAATGTTCGTAACATGCAGTTTATAGCCTCATTTTGGTTTAATGCATTAGACCATCTCTCTGTTAGTGAGTCATCAGGATTACCGTAAACACTCATATAAATGGGCACCATCCAATGTATGCAAATTGTCATTAATTTTTCATTCAAATCAACATACATCTATAATATAAGCACATTTCTGGTTCATGTTACATCCGCCAAACCTTAAATAGCAGCAAGTCCAAATTCCAAGCTTTTAAATGACAGATATTTCTCAAATTATAAGCTTTTAATGAATTAGCTAGCAGTTTAAAGGATTAAAAAATAAACTTAAAAAAAAAATATATTGGTTATTGGTATCGGCCACAATGAGCTGTGAATTATTGGTTATTGTATTGGCCTGGAAATTCCATAACGGTGCATCCTTAGTTTTCATCCAAAAACATATTAGCGATGATGTTATTCTGGCCTAGAACTGCCCAATTACTCACAGCTGATCTACGTTAAATGACCAACCAACTGTTTACTTTGACATTTAGGGGCAAGTAAATCTAAAATCGATGATCCCACAGTAATAGACCAAACATGCAACCAATGGTAGCTCATTTAAATAATGGTGCAGCAGTCTAGTGAAAGACTTTGTGGTCAGAACAAACAAAACTACAAAGTCTGCCCTGACTCCTGAAGGTGGGGAGCACCCAGCCAATCAATTGATTGATTGATGCATTTGACTGTCTATAAATGTTCCATGGACAAAGGCCATGACAAAGAGCTACCATGATATAAATACAGTAGGCAAAGTATCATACATTGTGGACGTGGTGTAACAAGAGGGGAAAAGAAATCTTGGTTACCATATATTTGGCTTTTTTTTTTTGGTTTTGTTTTTAATGGAAAACATGGCTGCTGTTTTTTTTTTTTTTTTTTTTTTTTTTTTACTTAAAGAGAAGATTGGAAACAGTGCCGTTTAATCACAGCCCTTGAAAGTCACCCCATCAGGTTCAGATGTGGATGCTCTGAATTCTGCTGTAATTCAGCATGATTTTGTTATATTTATTCAATTATTTATTAATTTTACCTGTAAAAAAATATCTGCTGCAGACATTCACATTCTTAGACATGTGATTTCACAGACATCCCTTTTCTTTTTCTGAACTAATTGCTTGCAGCCACATCAGTAATTTGCCCCCTTTTTTTTTTCTTGGTCTGCAGGTGATAAAAACGGTGTGCAAGTTTTCAGTTAGGCCTAATAACCAGCCAAATCTATCTGATATTTATCCCTGTTTTCCTGCTAAGAATGAATGGGTCACTATGGTAACACTATATCCTCTTTACCAGCTCTATCTAAAGTGGTATTTCTTTCATACAGTATTACAGGGAGAACTGCCATTTCACCTGCTCAAAATTAAGAAGGAATCCTAATCAGAAGGAATGCTTTGATATCTCTTTTCAAATAAAAAGCTTTAAGCGTATTCCCTGGATCTTAACCTTGTACCAAGGCTTGTTAGATTTTCCATATTCTCTGATGGATTGGACCAAGTTAATATATTTACAAATATTTACAGTGGCACTCAAAAAAGGCATTTGCCCAAATGTCATGGTGACATAAGATGATTCGCTCATCTTTAACCTCTCCTCTGAGGTGCACAGACAGTTATCCTGTACTCATCCATCTGTTTTCCACCGGTATTTCCCTGTAATCCCATAAAGCTTGGCTTGGCTGAAAAGGTGATGTGAACTTCATGCATGAGGTAATCACCTCACTGGGTGTGTTTTCTTTCCCTTCACTCTGAGACCGAACAAAGCCATAGAGCGAGAGCGAGAGAGAGAGAGAGAGATCTATTGATCTTCATAAAGCCTTGCTTTCCCAGCTGTGAATGCAAGCTCTCAGCCCAGAGATAAGATACTTGGTTCATGTTGTTAATATTATTATTACAGTGCATCCAGAAAGTATTCACAGCGCTTCACTTTTTCCACATTTTGTTATGTTACAGCCTTATTCCAAAATTTATTAAATTCATTATTTCCCTCAAAATTCTACAAACAATACCCCATAATGACAACGTGAAAGAAATTTGTTTGAAATCTTTGCAAATTTATTAAAATTTTTTTTTTTTTTAAAATCACATGTACATAAGTATTCACAGCCTTTGCTCAATACTTTGTTGAAGCACCTTTGGCACCAATTACAGCCTCAAGTCTTTTTGAGTATGATGCTACAAGCTTGGCACACCTATTTTTGGGCAGTTTCTCCCATTCTTCTTTGCAGGACCTCTCAAGCTCCATCAGGTTGGATAGGGAGCATTGGTGCACATCCATTTTCAGATATCTCCAGAGATGTTTATTCGGGTTCAAGTCTGGGCTCTGGCTGGGCCACTCAAGGACATTCACAGAGTTGTCCCGGAGCCACTCCTTTGTTATCTTGGCTGTGTGCTTAGGGTCGTTGTCCTGTTGGAAGATGAACCTTCGCCCCAGTCTGAGGTCCAGAGTGCTCTGGAGCAGGTTTTCATCAAGGATGTCTCTGTACATTGCTGCATTCATCTTTCCCTCGATCCTGACTAGTCTCCCAGTTCCTGCCGCTGAAAAACATCCCCACAGCATGATGCTGCCACCACCACCATGCTTCACTGTAGGGATGGTATTGGCCAGGTGATGAGCGGTGCCTGGTTTCCTCCAGACATGACGCTTGCCATTCAGGCCAAAGAGTTCAATCTTTGTTTCTCATGGTCTGAGAGTCCTTCAGGTGCCTTTTGGCAAACTCCAGGTGGGCTGTCATGTGCTTTTTACTAAGGAGTGGCTTCCGTCTGGCCACTCTACTATACAGGCCTGATTGGTGGAGTGCTGCAGAGATGGTTGTTCTTCTGGAAGGTTCTCCTCTCTCCACAGAGAAATGCTGGAGCTCTGTCAGAGTGACCATCGGGTTCTTGGTCACCTCCCTGACTAAGGCACTTCTCCCCCGATCGCTCAGTTTGGCCAGGCAGCCAGCTCTAGGAAGAGTCCTGGCGGTTCCAAACTTCTTCCATTTATGGATGATGGAAGCCACTGTGCTCATTGGGACCTTCAATGCTGCAGAAATTTTTCTGTAACCTTCCCCAGATCTATGCCTCGATACAATCCTGTGTCGAGGTCTACAGACAATTCCTTGGACTTAATGGCTTGGTTTGTGCTCTGACATGCACTGTTAACTGTGGGACCTTATATAGACAGGTGTGTGCCTTTCCAAATCATGTACAATCAACTGAATTTACCACAGGTGGACTCCAATCAAGTTGTAGAAACATCTCAAGGATGATCAGTGGAAACAGGATGCACCTGAGCTAAATTTTGAGTGTCATGGCAAAGGCTGTGAATACTTATGTACATGTGATTTTTTCCTTTTTTTATTTTTAATAAATTTGCAAATATTTCAAAGAAACTTCTTTCACGTTGTCATTATGGGGTATTGTTTGTAGAATTTTGAGGAAAATAATGAATTTAATCCATTTTTGAATAAGGCTGTAACATAACAAAATGTGGAAAAAGTGAAGCGCTGTGAGTACTTTCCGGATGCACTGTATTATTATTATTATTCCTCCCCAATGGGAGTCTATGGTGGCCCATATAACCGTTTGTAGGAAAATTATGAAATTTGGCAAACTGATAAGGGTGGCAATGAATAGTCCCCATAGCAAATTTGGGAGCTCTAGGACAAACTCCATAGCACCACCACCAGTTAAAAAATGCACTTTTATTTGTGCGTATCTTTTTAACCATTTGTCCTAGAGACACCATTTATTATTATTATTATTATTATTATTATTATTATTACTACGTTCCTCTTATTGTTTAAGACATTAATTAACATTATACATTATAGCTCCATCCATTACAGTAGCTGCCATCTTGGATAATGATGTTTACAGTTTAAAAGTTTCACATCCTTCAAACTTTGTCGGATGTGTCCAAACAATGGCTCAAAATAATCTCCAGACTGAGCCGCACAGAAATAATAGTAAAGAATTTTGATATTTACCTTTGTTTAAAAGTTACTTGGTATGCTTCATCAGGACCATGATTTGAGGGTACATGCAAAGTTTGGATACAGCGCCACATATGGGCCTAATGGCTATTTTTGCCCGTTATATTTCAACCATATGTCCTAAAATCATGGGATTGGTGTCTGTGGATTCATTAGGTCATGTGGATTTCAACAATACCTGTTTTTTTCTCATGTCAACCATACTGTCCCTCTGCTAGAGGTCGACCGACAGTGGATTTTACCGATACCAGTTGCTAAGTTGGGCAGTACCTGCCAATAACCAATTAATCAACCGATAGTTTTTAAAATTGATACTGAATGAAAAAATAACACTCAAAGTAAAATAGTGCTGAACATTATTACAAAAATAAACAGTATTTACTGAACCATGAAAATGTATTGTACTTTTTTTTAAATGAAATAAATATATAAATATGAATATATATGAACTAATATTCAAATTTTAACGTCAGCTGATTTTTAAATTTACGTTGTTTCCTTAGTCCACAAGAGAGTGCAATAAATACATAAACAATACAGCACCGTTACAATATTGCATAGAACATTCCTATCCTGGCTGTTAAAAAAGAGCATTTCATTTTCAACTAATGTGCATAAAATAAATAAATAAAAAGTTTTAATCGGTCCATATTCTCAAATGTTAATTCAAAAATGAAATGGGGGGTTGGGGAAATGCTTCAATTGGCAGTTCACATGGTGTTACACTTGCACTGATGCCACAGTATACCCCAGACTCAAGCTATAATAACAGCAAAATTGTTTTTTATTCATTACAGTTGTATGTAGGGTAGCAATATTCACAGATAGCTGTGGTATTCGGCTAAACTCGTTGGTGAAGCGGCTCAGTCTATGAGCCCAGGCCAGGGGCTGTTCAGACAGATGGAACACAACAGAATGGAAAAGAATGTGAGAATCTCAAGACACACATTTCCAAGTTGAACATCTTTCCTGGCAAAGCATTTAAACAGCTCATTGCTTAATCTGAGAAACGCTTATTAGAGAGCAAGACACAATGGCCAAAGACCTCCACAAGCTGCAAGGGGCTGTTCACGCTGAACGCATTTGCAACCATCGATTTGTTTTTCTATGTAAACGCATGCTAGACAAACATCTTTGTTTCCCATTGTTTTTGTTTATTCAGCATCTCGTGCAGGAGCGCTGTTTTTAGATGCTTTTTCAAATTAAAAAGAACTTTAAAAAACATCTTGAGACACCTGCTTTCAGTTAAACTCTATTTGTTGCGCTGTGTCTAGCCTTTTTAGCGCAAGAATGTGATCGATCTGAAGTCATCGTATTACAGTGAGGATAAAAAAAAATGAATTAAAATCAGATGCGTTTCTGATTTGTTTATACGTTTCACTCAGCTGCATGAAGATATTAATTTGCTTTTTCACATCACTAGCTTTAAATATGCAACTTAGCTGGCTAACGAATGCATAAACGTGACCAGCTGGATATAAACTAATGCAAATAGACGGTAATAGATGGTAACAATCATGACATTTAAACATTTGGGTAGGAAGTGCGTGTATTTTTGTTACATTGTTCTAACCACTTGAGGTTAGCTTTAATTTTAGCGTCCTCTCAGCCTTGTCTGCAAACATCCTCCTGTTCTCTACTAATGCAGCATCTAGTCAACAAATTAACTACTTTATAATGATATGACAACGTGTACTTTAGTGTACTGTATACATACCTTTTAGTTGTTGATTTTTTAAATCCACATCTGAAGTGTTATGCTCCATGCAGTGTGTAGTCTCACGTGTCAAAACAAACACCACAAAGGCATCAGTGAAGTTTTTATTTCACCTATAGAGGCCACTCTCATACTGTTTAACGACAGCAGACCCTTCCCAGCCGCTCCAGCACTGGACACAACAGGGAAAAACTATCAGTGTGGAATTTTGCCGATAACCGATAGTGTTTTTAATTTTATTAAAAAGTGATATATCTTTTAAAAGCATTGTCAGATTTAAAATATATTTGTTATGCATCATAAACATCATGTCCTGAGGATACCTGAGCAGTTTTGAGACAGCATCACCTATAGCTCAAAAGATAATCCACATTTGTGTGCTAACTCTAACCTTGTAGTGTCTCTTTGCCATCAGTTTAATATGTTAGCTGTGGCTCAGTGTGTCAAATCGCTGGTTTATAGTGTTAAAGGTTATGGGTTTGAATCCCCACCTCAACAATTCCTATAGTTATTTTTTCTGTTGTTATGGATATCTTTCTATTGCGCTTACTAAATAGTTTCTGGGCTTTTCTCAAATCAAATTTTGATTTTCATTTTATTATAAAGTTACATTAATATGAAGATGATTATGGTCACAACGATGATTGGCTGTGATTGCTCTATGCTTGGTATGTCACTTTGATAACAGCTGGTGTAGTGGACTGTGCATGTGACCTGTTTAATGGAAAGTTGTAGGTTCAAATCCATTTTGTGTGTTTGAACTTTATGTTTTGTGTGATCTTTGGGTTGTGTTTAATGCTGTGCAGTGCTTGCCATTTTGGTGTTTGACCCTGTAATTGCTGCTTGCAGCTATATTTTCTTTTGATTGGTGTGAAAAATGACCTGGAAATGTTTTTGATGAGATTTTGAGTTTGAGAAATACTCAAACCGGCCCATCTGGCACCAACAATCATGACACGTTCCAAATCATCGAGATCAAATTTTTTCCCATTCTGATGGTTGATGTGAACATTATCTGAAGCTCCTGGCCCGTATCTGCATGATTTTATGCACTGCACTACTGCCACAGGATTGGCTGATTAGATAATCGCATGGATGATTGTTGATGCCAGATGGGCTGGTTTGAGTATTTCTGTAACTGCTGATCTCCTGGGATTTTCACGCTCAACAGTCTCTAAAAGTTACTCAGAATGGTGCAAAAAACAAAAAAAAAAATCCAGTGAGTGTCAGTTCTGTGGACGGAAATGCCTTGTTGATGAGAGAGGTCAGAGAATGGCCAGACTGGTTCGAACTGACAAAGTCTATGGTAATATCATCTTAGAGTGCTATTCTGAGATGCGGATTGACGCAGTTTTCGTGGCACGTGGGGGAGCTACACAATATTAGGCAGGTGGTTTTAATGTTGTGGCTGATCGGTATATATATATATATATATATATATATATATATATATATATATATATATATATATATATATATATATATTACACTTAGACCCAATTAGCTTTGATCAATAAATCATTTTTTAAACATCAGTAGACACAGAAGGCTAGTTGAGCAAATTCAGTTGACACTGAAATTTCAGTCCCACAAGAAAAATTAGTTTTGTTAGAGGTCTTCAAACTATTCCTGATAATTATGACTTTTAATATTAAAACCATTTTGGTTCTTTGGCAGTGAGCCTTATGTAGTTCTTAATAGCGATTAGATTGTATCTGTTTTGGATTTGAAATACAACAGCTTAACAGATTTAGCAAGCCATTTTCAATAGTGATTTCTGTGTGTGATGTTGGTGTATTAGTCTTTTATATAACATTTGCATAAACGATTACATAAAGTCACTGATGTGATACAATCACGCATAATGATAGATGGAATTTTAAACTATCCTGAATTATAACAAACTCCACAGAATTTGGCAATCAGACGGGAGCACCCAGAGTCTGGTGAACTGCATGGCTAAATGGGAAAAAGATCAGAGAAAAGAAAAACAAAAAACAAATCTGGATCTATTACTTTGAGTTCTGGGAAAGAGAGATATCCATGCCTACTAAACCCTGGTGCAATGGATCTGACGGACAGCTCAGGCCTCACCCCTTAATCTCACGTTGAATGGTAGATAGAGTGTTTTGTCCCTGGGCATTACATTTGAAAGCATACATAAATGTATCTTATTGATACATTTTTGCCTTTGATGATGCTGAGGGCTGCCGTATATCTGATGGATGGTGTATAGCCTCTAGAGTAAAGGAGGTTCAACGAGATGGCTGTTAGTCTATTATTATGATGTGAAAAAAAAATCCAGCTGAAATTCCTTAAGGTTACGATTTCTTATGGTACGTAGTTAGTTTTAGATGTTTTCTAGCTGATTGAAGATGGTCATTTACTGCTCCAACCTCGTTAATGTGGTTGATCAGTTGGATTAATAGCTGGTAGGGCAAAAGTCAACCTTGTTAGGGCAGGAAGACTACCGTGGCTATGCTGGTGGGGGCCTGTTCAAACTGGTAAAGCATGTTTCATAACACAACCGGAACTAGTTGACCAGCTTCGCCCACTTAACCCATCGACACATGTATTAAATGAATGGAAACCAAAAGATTGTAGCCATATTTTCGGCATGAAGTCTGGCCCACATTGCAGCTTATTCTGGACTACAACCTTCTTCTTACAACACAAGACAGCTCGGATGGGGTGTCTGTGTGAATGGGCCAGGTTAAATACTCAACAGACAGACTGAACTGTACAGCCCCCGCTGAGCTTCAGTCATCAGCCACAGGATACCACACAGAGACCTTATTAACATATGCCAGTGCACACACACACACACACACACACACACACGCATGCCGTCATGTCAAGATTTGTCTCAGGTTGCTAGGCATAAAACCATAGCTACGTTCTTTTTTTCTTCTAAATGGTTAGATATAGGTTCTGGGATTTATGTCACAACACAGTAATGTGAAATTAGGCCACAAGTAATAAAAGAGTATTTCTTATTAGTCTTTGGTGAGGTGACTGGGGTTTTTTCATAGCTACTTTCTCTTTTAGAGTTCCAATGATAGAATACTACAATTATAAAAAAAAAAAAAAAAAAAGATCAATAGTGAAAGTAGGTGTTCCTACTTTAACCTTCAGGAAATGTAAATCTTGTTTCATAGACTCCCGTTACTATACTGTACCTACATTTTTGCAAAATTATGTTTACGTGGCTCGTTGCACATATTGCAGCAGTTTCCTGATATCAACCACTAAAGGCGCTACAATAGACTTCTATTAACTTTTACACAAATCACAAGTAAAACAGCAGATTAACTGTTCATAAACACGTACTTTCCACTATTTTTCCTCACACAATGCTTTTAAGGCGATACATTTTAATGTTAGCATCACATAACCAAATATTTTTACAAGAAAGAGCAATCAAGTTGTGTGGTAGCTGTACTGATAGAGCATTGCACTTGCAATGCGAAGGACCGGGATACAAGCCTTAAAGAGCATCCAGGTTGACAAATGAATTGAAAGTGTCAAAGAAGCACCACAAAATGGCATGGTTTCTTCAACAGTTACGTTTTTCTTCTCACATTTGCTTTTTCTGACACTATTGTTTAGGTTTAGGATGGGCGGTAGGTTTTGTTGATTTTAAACTCGATGGAGCTTTAACCTTAAAAAATTGTTTGGGAGAAAATGTAACTCACTTTTAGTGCCACAGTGTTTATTTTACCTTGGAACTGTGGACGAAACATGTAATAAACCATGTAATGTCATTTTGCAAAAATGTCACCACAGTCACATCATTTTTTTAAAGATTTGGCTGGAAAATGTTGTTCATCCACCTCATGAGGTCAAACTAAATATTATATGCAATTATCTATAAATTAGGCTGAAATATTAAGATATAATTGAGATATAATTATTGCAGTCATATCGCCAAGCCCTAGCCATAATGTTGAAAGGATTCAAATGCTACTGCACATTGCCCAACATATCCTTTTACCATGGTTAAATCACTGTTACACACAGCTTCTTGTGGCTTATTGCCTTATTCTTCTTGCATTTACATGAGACCACAGACAGACAAAAAACATTTGTCAGCATACTGCCTGATGGTATTGACACCTTCTTATAATAAACAGCCAGAGCGGTATTACAAGGGTCGGTGGGCGGTAGTACATATGCTTTGTTTCTAATGCCAGACAGCACACTTTTGCTCAGACACCAGGGATTACACAGAGACCAAAGGAGATATGAGCTTCCCCTGATAGGATCTGGCTTGTGTCACAAGTGTCATGTGCTTTATTAAAATTCATCCCATCGTATGTAACGCTGAATTCATTTTCTCATCCAATTAAGTGACCTGCATGCCAACTATCATTCTGTCTCTTGCTGTCTATGGCATCAAAATCCCATCAAAATTATTGCTGTCACGGATCCAAAAATAATAAGCGTGAATCAAAATAATAAGCGTGAATCAAAAAATAATAAGCGCAGCTAAAAAAATTATAAGCGCAATAATAAATAAAAAGCGCAGATCAAAATAATACGCGCAGATCAAAATAATTAGCTCAGATCAAAAAATAACAAGCATGAATCAAAAATATATAAACAACTCCTCTAGCCAATCATTCGAAGAGGGGAGGTGACGTCACTCCAATGCAACTCCGATGGCTGCTGCTCAATATCATATTGTTTTGGGTTTCTAGATATGCTGCTTGTGTCTGTTTTTAATATTTTCTGCCAGCTCTAGGAAACAATGTGTTGTCCAAGTAGACCATTATCATAGTCCGTTAACACATGTATCGAGTCAGCTGAATTTAGTTAGCAGAGTTTTAGTTTAGGCATTATTTAAGACTTCCTTGTTTGTAGGTTACTGGCTGCATATCTAAAAAAAAAAAAGCAAAACAAGGCTGGGTTGGTGTGGATGTTTGATGCTTGTTTTTACTAGCTGTACCAAAATCGCGAGTTCAGAACCCAACTTGATCCGCTTTTCCATGTTGCTGAATGTGCCGTTATGTACTGATCCTACGTTGCCATCGTTGGCACAGCTACATGTAATTTCTTTTTCCATGATACTGCTGCGAAATCAGAAACACGTGACAAAGCGTCCCCACATCAATAAATAATGCAATAAAGTTGGCTTGATGTTGGACGTTCTTAATTCACATTTTGTCGCAAATTTAGGGACGTCTCTAAAGATACAGCAACATTGGAGCATACAAATCCAAAACATTTACAAACATTTCCATAACATAGAGTATACAACTTCAGTAACATTTTAAGCAAATTACTTACAGCCACACAACCAACTCCAATGTGTGCATGTAGGTGTAAGCAATAATGCACACCTTTTAGATTTTTAATATAAAAAAAAACAAAAAATGTAAAAATAAAATCCAGTTATATGTAAACATTTCTATATTCATCAGTATTGTAATAGGTCTTGGTGTTGGGATCTGTATTTTATTTCGTGGAAAAGCGGATCAAGTTGTGTTCTGAACTCGCGACTACATTGGTACAGCTAGTAAAAACATGCATCAAACATCCACACCAACCCAGCCTTGTTTTTGTTTGTTTTTTAGATATGCAGCCAATAACCTAAAAACAAGGAAGTCTTAAATAATGCCTAAACTAAAGACTCTGCTAACTAAATTCAGTTGACTCGATACATGTGTTAACAGACTATGATAATGGCCTACTCGGACAACACATTGTTTCCTAGAGCTAATACTCAAAACAGACACAAGCAGCGTATCTATCAACCACAAATAATATAATATTGAGCAGCAGCCCTCGGAGCTGTATTGGAGTGACGTCACCCAACTAGATGAGGAGCTGTCGATCAAGAACTAGTGGACCAAAAGGGACGCAAAATGCCCCCTGATTTACATGAGACTCTACAAGTTTTGGAAAACCAAGCGCAGAACTTGGAAACAAAAGCAAAAAAATGAAATAAAATAAAATACAGCGTTAGCATACACAAAAATGAAAATATGAGCAAAATTGTCAGAGAGTACAAAAAACAATAATATAACCAAGGAATACACGATTGTGTTTGCAATTCTGATGACTTTGCTTTCATTTTTCTGTTGTTGTTGTTGTTGTTGTTGTTGTTTTTCTTTTTTTGCTTTTTTTTGCAGCATATTTTAAATGTGTTTATATATTTTTGATTCATGCTTGTTATTTTTTTATCTGTGCTAATTATTTTGATCTGCGCTTTTATTTTTGTGCTTATTTTTTTTTTATCTGCACTTATTATTTTTTGATTCCCACTTATTAATTTGATTCCCGATTATTATTTTTGGATCCGTGAACGCAATACATTTGACGGGATTTTGATCCCATAGCTGTCGTGCCTGTCTCCGACACACATACGCACTGACAGTCACATGATTTTGTCCTACTGAAATTTGATCAGTGCTGAACAATAGGTTATCCCTCCAGAGCAGAGATTTCCTATGATTGCTGCACTCCACTCCTCTAAAGCATAACTCTTTTGGGGAAAGCTGACAGAGCAGGAAGAGGTGTAAAATACTGCTTTATTTTGAAATCTTTTCATACAACTGCAGGGATCAGAGGAGACACAAAGGGGGAACCAAAAGGGGAAAAATGAAATGGGGCAGACAGCAAAACCATTGAGAGGATCATTCTGATGCTTAAAGGTTGCTCTTTCATATCTCTGGAGACTTCATGGAGTTCTCATTTGTCTCATTTAAGAATACTTTGCCATTTAGGTTTATAATTTAAGTAATTTTGTCTTAGATGTTTCAACCAATGGCAATAGTGTTAGGTGACACTTTACAGCAGGTACAGTGCACACTTTAGAGAGATCTCATTTGTGATTTTTCTTATGAAATTGTTGAGATATTTTAAGACTCTAGAGAAGTCTAGAGTCTTAAACATTAAAGATTACTAGGGTCTTTAGCAATTCTCCATTTACCCCCTGTTTAATCTGTTTACCATCTAGGGAAAACAATTAAGATATGAAATAGATCTCACTTGTGAGTTTTCTTTCTTTTGAGTTTAGCAAAAGAGGCTAGGCAGAAGTAAGCAGAGGCAACATGGAGAGAAGTAGAAAGATTTAGTATGGATGCTGTCTTATCGTCTTCCTGTGCGTGAGTTTCAGTGGGAGTGAAGCTGAAGCTGGTCATCGCTCCAGGCAACTACTGCTGATGTTTTTTGTTTTTTTTTCCTGTCTGTATTTCAATCCATCTCTCTTAGTCTGTAGCTCTCTCTCTTTTATGGAGATTTTAGCACTCTGTATTTTGCCATTAGGTGCTGATTAATCTGGAATAAGCAGGCTGAAAAATGCTGCTGCCATCACTTAGCGCGAGGGGAAAATGCAGCTCCATCGCTTCCTGTTGAAGTCTGGATCTACATGCTCCAGAAAAGTCAGCCTCCCACCCAACCTTTAGAAGAAGCTGCTCACACTAGATTTAGTTTCACATTAACTTCCATTCGTACAAATACAAACGCAAGAGTACAGGTACGCAAACATATGTGCAGAATTGTTTAGCTTTTGCTAGGTACTGAAGTTCAAGTTAAGTAAACTCTGACTGACTAAATGTCTGGTTCACAATGCAGTGTATTCTGGCCAAAAAAACAGTTAACCAGTTAACCAGAAAGAGACCATCTGACTGACATGTAATGTGTCCAATGACAATTTGTTTTGGTTTTACGAGTTGTTTAAAGGCAGGTTTAGCAGACACAGATACCTTTGACCAATAGAGGATCTGTGTGTCACAGATTGACCCTTTGGATAAACATTAAACATGGAGAAATCATTCTATTTTCCTGTTCAAAATATTAAACATAGTTAAAAATAAATAAATAATCTAATTTCAATTAAGAAAAGAAGCCTTGGGGAATTGATGTAGATGGTATATTTTAACATTTTTTATTTACTATTCATTCAAAAAAGAGGCCTGGGAGCCTGATATTGGATCTGTTGCCCATATTCATTGTGGGGTCTGAAGTAATTTCACATTGTGATCACCCTTAGAGACAGTGAACATGCTTTTGATTTCACTCTATGTATGATCACATGTAGTTCAGATCATGAGGTGACCACAGATTTATAAATCATAGCCTCACAGACAGGTCCACTCTTTCTCAGTTGTGATAGTAAACCCAATTTTGTGAAAAGTCTTGTGAGATTCATATGGGATATTCATACACTATTTATCTGAAGTCTCACAGCAACCCCCAAATAGCCATTGTTGCCAAGCAGATTCAAAATGTTTAATGCAAGTAAACAAATACAGTAAAATATGCATGTTTTCATTAAAAAAAATAAAAAAAAAGGATTATTGCTATTCAATCATTTTCATGACCAATATAACTAATATATATATATAATTTTCACAAATATACCAATACATAGTGTTAAACAGCAATGTTTACCTACCTACAGTATATTTTTACTAAAATATTTGAATACATGAACGACTACATGCAGCGAGGGGACCGTGAACATTTTTGAGTGATGCCGCAAACAAATTGCTAACTGATCACGCTCTGTAATTAACTAATTTGACATACCAACTCTAACACCACTTGTGCAAATTACATTTAAATCATAGATGCTCTTAAAGAAGCAAGATAAGTTGTTATTGCAAAAGTTGTCTAATAGACCTCATTCATAGTAGCGTCAGTTTTGATTTTTGGTGGGTATGAAAATGAGGCTGTGAGGCAAAATTATTTTCTTCAGTGGCATGCACTGTATAAAGCTGTATAAACCTCCTAGATCACATCTAATGTTCTATTTTTTTTTATATTTTTATTTTTTATTTTTTATTTATTTATTTATTTATTTTTGTCTACTGAAATTTTTGGGAAATATTATTATTTTTTGTTTTTTTTTAATGATTCGTCAGTGGAACAATTTTTTAATGATTCGTCAGTGGAACAATACAAAGCAGTTTAAACAACAGTACAACCCACTGAAGAGACTGTATGTCTATCTCAGAGCCTTGATTTCATTTCCATAAAAAAAAATATTCAGTAGTTTGTATGTTAATGTAATCTTGTGTTGAAGCAGTAAACGCTTGGCTTGCTGTCCGTATACTGGAGGGCTCGGAGCTGGAGACTCGACTCGAGTCCTGATTACCCCCCTCCTGGACTTTACTTATTTAGATAATGAATCTAGAGAATAGGTGAAGATGGGGTGGAGGTGGGATGTCAGAAGAGTTGTCACAGGAAGCAGGTAAGCAGCGGCTTGTATACTCCTGCTCCTGGGCTGTGATTTGTCAGATTAAAATTAACATGCTTCTCCCAAACCTCTATTAATTAACTCCATAAGATGCCACTACTCTGAATAAGGTCACGACGCGGCTTTGTAGCTTAATTTTATATTGGCAGAAAATCATTATGAAAATATCATGAATCTTTGATGCATCAGCCAGCTCTTCTCCTATCCCTAATCTTGATACCAGCAAATGTGAATCTCTCAAAATTTAGCAGAACAAGGTTTACCATCTAGACACAATCCCCCCCCCCCCTCTCTCTCTCTCTCTCTTTCCTCATCCTGCTGTGCATCTCTTCATTGTTGACATCTTAAAAGTGTATGACAATATTTTGAGTGAGAGGATCTTCTTTTAGAACACTTAAAACATTTATTTGTGCACTGTGTGTAAAATATAATCAATGTGAATAATGGAGCAGTTTTTATGTGTTTGCCAAATCAATAATGCATGATAATCAGGTATTCTGTACATCGTGTCTCCCTCTGTCTCTGTCTATCACTGACCAAAGAGCGATCATATGATCGCCACTCTGTTGCTACAAACAAACCCATACATGCATAAACCTATAAAGGACCAAGTGCACACCCCTGTACAATATGTGCTGTGGTTAAGCCAATCGCTTCACTTCATTAAGGGCTGTGGTGGGGTGAAACATCCATACACTCACAGACATGCTTGATTAGTGAGTGTTTGTCTTGGTGCTGCTCTCCACATTGAAGTGCATAGCAATTGTATCCTGTCAAAATGACTGACAGCACTCTTCTACTTTCTCATTACTGTGGCTCTCAAATTGTGTTCCATGAGGGTTTATTGTGTATACATAATCTATTGCAGTGGTTCCCAACTTTTTTCCTTATTTATAGTGCGGGAATTAAAGATCAGATTTCTACCCGTTTGGCCAAGTGTAAATGGAATGTGCTTATTCAATCGGATAGCAGTCAGATAAGTAAAAATGCATGAAGTGAGCAAATGTAAATACCCCCTTTGGCATTTTCTGCACCTCGGTTGAGAGCAGGGTACAAAACTAAAATTTTTGACCCAGTTTTACCAGCCACTTTGATTTGTACAGCCACCTTTATCTGATGCATATATACAGTGTATAGGCTATTCACTATCCATGTATAGTAAAATGCAAACTGCTGAATTTAAAGTGATTTAAACTCAGAGCACCTCCTGAGATGAAAACGGTTTGCAGGCCACTGCGATTTCCAAACTTGTGTTACCTCAACAAATCATTATACAAATCTAAAAACATGACACAGTATCACAAAATAAAAGGAAATTAAAGAGTCTTACCAGATTTTTAGTGAGGAACCGTGTAAACTGTCAAATATTCTGACACTGCAGTACACTTTCAGAGACATAACAAAATAAAAGCTCCAGGTGAAATAAGTGACAGAAACACATTATTATTGTATAAAAAACAAAAATAACCCTCAAAATAATAGTAATAATTATTAAGTATAATATTATAATAATTAACTGGGTCCCACAATAAAAATTCAGTATTATATAATATTCAACTGGGTTCCCAAAAAAATTAGTGGGGGAATTTCATCCACAAAAATGTTTAAGTAAAAAAAGTACGTAAATAATGTAAATAATTTTGATCAGGCTACTATGTATCATTGTATATGGGTGCACATAAATTAAACCAAATAAATAACATGCTTCCTTGTGTTCATTTAGTTAAAAAAATATGGAAAATATGCCTTTGATAATTTTAACTAGATTTTAACCTCATGCATTGAACATTTTCAATCTACTTGACTACAATGTTTTTTTTAGTTGAAATAATGGTTCATCTGAAAACAAAAGCTAATAACTTTTAAGTCAATTCAGAGCAAATGTATAATTATCGAGGAACATCTATTGGCTGGAAATATTGAGATATAATTTTTGTAGCCATATCGCCGAGCCCTACCTTTGCCTTAATAATGGTAGAACAACAGCTCTTCTGTTCATAGTTTGTTGGAGCAGAGACAATATACACCTTGTACTCAAGAACACTGTTGAAAAGACCATCATTGCTGGGTACCAGCATACATTTTATTATGGATACTGGTCCCCACCATGTTTCTTAACTTCCTTAAGCAGCAAGACTTCCATTACAATATGTAACACAATTTTTGTTCCTGTGTAGTAAGTGTTATTTTCTAATTGCTTATGCCTCAAAAGTATAGAAAATGGCTATTATTCCCCACAAACTTTACTTTTGTGACTAGGACAGTGATATTTTTAAACGTACCTATTTCCAATGAGAAAACCGGTGAATTTGTGTTTTTTTCATTCACATAAATTCAAAAAAAAAAAAAAAAAAAAAATAAAAAAAACATTTGAATCCAAATTAACATGTATTTATACTAAAGTAATACAAAAATGACTACAAAAGATTTAGAAGTGAGTAGTTTTTCAAGATTTATTTGTGACTGTCCTGGTCACAAAAGCAGAGTTTGTGGGGAATAATAGCCATTTTCTATACTTCTGAGGCAAAAGCAATTAGGAAATAACACTTACTACCCAGGAACCAAAAAAATAAATAAATAAATAAATAAATAAATAAATACATTTGTTACACAATGTTATCAACCAGCTTCAACCAAGACAAATCTACAAAACCAAACAGTCCAAAGAATGTTAAAGCTTCGTTCTCTTATTAATTAAAAGGTTAGAAGCCAGTTTGTTGCAGTTGTAATGTCCAATTCTGTATAAAATGAATGAGATGAGGAGTAGAGCTTACTCTTAAAAGAGTACTCTTAGTCAGCCACTTAATAGTACTCTTTTACTCTTAAGTGGCTGATTATAGATACTTAAATAGTTTGTTTCAGTTTAGAAGTTTCAAATGTTTCGTGAATTCAAATAGTACAAGTAGATATTATCAAACTGATAGGCTTGTCTAACAACCATCTGATTGGTTTTGCTGGTAACGCTTTACAAGTTTCCATTTATTAACATTAGTTAATGCATTAGGTATCATGAACAAACAATTAAAAATATATTTAAATAAATGTGCTGGTTAATTATTGCAGAGTAGTTTTGGCAGTAAGTTCATAGTAGAATTGGGAGCTGCCAATATGTTTGTTCTTGGATCTGAATGCTTTTAATTGTCATAAAGAATGGTGATGAATGAGAGTGAGCTTGGATTGTAAGATTGGAACTGTATGAAAACAATTTTAGATGTCCATGTTATTCTTTAGGACTGAATTTTTAGGATGCAGATTAAATACTGCTATTAGTCATTACATTCACACTAATCCATTTTCGTTCGAAAACACGTTGATTTCTTTACGTTTACGCCTCTCATCCACACTGGAACGGCACTGACAATGGAGACTTTCAAGTCTCTCCATAAACGCATACTTCGGAAAATTATACCATTATAATATCCTTAAACTTGAAATACTTAGTGGATTATTGTGGACATGGCCTAAGTGTCATCTTAAGTGTCCTTGTGTAAGATTCTCACTCTGAGAGGCAAAGTTGGATGAATTATTTTTTACCTTTTGTGAGGTAAAAGCTGCTTTGGTAATTGCAGTGTTACAATTGTTGGGAATATTCATTCTCTATGAATTTATATAATCTGTCACCTTCTACATCAACTTTTATTTTGTCCTGTTACTTCTTAAAGTAGTTGCTGTATTATTATATATCTAATAAAAGTCTCATATAAACTAGGGATGTGCATGGTAACCGTTTGTAATATTCAGATAACCATGAGGGTTCACGAATGGTTATTTCATTGGGATTCATTCAGGACTCGGGAATAAAGAACGTTTATTGCAATAGATATGCACCAAACACTACTTAACAGCGAGCTATAAGCCTATATAGCACAATACATCTTCAAATGATAAAACGTCATGGTTACTTTCATAACCTCCGTTCCCTGATGGAGGGTATGAGACGTTGTGTCGATGTAATGACACTAGGGGTCACTCTTGGGAGCCCCAATCACCTCTGCTTTTTTTAAAAAAGGCCAATGAGAATTGGCAAGTGGAATTTGCATGCCACTCCGCCGGACATACGGGTATAAAAGAAGCTGGTATGCAACCACTCATTCAGGTTTTGTGCTGAGAAGCTGAGACCAGGTCCTGGCCAGTAACATTTACATTTATGCATTTGGCAGATGCTTTTATCCAAAGCGACTTACAGTGCACTTATTACAGGGACAATCCCCCTGGAGCAACCTGGAGTTAAGTGCCTTGCTCAAGGACACAATGGTGATGGCTATGGGGATTGAACCAGCAACCACCTGATTACCAGTTATGTGCTTTAGCCCATTACGCCACCACCACTCACCAGTTCAGCGGGTAGTTCAGCGTTGTGGCAAGAGGGACACAACGTCTCGTTCCCTCCATTAGGGAATGGAGGTTACGAAAGTAACCATGACATTCCCTATCTGTCACTCACTCAACATTGTGTCGATGTAGTGACACTAGGGGTCCCTATACAAAACACCACAACTATCTGAACTGTGTTACGTGAACTGGCGGTGTGTGACGGGCAGACCGGAACAAATCAACTGCCCAACAATAGGGACAGGCTAGCCCAGCCGAGGCCTCTTTTCCTCTCTTTTCTCCCCAAAAAGAGTGGAATTTTTTAACCAACTGGAAGCCATAAGTATCTACGTCGAAGGGTGTCCCTCCCAAGGGAAGACACCGCGGAGAACACACCCCGCCCAAGAAGGGGGGTTATTTAGAGTGGAATACGTCAAATGGTCTTACCGAGTCTTGTCGGAAGTGTGTCATGTGGAGAGGTCCCATAGTTGGTCCTACCCAAAGGGGGAGGAGTTTCTACAGAGCATGGAGACCGGGGGCAGAGGGGCCTCTGCCCAAGGAAGATGCAGTTTACCGACAGGGAAATGATTTTGTGGAAGATATCGCATGGGGTTGCCTTCAGGGAACCAGCACATGTGGAGCACCTACCTCAGTACAGGGTCTCATTAACGCACGTACTGGGCCGGCAGCGAGTTTCTCCGCAAACTCAACTGCCAGAGGGCTAAGGAGGAAAGTCATCCAGGGATCACAGTCTGTGAACATGACTGGGAGGGTAAAGGCGCTATGCGCAAGTGGAATACCCGGCCAGCTGTCCCAGAACTTACCTGCTCGTGTCTGCCAATATATGGGACGAGACACGCTCAACCCGGAGATTGTAGAACCTTGCAAAGGTGTTGGGTGCTGCCCAGCCCGCTGCTCTGCAGATGTCTGCCAAAGAGGGGCCACTGGCCAGGACCCAGGAGGCTGCCACACTCCTGGTAGAGTGGGCTAGTAACCCCGCAGGGGGTGTCACGTCCTGAGCCTGATATGCCATTGCGATGGTGTCAATGACCCAGTGGGCGATCCTCTGTTTGGAGACAGCACTTCCTTTCCGCTGTCCACCAAAGCAGACAAAGAGCTGCTCAGAGCTTCTAAAGCTCTGCGTGCAATCCAAATAGATGTGTAAAGCTCACACCGGACACAACAACACCAAGGCTGGGTCTGCCTCCTCCTGAGGCAGCGCTTGCAGGTTCACCACCTGATCCCTAAAAGGGGTCGTGGGAACCTTGGGCACATAGCCCAGTCGGGGTCTCATGATCACATGAAAGTAACCCGGACCGAACTCCAGGCACGATTCGCTGACAGAGAACGCCTGCAGGTCCCCCACCCTTTTGATGGAAGTGAGCACAGTCAGGAGGGCAGTCTTCAAAGAGATTGCCTTAAGCTCAGCTGACTCCAAGGGCTCAAAGAGAGCTCCCTGTAGACCCCTAAGGACTACAGAGAGGTCCCACGAGGGGATGAGGTGCGGTCTGGAGGGATTCAACCTCCTAGTGCCTCTCAGGAACCTGATGATCAAGTCATGCTTCCCCAAGTACTTACCATCTACTGCATCGTGATGAGCCGAAATAGCAGCTACATACACATTCAAGGTGGAGGGGGACAGCCGCCCCTACAGCCTCTCCTGCAGGAAGGAAAGCACCAATCCGACTGCACATCTCTGGGGGTCTTCACATCGAGAAACACACCACTTAGCGAAAAGACGCCCCTTCAAGGCATACAGGTGCCTCGTAGAGGGAGCCCTAGCCTGAGTGATCGTGTCTACCACCGCGGGTGGTAGGCAACTTAGGTCATCCGCGTCCTGTCCAAGGGCCAGACATGGAGATTCCAGAGGTCTGGTCACGGGTGCCAGATGGTGCCCTATCCCTGAGAAAGAAGGTCCTTCCTCAGGGGAATTTGCCGGGTGGGGTTGTCGCGAGGAGCATGAGATCCGAGAACCACGTCTGGGTGGGCCAGTAGGGTGCTACTAGGATGAACTGCTCCTCGTCCTCCCTGACCTTGTACAGGGTATGTGCAAGTAGGCTCACTGGGGGAGAGATAACGACCGCAACCAGGAATAACACACAAACGGAAAGGCATCTTTAAAAAGACGTTCTGTGTGTGCCGCTCTTTTTGTGAATGAAAATATACTCTTTTAGAATATACTTTCTTATTTTCTCTCTGCCGAAGCACCCAGGGGCGTTCTCTGCACTCCACGGGTGCAGAGGGGGAGAAGCGGCTGAAATGCGCCGTAAATCCAGCAGTTCCCTGTCTGTCACTCACTCGATGTTGGTGTCGATGTAGTGACACTAGGGGTCACTCTTGGGAGCCCGAGACACCTCTGGTCTTTGATAAAAGGCCAATGAAAATTGGCGAGTGGTATTTGCATGCCACTCCCCCGAACATACGGGTATAAAAAGAGCTGGTATGCAACCACTCATTCAGATTTTCTCTTCGGAGCCGAATGGTCATGCTCACTGAGCTGAATACTACTGTTCATTCACCTCTGCTGGATCTGACGGTGCATTTCAGCGGCTTCTCCCTCTTCTGCACTGGTGCACTGCAGAGAATGCCCCTGGGCACTTCGGCAGAAAAACTAGAGAGTATATTTTCTGAAAGAGCATTTTTCCCCTCTAAAAGAGCGCACACATGGAATGTCTTTTTAAAGACACGTCTTTTTAAAGATGCTTTTCCAATTGTGTGTTATTCCTGGTTGTGCTCGTTATCTCTCGCCTTCTAATGGTCATGATCACTGTCTTTCATGTCTGGGCACTGCTCACGTGGAGACAGCATTCGTGGATGGTCATGTTCTCATTACGAGAATATGTCCATGGCAACGTTGCGGTCGCGGCTCGCCTTCGTAAGAAAGCGAACCACCCCAGAGGCTCCCGCCTCGGTCCTTTTACCCACGGGTTTGAGGCCAGCGCGGCTAGCACTGGGGGCGATTTGGGGACCCCAATGGGACCGCCTCCGCCGGGTATCCCCCCGCGGACCTCCCATTCCCCAGCACGCTCGTCTGCCCTGATCGGGCTTCCGGGTGAGTCCACCGGCTCGTCTCACGGCGAGTTCGACCTCTTATTCGGAGCCCGTGAAAGTGATGAGCTCTCGAGCGCAGCATCGGAGAGCGGGCTCGTCCAGTCGGAAGCCTCAGCTGGGCTCCTCCCTTCGGGGTCGATCGCCCAGTCACAGGCTGATGCGGAGATGACGACATGCTTTCCCGGGCAGCCGCGAGCGTTGGTTAGAGTGGATTTCACCGCTCTTCCCTGAACCCTCGTGGCTCGGTGATTGGTTCCTGGGCTCGCGGCGCCGCTCAAAGCCATGCCCCACCCCGTTCCTTTCTTCCCGGAAGTGCATGAAGAGCTGACAAGGTCGCGGGAGGCACTTTTTACTGCCCGGTCCTGATCTTTTCAGCTTCCCCGCTCTCCCTACCCTCGATGGTGGGGCGGCCAAGGGTTATTCGGCAATCCCCCGGTGGATAAAGGCGCTCACGGTGCACCTACGCCTGCAGAGCGCCTCCACTTGGCGCGGGTGCCCAAAGCCCCCGTCCAAGGCCTGTAGGTTTACGTCGTCTCTGACGGCCAAGGCCTACAGTGCCGCTGGACAAGCCGCCTCCACCCTGCACGCCATGGCTCTCCTGCAAGTCCGCCAAGGCGCTAAAGGAACTGCACGAGGGTAGTTCCGCCCCAGGATTGATGCAGGAACTGCGCTCGGCGACCGACCTCGCTCTCCGAGCGACGGAGGTCACGGCGCAGTCTCTCGGGCAGACGATGGCCACACTAGTGGTCCAGGAGCGCCACCTTTGGCTCAACCTGGTCGAGATGGGTGAGGCCGACAAGACACGATTCCTTGCTGCCCCCATTTCCCAGGCGGGCCTATTCTGCGACACCGTCGAGGACTTTTGCCCAGCAGTTCTCGTTGGTAGAGCAGTAGATGGATGCTAGCTGGCATATCCTGCCCCGGTGCGGCTCAAGATCCCGCACCCCATCTACTCATCGCCAAGGGCGTCCCCCTGACGCTGACGCCACCCGTCTCGCGGCCACCCAGAACCGGTGAAAGGCTTCAAAGCGCCCTTGAGACGGGCGACCCAGGGACAACGAAACCTGCTGCTCTGGAGCTGGTAAGCAGATCTTCATCTTTTTGTTACCTTTTGCATTTAATTGTGCTGCATGCCCAATTGGCTGCAGTATTCAAGAGCTCAGCAAGAGTGGTTTCCTTGTTCCCTGGGTAACATATCTGGTGTGTACGGCTGGCATCACGACCACCGTCCACCACTCCATTTGGCAGGTTGGCGCTCCAGCCGCAGTTATGTGTAAAGACCTCTTTTCAACATTAATTTCTTCAGAATGTCACACCTGCTCTAAAAAAGCTAGACGCAGTGCAGTGAATGAAACAGAACGCAGGTGTCTCGAGATGCATTTCTAAAAATGAAAACCCTTTTTAACTTGATTCTAAAAAATTTGACAGCCTTGCACGGTGCAAAAGTCAAAGTCCACCCAGCACGTTTAGACACACACAAAAACAGCCCCTAACTCATCCTATACTTCAAAAACAGACCAAACCCGGCCCAAAACCCAACACTTTGTCGGGGTCCCGTCAGTCTTGAGTCGGGTTGAAGACCTCTATTGCATGTGTAGAATAACCAAATAGTGATTGTGGTATTTGAATACAGGTGCGTTGAACGGTTAGTGTATCATTTTTCAGTGTATCATGAGGCTGAACATAATGCACATCTGCTGAAGTCTCTTCTGCTGAGCTCCATGCACCACTGGAGAGCCAGAGCTCATGAATCAGATCCACTAGCATGAATCACACACTCAACATACTATTCCCAAATGCTCTTATTTGCAACACAGCATTCTCCATTACTGTATCATATTTCTCTGTATCTCTCACTCTTGCTTTCTACTTTCCTTTCTCTCTTCTTGTCTCTCACTCAAATCTTGGTGCTCGGTACCACCCACAAGGTGAAGTGAAAATCAATAGTAAAGACTTACAGTGTGGGAAAGAACATGGTCTTTGCATACGTTGTGTGATTGGGTGGCAACATCATTTGTAGACTTTTTTTGTGGTTACTAACATGACTATTTTAACATGCCCAGCCATGTTCTGAGGCTAAAATATACAGTAATCTTTTGTCACCATTTTCACCTAAAGGAGTAGTTCACCCAAAAATTTAAATTCTGTGATCATTTACTCTCCCTTGTGTTGTTTCAAATTCATATGACTTTGTCTTCCAAGGAGTAAAAAAACTGAAGAATCATGAAAGTAGTCTATATATATATATATATATATATATATATATATATATATATATATATATATATATATATAATAAGCATTGCCTTCAGAAGACTTGGAATATATTGCCAAAGTCATGGACTACTTAAACTGTGCTTTTTGTGTCGTTTTGGAACTTGACAGACCCCTTTCACATTCATTATGTGGCAAATAAATATTTCCTTGAAAAATCAACCTTTTAGTTTTCCACCGAAGAAAGTCATTGAGGTTTGGAAAGACAGGGGTGAGTAGACCATCATCATCCTCAATAAGATTATATAATCATTCAGTCAGAAGGCCCACTGTCATACATGCTCTGATAATTTTAGGTCTAATGCTTTGATTGGCTCTTTGTGTCCTCATAATTTCACAGTCTGATGTCAGCATCTTTTTCCATCTAATGCTTTAATACATGTTTTTAATGCAGTACCTTGTATGAGCCAAGTGAGATGTTAGACTAGCGTAATTATATATATATATATATATATATAAAATTGTATTTTTTTAATACATTTTTATCCCCAATTTGGAATGCCCAATACTCAATGAGCTCTAGGTCCTCGTGGTGGCGTAGTGACTCACCTCAATCCAGGTGGCGGAGGACAAATCTCAGTTGCCACCACGTCTGAGACAGTCAGTCCACGCATCTTATCACATGGCTTGTTGAGCGCCTTACCGCGGAGACCTAGCGTGTGTAGGCTCATGCTATTCTCCGCAGCATCCACACACAACTCACCACGCGCCCCACCGAGAGCGAGAACCACATTATAGCAACCACGAGTAGGTTAACCCAACGCGACTCTACCCACCCTAGCAACCGTGCCAACTGGTTGCTTTGGAAGCCTGACTGGAGTCACTCAGCACTCCCTGGATTTGAACTTGCTACTCCAGGTGTGGTAGTCAGTGTCTTTACTTGCTGAGCTACCCAGGCCCTGCGTAATTATATAATTAAATGTAATACAGTTGCCCCCACTGGGTCAGAGCTCCCTGTTCACACACACACACACACACACACACACACACGGTCATTATGAAACAGCTGTTCTGCACTCCCACATACTTATGCAGAGTGAAGGACTCTACAGTAAGACAGAATGAGTCACACCTTTGAGAGAAACTAAGAGAAGATGTTGTGTTAAAACTCTTGAAATCAAAGATAAAGAGAGTATATTGAGTTGTTCTTAATCTCTGCTTCTAATAAACTAAGATCTTGAAATAACTGCTGTAGTGAGTAATGATGATTGTTTGTCATGTGTAATGCTTGAAATAAACCCACACTGCATGAGTCTATTTTGAGTTTAGAATGTTATGAATGCTGTGTTACAGAACTGCTGATTTCTTACATCTGCAGTAACATGGGATTTTGTTTGTGCATCATTCATCCTATAATAACTGCAGGATAACAAAAAGCGTGCTGTTATTACATGCATTCTAACTGTGCCAACCACTGTTGTTTGATAAACATCAACAAATGCAATTGTTCTGACTGACTTAGGGAAGGGAATAATAAGGAATTGAGTGATTCAGATTCTGATTTCTCTTAATGATTCAAATTCTAGTAATGAATATTTTAACACATTTTAAGGAGAGTTATTTGGAAATAAGAAATGCAATTTGTATTGCATTTGATGGCCTTAGCAGTCTGTTGCCAACTTATGATATAATTTCCGATTTTAACAAAACCGATTCTTGCAAATGGTATTTATACATACCCATAGAAGTAATCCGTTTGGGAATCGGACTGCACTTGTCATGCTCTATTTCATGCTTTAGATTCAAAAGAACCGGCTCATAAGAGCATTTTGTTCAGAAATCGGATTATATGGGCCATGCTGTATGGTTTGTGATGTAAAAGAACTGCTTTATAAGAGTTGTTTGTTCCAGAATCGTACTACACTGACTGTGCTGTATGTTTTGTGCTGCTGATTCAATACACTGCAGAAAATAATTTTCTTATTGAGTATGTTTGTCTTTGTTTTCTAGTAAAAATAAAGCAAGATGAATTTATTTGAGCAAAATTGCATGAGATATTTTGTCTTGTTTTCAGAGAAATCGAACAAAGTTTAAAAGCATTTATAAAATAAAAAAAATAAATAAAAAAATAAAAACTATTTGACAGTGGGCAAAAAAGCTTACAAAAAATATTTGATTCAAGGGGAAGATAAATTTATTTTAGCACAGTGTTAGGTCCATATTGGTGGAAGAATGTACATTCGAGAACCGTTCACGGAACTGAAAGTCATCAAATTAATCTGATCCGATATTTTAAAAAAAAAATGAACAGGTTCTTGGTTCTCAGTTCCCAACCCTAAACAGAATACATTCCTGCTTGCTTGCAATAGAGTTTCAAAGGCAAGGTAGTATATCAGGATTCCCGCGGATCCTTAAAAAGTCTTAAAATCTCTTAAATTCAGTTTTCCAAAATTTAAGATCACAAAAAGTCTTAAATATCTTAAAGGATACAAAAAAAGGTCTTAATTTTTATTTAAAAAGGTCTTAAATTTGGGGTCAGAAAGACAGGAATCGTGATATGACCTAATGTGTTTATTAAACTTCAGAAGAATACAATTGAATTAAATGCATGTGTTGCGTCCTTTAAAGTTAAAACTGTTGTATTTTCTTCAAGCCCATGGGGGCTTGTGAGTGTTTCCAGCTCTTGCAGAGCAGTTCACAATCATTAAGCCATATCGGAAATTTATAACAAGCTATCACTAAAGATCAACTGTTGATGATGATGATGATGATGATGATATATACTGTAGTTTGATGAAATATGACAATGTTTACTGTTACCGTTTATAATGTAATACGTTGTAGATTATCTGTTTGAATGAGCAGCTGGAAGCAGTGAAGCGCAAACATTTCAAAATAAGAGTCCCTGGTGAATTTCAAAGTTAAAGTTAAAGTGCCTTTAAAGTTAAAAGTTCCATGCTATGAATCAAACTCCCTTACAGCAACCCTGTATATTATCTCACCCTTTTTGTTTTCTTTCTTTTCCGTAGGTGTAAAAACCTGATTTACAATGGAAAAACTGCTTGTCTGCCTGTTGGTTATTGGAATGGCAGTGAAGGCCCAGATCTGTCCAAAGCGCTGTGTCTGTCAAGTTCTATCCCCCAACCTCGCAACACTCTGTGCTAAAAAAGGGCTGCTCTTTGTACCACCCAATATTGACAGGCACACTGTGGAGCTCCGACTAGCTGATAACTTTGTCACCAGTGTCAAACGGAAAGACTTGGCCAACATGACCAAGCTGGTGGATCTTACTCTATCAAGGAATACAATAAGCTACATCACTCCACATGCATTTGCAGACCTGGAGAACCTACGCGCCTTGCATCTTGACCACAATCGGTTGACGCGAATAGCCAACGACACCTTCAGCGGCATGTCCAAGCTGCATCACCTGATTCTGAACAACAACCAATTGACCCTCATCCACATGGGAGCCTTTAATGACCTACTAGCCCTAGAAGAACTGGACATATCTTACAACAACCTTGAGACCATCCCTTGGGAAGCCATTCAAAAGATGACCAGCCTACATACTCTTAGCCTGGACCACAACATGATCGACTACATTCCTGAGGGGACCTTCTCCCTCCTACAGAAGCTGAATCGCTTGGACGTGACCTCCAACAAACTCCAGAAACTTCCACCAGACCCGCTTTTCCAGCGAGCACAGGTTCTGGCTACGTCTGGAATTATGAATCCCTTTTCTTTTGCCCTGAGCTTTGGAGGAAACCCATTACACTGCAACTGCGAGCTTCTGTGGCTTAGGCGACTCAATCGTGAGGACGATTTAGAAACCTGTGCCACACCCTTGCACCTCTCTGGACGCTACTTCTGGTCCATTCCTGAGGAGGAGTTCCTCTGTGAGCCGCCTCTCATCACCCGCTACTCTCATGAGATGAGGGTTCTTGAGGGCCAGAGGGTAGTGTTGAAGTGCAAAGCCAGAGGAGACCCTGAGCCTGCCATTCACTGGATATCTCCCGAGGGGAAGTTAGTTGCAAACTCATCACGTACATTCGTTTACAACAATGGCACACTGGACATCCTGATAAGCACAGTAAAGGACACAGGTTCTTTCACATGCATTTCCTCAAACCCCGCTGGGGAAGCCCACCAGATTGTGGAGCTGGTCATTATCAAGCTTCCACACATTAGCAACAGCACCAATAACATTCAAGAGCCAGACCCTGGTTCCTCTGACATCTCCACGTCTACAAGGGCTGGAGCAAATGGTAGTAACCACACTGGCGATGCTAAGACCAGCCCTGATAAGAGGGTGGTAATAGCTGAAGCAACTTCATCCACTGCACTCATCAAATTTAACTTTCAGAGGAATATACCTGGAATACGCATGTTTCAGATTCAGTATAATGGAACCTATGATGACTCCCTTGTTTACAGGTGAGAATTGCGTACTTTTAAATGCAAAGCTAAGCTAGCTTATTTGCAGAATGAGAGTCCACACTGAATATAGAGGTTAACAGTCTGGAAGTAAAAATCCTCCTTTTTTCCATAGGAAAAGGTTGTTAATTGATGGTATGCTTCTGTCAAACCCATCAGTCCAATAGCGGAATTCCTGGTAAAGAACTACACCACTGCCCACTTCCATGACATAGTGCGAATGACCCTACACTCTTAAATTACTTATATACATTTACAGAGCACTTTATTAGGAACACTATTGTCCTAATAAAGTGCCTGACATGGTCTTCTGCTGTTGAAGCCCATCTGCCTCAAGGTAGCATTCTGAGATTCTATTCTGCTCACTACAGTTGTACAGAGTGGTTTTCTGATATACCGTAGCCTTTCTGTCAGCTTTATCAGCAGCCTATAAAATCTGTATGAATAGTGAGGTGTCCATTTTCATGAGGATTTACGCTAGTTCTCTACATTGCTGAATCATGTTAGAGAGGGAATTAAACTGCAAGAGGATGTTAAATATAAATAAAATAAAATACAAATATATAATATATAATATCTGATCATGGCTGATGTTATGATAATGGTTGTTGGTTTGCACATATGTTCATACACAGTACACGTGCACTCATGCGTGGTCTGTCGATCAAACATGCGCGCGCACAGTCTCACTTGAGGGTAACGCAACATGGCGCAAATCTGTTCAATCTCTTGAATAGCTCATCAGAGATATGTACACATCATGACAATAGTATTTACAGGAAAAAAATAACAGTTTTTCCTGCATTGACGGCGTTGAGATGACTTCATGCAAATGCTTTTTAGTGATCTACTTCAGTGCAAAACGCTAAGAGGGGTGAACAAATCTTTAGGACTTGTCACTTAGGACTTTTGGTGCTAATTGTGGATATATCGCTCTTGTTTTTGAATGCATCTCTGGTGTATGTGATGTTGAACACTCATGGTGTTTGTTAGTTGACAATCACAGTGACAGCAGAACTGATCTATATCAGAAAATCTAACTGTTACACCCCTTATGTTTAAAAACAATTACTAAAAGGGATAGTTGACTCAAAAATGAAACTTCTCTCATTATTTACTCACCCTCATGCCATCCCATATGTGTATGACTTTCGTCCTTCTGCAGTACACAAATGAAGATTTTTAGAACAATATCTCAGCTCTGTAGGTCCATAAAATGCAAGTGAATGGTGGCAAGAACTTTGAAGCTCCAAAAAGCACATAAAGGCAGCATAAATGTAATCCATTAGACTCCAGGGGTAAACTCTATGTCTTCAGAAGTTATTTGATAGGTGACAGGTTAGGTGTGGTTGAGAAACAGATCAATATTTAAGTCTTTTTCTTTTTTACTATAAACCTCCACTTTTATGAGCTGAGATATTTTCTAAATAATCATCATTTGTCTTCAGCAGAAGAAAGAAAGTTAGACACCTCTGGGATGGCAAGAAGGTGAGTAAATTATTAGAGAATTTGTATTTTTAGGTGAACTATCTCATTAACTAATATTTCAACATTCTTACTATAAAAATGTTAACTTATATTTTTATATACAGTATACTGTATATGTATTGTCATAAAAAATTAAGAGATAAGCCCTCGAGGGTACAGGGATCCAGCTTTAATGATCCTTGACCTTTCCGAAGTTGAGTTGCCCTGCTCTAGAGACTGCTGTGGGTGAAAATTCCAGGAGATCAGCAGTTACAGAAATACTCAAACCAGCCCATCTGGCACCAACAATAATGACATGGTTGAAATCACTAAGATTACATTTTTCCCCATTCTGATGGTTGATGTGAACATTAACTGAAGCTCCTGACCTGTATCTGAATTAATTTATGCATTGCACTGCTGCCACATGATTGGCTGATTAAATAATTGCATGAATAAGTAGGTGTACAGGTGTACCTAATAAAGTGTTCAGTAAGTGTATTTGTACATATTTTAATATTTTACAATAAAATTTAAATGTATTGATTCTGTACTTATAATCAACACATTTATATCAATATAGTATATTTTTTTTCCATCATTTTAATTTAATTATGTCATTTGCAATGCTTCATGGATTTGTAGTTCATTCCCTCGTTAAAGATGTTGAGTACACAGTCTTGTACCTTTGTCTTTGTATCCAATTTTTAAATACTCTTTTGCTTCAAATCAAAGTTGCGATTACAAAGCAATGTTGTTATTCACCTCAGAGCTGGTGGTTTGGTTCATGGCTTAGAAAATAAATGTGAAAATATTTCCAGAACCAAGACGGCTGAAAAAGTGGGTGGGCACTGATGTGCTCTATTGCCGTAGTTTTTTTGTAATTCTTTCTGTATATTTTGCTAGTTTAGTCATGTTCACCGAGGATGCATTTTGAAAATAATTGAAAAATTACAGTTAAGGCATTTATAATGTTGCAATTGACTATTCTTCAAACTTTCTATTCATCCAAGAATCCTCTACTTTCAGCAATGCAAATGCAATGCAAATGCAATGCAGTTCAGCATATACTGTTAATTGAAGCTGCTAGTTTATGACCTGTGAGGAGTCTTGTTTTTTTTTTTTTTTTTTTTTTTTTCAAATTAGAGACTCTGATGTTCTTGTCTTTTTGTTGTCGTGCATCCGGGTTGTCCACTTCTCATGGTCCCAGTTAGATCAATTTTGTTTTAATCTTTCAAAAAAGAAGTGCATGGAATAGCCTTCATCTCTCATAAGAACAATAGACTGATGAATTTGAGGAGAAATTTGTTTCTTTTTGATTATTTTTCAAACTGAAATTTGTAAAGTAAATGTACTGTAAAGTAACTAAAACAAATGCAGTACTGCAGCTGGAAAAAATACACTATATTGTGATTTAGCACAAACATTGTAATTGTTCTAACAAAAATAAATTACTTTAGTACTAAGTTAACATATTAACATATTTCTTAAGGATTGTGTGACACATTATTTTCTTAGTAGACTGGAGTAATGGCAGCTGAAAATGGGTCTAAATGGGATAAAAATAGAATTTTATTATAAATAAAAACATAAAACAGTTATTTCAGATTATAGAGATTATATCTATGTAATCTATTACCACATTACACTTGAAATAAAAATTACTGATTGAAACTGAACATTCTGAACACATTTGTACTTTTTCATTTTTTTATAATAGCCAAATCTACTGGATATTTCCCTTCATTTTAATGAATGGGCATTTGCTGTCAGCTAAGCTAAACCACGCCACCAGCACTGTACATGTTTATGTCAAGACTGCAGAACAGACATTCTCGAAGAAGAATACCAATACAAATGTCTCAGCATTTATTTTTGCATTAAATTACACACACACTTATGTACTTGTGGATGGTATTCTGAGCAAAGAAACCAGTATGCATTCTTCTGGTGCATGGATTTGTAAATTGAGTTTGTGTGGATCTGTTGCATGCATGTTTGGTTTGGTTGCCGTGGATTCCCGTGTGCATCTGTCGATCTGTTGCATGCAGGCATGTGCACACATAGACATGAAAGGGGGCTTGAGCACCTGCACTTTTTCTTCCTCGAGAGAAAGTGCCCTTTTGTTTGGGGTGCCTTTTTTTTTTTTTTTTTTTTTTTTTAAATAAATGAATATATATATATATATATATATATATATATATATATATATATATATATATATATATATATATATATATTTATTGAATAAAAAATCAAAATATCAGGTCGGGAGATGACACTTTGTCGAGTTCCGATGCCCTCTCTCTCTCTCTCTCTCTCTCTCTCTCCCTCTGCGTCTCCGCGCAGCAGTGCAGCACACATCGGCACATCAGACACACAGACAGGCAGACAGGCAGGCAGCAGCCCCTCCCAGCTCCTATCCCAGTTGTGTTTTTCTTGGCTTGTGTGGAGGCGAGAGGTGATGAACAAAAGACTAAGCTTCCAGTGCCTCGACTTTACAGCTAATTAGCCAAAAGACATATATAGTTAACTTGTGTCTTGCTAACATGCATGACTCATGAGCTACTAGCTAATGTAATAAGTTAGCTAAAGTTTAGCTAAGGCAATATATCATGGCCATACAGGCTAATGTACTGTACTTAATGGAGACACTACAGGTGAATACAGTAAAATTTGTGTCTAATAACGTCATCACAATCGCCACATTGATATGCAAATTAGGCGTTAACTAATTAAAATGCGATAATTTGCATACATTTGACAAGGCACTGCAGGTGAATAGGATAAACAAAATAACTAAAGCATATCACCACAGAACTTCCACAGTTAATGACTTACATCAGGAGTCTTTTCTCCTGAAATGTTATGTTTAAATATGCAGATTAGCTTTTTTGGTTAATTTAGAAGAAACCTACAGATGCAAACAGATGGAGGGTAGTAGGCTTAAAACAATCACCATCTAAATGTGTATTTTGGAAGTTTTCTTTCCATTAGAGTAAAAGAAGACATGGAAGCAAAATAGACCAAAATTTCAAAATTGACCACTACATGAAAAAAGTGTCCTGCCTTAAACAGTAACTTCATAATTTTGATCGTAGGCTCCTCATCTAATAACTATCCATTCTATTAGTTTGTTGTATGCTGATAGAGGGAGGAAGGAGAGACAACAAAGGAACGAAAGGAATGGAAGTAACAGGTTTTATTTCAAAGTTCAAGATAATTTTTTGTAATAATTCCAGTTAAATTGCTGTATTTTTGTATTTTGTCAATAATTTTTTGCAGTGTTTTTTCATTATTTTTGCAGTGTTTTTTTCCTGTAAAATTAACAAAATAGCAGCAACAGCCTTTTTCAGTTTAGTGTGAAGATTTTTGTTGATTTTGAAATGTTATGTATTCCAATAACACCAAAAGAATTAAAACAATTTATTGCCTTGTGCAAAATAAACAAATTATTAGTGAAACTATGTCCCTCTCCTTGGTGCAGTCATTTATTCTAAATATATACTTGAAACTAGTAGTATAGAAAACATGCACATTGTGGCATAGTTTCCTTTGCTGTTGCCTGCTCTTGTGATAAACCTAGTGAATACTAAAGAAGACCATGGTCTCTGTGTGAACTGATTATTTTGTAGAAATCTGTTGAGTATGAAACAATTGCGTGAGTGTGAGGGGATTCAAATAAATTGGTAAGGAAGTCAGAGTTGTGTAATATATTTAACGTCTTGTTTAAAAAATGTTTTTTAAATAAATAATTATGAGAAGTGCCCTTTTTTCCACTTGAGCCCCTGCCCCCCAAAATGTCTGTGTACATACCTGGTTGCATGAATGTGTTCTGGCCACTCAGGATGGTCAACATTGCACAACCACAGACACAAAAGATCCCATGCATTTATGTGTGGAACCCGAAAGCTTTTGTAGGCTATTTAGTGGAGAAAAGATAAAAAATGTAGCCTGTATGAACGGGAACGCCGTGCCCCGACTAAATTTACCCCGGGAACTCCGTTCCCCTGCTTTCCCCCCCATTTCCAGCCCTGCAAGGAACAGAATAGAAATTGATTTGGTCTTTAAATGAATACAGCACAGTCATTTAGAAAGTAAGCTTTAAAACCGATAGAAACAATTGGAGGGAACAATCTTACGATAGAGACCCAGAGGAACCCACAAAGAGAGAACAATCCACTCGGTTTTAAAAGCAGTTGAAAAAAACTCAATTTATCTAGATGCTTGAATATGCTAACTTTGGCCCTTGGTGACAACAGCTAGGTGTAAAGGGGCCAATTGTGAAAAAGTTCCTTATACTCAGTGCATTAGTGCACAAATCCATCACCAGTTTGTGTTGTTCTAATGAAGGGATGGATCAATCCTGTGCTATTTGTCCATTAGAAACCATGAAATAGAAATCCATTTCTAATTTTCCCTTAAACGAGTGATTCTGGTGTACTTTAGAGACTGATGTGTGTGAAATGGCTTTTGAATCTTTTGTATTGTAAATTGTGTTACTTTGGAAGTGCCAAGGGTTTAATTTGTTCTTTGTAGTTGATATGCTATCAGGGTTGTTTTTAGAAATACTGGCTGCACAGATTCATAAATTTGTTGTAATTTTGGATATGTTTATTTAAAATGTCGCTTTATCCTTGTGATTTTTTGGATAATCAGTCATACAAATATTTTTTTATATTTTTCGGATGAATCCGTTACTCATTTTGAAGTCATTATTCGTGCCTTTCCGAATAAGGTATTTGGCTTCAGGCACATCCCTATGTAGTACAGTACACTAATAGGTCATTCGAATCTGTGCTTGTCTCCACATTATTTTTAAGTAGGAACACTTTCATTAAATCGCTGCACCTTATGCATGAGCTTGCATTACAGCGGATAATTCAAAATCACATGCAGACATGAAAGTGGTTCCTAGCCGACGCGAGTTCAAACAGCACTCGCGGAACAGACATGAGAGGGTGGTTCCTGGCCCGGATATAAAGCGGAATTTTACACAGAACACTGCAGTAAGATTAGAATCACTCAAATATGCCACAACATATATATTATTAGAGATATAAGATAACTCACGTAAGATTAAATGCAAAGGCAAAAGTGCAGCAATATGGAATAGATAATGAAGACAATCCACATAAGATCAGGGATGCAAGGCAGTGATGCTGCAATGTAATTTACATGTTAAGAGAACCCATATGAGAATATATATATATATATAATGTTTTTTTTTTTTTTTTAAGGCATGTGATACAAATGAAATACACATACTCACTGCTGGTTCAGGATTTCTTCCTCGAGTTACTTTCACATTTATGTTAGTGGTCAAAACAGCTTTCTGTGCTTTGGTGCCATGTGATCCAAAGCATATATTTTATTGGTCAGGGCATTTCATCGCTGGGTGCAAAAAAACAAAACCAAAAAAAAAAAAAAAACATGCTTTGTCGGCATGCGAATATTCACACCAGGTGTGAACAGCTTCATAGGAATCCATTGTTTCTATTAAAAATGTTAATCGCCTTGAGGTGTGAAAGTCTGGTGCTGAAAAATGGGGGTTTCATGACACTTTAAGTGTTTTGCTCAAGGGCACAATGGTGATGGCTTCATGGCTTGCTCCTTGCAGAGATCGAGCTTTCCAGCTACCACCCCTGAGCTTTAACCACTAACAAGGACACAATATTGGTGTTTAAATGTGATACTCATGTTAGTGGAAAACAGAAAATTACTGTGGGCCCTATTTTAAGTGTGCAAGCACTAAGTGTAAAGGTAGCCTGCTGGTAGGTAGCTGTGCAGTGTGTAATCCTCACTCCCACCTGCAAATGCAGGAACTGAATTTGGACTTTGTGCTGAGTTAAGAGGTGGTATTTAAACGTCTTAGCGCAATAATATATTTCTCAGGAAAATAGCAAATTGCACTTTGTGCCACTTCATTTACATACAATACACATAGAGTTTGCGCGCTTAAACCCAGAGTAGCGCAGACACTCCCACCCATGCCCATTTGCGCTTTGTGATGGCAGGAAAATTGCACTTAGAATTAGCGTTCTCACGAAAATTGTATAAGCTGTTGCGCACAGTCGTAGCGCTTTGTGCACTCACGAAAATAGAGCCCTATATATTTATAAACAGTATATGTATATACACTCACTGACCTCTTAATTAGGCACACCTGTACACCTACCTATTCATGCGATTATCTAATCAGCCAATAGTGTGGCAGCTGTGCAATGCATAAAATCATGCAGATATGGGTCAGGAGCTTCAGTGTATGTTCACATCAACCATCATAATGGGGAACAAATTTGATCTCAGTAATCTCGAACATGGCATGATTGTTGGTGTCAGATGGGCTGGTTTGAGTATTTCTGTAATTGCAGATCTCCTGGGATTTTCATGCACAACAGTAGAGTTTACTCAGAATGGTGCCAAAAACAAAAAAACATCCAGTGAGCATCAGTTCTGCTGAATTGTCAGTTAAGAGCTAATGATTAATCCTTTTAATAATCACCCGAACAGTCTGTTAATTGTTCTAATAATCAGTTAGATTAGTTGATTATCAAAATAATAATTAGTTGCAATCCTAATTAACAGTGTTTGTGGCATAATGTTGATTAACACAGAAAATAATTTCGACTCATCCCTTTTTTCTAAAGAAAGAAAATTGCATAAACTGAGGCACTAATTAAAGGAAACATGTCCAATACACAGTTTAAAAAGTACAGCTGCAATACTTAAACATAATACTTGTTAACATGACTCTAATGTGATAAAATCGCTTACTAACCTTGTCTGTAAAGTTATCCAGTATTTCAACTTCATTGTCTTGACGACAGTGCCGGTAAACCCTGTAGGCCTAAATCCTGGCAACTTTCGCACAATGTAAAGAAAACCATGAAGATAGTTGACATGACTCTGAGATTTTGGTTTTCATCCTTGTCTTCTGTTTTTTAACAGCCATCATGTTATCCTGTCCATGATCAGACATATGTAGAAGATGCAATGAAATATATGTATGTGTCTCTAAGCTGCTTCATGTTTGGAGTGCAAGTAGCAGAACTTCGTCCAACAAAAATGTTCGCTCTGGTCCAGTTATCGACTGCGGTCCTTTCTGACAAGTGATTCTGATCTGACCACGGTATTCTGTGTAAAAGTCTGCTCTCATATCTGGGCCAGGAACTGCTCTCACGTCCATGTGTGATTTTGAATTCTCCGTTGTAATGCTAGCGCATGCATGAGGCATCGCAGTGATTCGATGCAGGGGCATCGGACCGCAGGGAACGATGGACCCTCACTGGAGGGATGCCCACAGAAAGGCTTCATTGATATTCCATTATCATTTGTTATATACACTGGCGGCCAAAAGTTTGGAATAATGTACAGATTTTGCTCTTATGGAAAGAAATTGGTACTTTTATTCACCAAAGTGGCATTCAGCTGATCACAATATATAATCAGGACATTAATAACGTGAAAAATTACTATTTTGCATTCACCTGAGAAGCAGCATATAAGATAGTTAGACTTGCTTTTAGAGAACAGATCTTGAATATAAGTATATTTTGTCTTTACTGCACTCCCAGAAGTGTAACCAAGTGAAAAAATACACTTATATACAAAATACACTTATATTTAAGATACATTTTTATACAAAGCAAGTCTAAATATATTATATGTTGCTTCTCAAGTAAATGTATCTTGTTTTAAGGATTTTTAGACCATTTTAAATAGAAAACAAGACAAAAACACTTGATAACAATAGGACTTTTTATTATTATTATTATTATTATTATTATTTTTTTTTTTTTTTTTGCAGTGAATTTCTTTACTGAATTAAACTTAATAAAAAGTTTTTTTTTTTTTTCTTTAATACAGTGAATGTAATTTAGAGGTATTTTTAAAAGATGATTTTGTCCTCTTTATTGTTAATAAGCATGTTTAATAGAAACTTTTAAGTCGGGGCACAAGCTGAATAATCGGTTAAGAGCTAATTATTAATCGTTGCAATAATCGCCGTATAGTCTAATAGTTGCAGCCCTAGTTTGATGCAGGGGTTCTCAAACTTAAGTCAGTAATATATATATATATATATATATATACACACTGGTGGCCAAAAGTTTGGAATAATGTACAGATTTTGCTCGTATGGAAAGAAATTGGTATTTTTATTCACCAAAGTGGCATTCAACTGATCATAATGTATAGTCAGGACATTAATAATCTGAAAATTAAAAGTACTTCAAAGAGTTCTCATAAAAAAAAATCCTCTATGTGCAGCAATGATAGCTTTGCAAATCCTTGGTATTCTAGCTGTCAGTTTGTCCAGATACTCAGGTGACATTTCACCCCACGCTTCCTGTAGCACTTGCCATAGATGTGGCTATCTTGTCAGACACTTCTCACACACCTTACAGTCTAGCTGATCCCACAAAAGCTCAATGGGGTTAAGATCCATAACAATTATCTGTTGTCCAATGACTGTGTTTCTTTGCCCACACTACCTTTTCTTTTTGTTTTTCTGTTTCAAAAGTGGCTTTTTCTTTGCAATTCTTCCCATAAGGCCTGAACCCCTGAGTCTTCTCTTTACTGTTATACATGAAACTGGTGTTGAGCGGGTAGAATTCAATGAAGCTGTCAGCTGAGGACATGTGAGGCGTCTATTTCTCAAACTAGAGGCTCTGATGTACTTATCTTGTTTAGTTGTACAGTTGTGCTCAAAAGTTTGCATACCCTTGGAGAATTGGTAATATATGTACAATTTTTAAAGAAAACATGAATGAGCAGGCAAAACACATTTCTTTTATTTCTTATGGGATTCATATTCAACTGTAGGTTATAACAGAATGGCACAATCATAAAACAAAACATGGCAACAAAGAAAAAAATGAAATGACCCCTGTTCAAAAGTCTGCATACCCTTAGTTCTTAATAATGTGTATTGCCCCCTTTAGCATCAATGACAGTGTGTAGTCTTTTGTAATAGTTGTCTATGAGGCCCCAAATTCTTGCAGGTGGAATAGCTGCCCATTCGTCTAGGCAAAATGCCTCCAGGTCATGCAAAGTCTTTGGTCGTCTTGCATGAACCGCACGTTTGAGATCTCCTCAGAGTGGCTTGGTGATATTAAGGTCAGGAGACTGTGATGGCCACTCCAGAACCTTCAACTTTTTCTGCTGTAACCACTGGAGGGTCAACTTGGCCTTGTGCTTAGGGTCATTGTCATGCTGGAAAGTCCAAGAGCGTCCCATTTGCAGCTTTTGTGCAGAAGAATGCAAACTGTCTGCCAGTATTTTCTGATAACATGCTGCATTCATATTGCCATAAATTTTCACAAGATTCCCGTGCCTTTAGAGCTCACAGCCCCCCCAAAACATCAATGAGCCACCAATATGCTTCACAGTGGGGATGGTATTCTTTTCACTATAGGCCTTGTTGACCCCTCTCCAAACATAGCACTTATGGTTGTGACCATAAAACTCTATTTTGGTCTCGTCACTCCAAATTACAATGTGCCAGAAGCTGTGAGGCGTGTCAAGGTGTTGTCAGGCATATTGTAACCGGGCTTTTTTGTGGCATTGGCGCAGTAAAGGCTTCTTTCTGGCAACTCGACCATGCAGCTTATTTTTGTTCAAGTATTGTCATATTGTGCTCCTTGAAACAACCACACTGTCTTTTTCCAGAGTAGCCTGTATTTCTCCTGAGGTTACCTGTGGGTTTTTCTTTGTATCCCAAACAATTCTTCTGGCAGTTGTGGCTGAAATCTTTCTTGGTCTACCTGACCTTGGCTTGGTATCAAGAGATCCCCAAATTTTCCACTTCTTAATAAGTGATTCAACAGTACTGATTGGCATTTTCAAGGCTTTGGATATCTTTTTATATCCTTTTCCATCTTTATAAAGTTCCATTACCTTGTTACACAGGTCTTTTGACAGTTCTTTTCTGCTCCCCATGGTTCAGTATCTAGCCTGCTCAGTGCATCCACGTGAGAGCTAGCAAACTCATTGACTATTTATACACAGACACTAATTGCAATTTAAAAAGCCACAGGTGTGGGAAATTAACCTTTAATTGCCATTTAAACCTGTGTGTGTCACCTTGTGTGTCTGTAACAAGGCCAAACATTCAAGGTTATGTAAACTTTTGATCAGGGCCATTTGGGTGATTTCTGTTATCATTATGATTTAAAAAGGAGCCAAACAACTATGTGATAATAAATTGCTTCATATGATCACTTTTTTGCATGATCAGTCATATTTTCAAAATCAATGCCAAAATGTCACAATTTCTGCCAGGGTATGCAAAATTTTGAGCACAAATGCATATCTAGCCTTCCACATCTCTTTCTGTCCTTGTTAGAGCCAGTTGTCCTTTGTCTTTGAAGACTGTAGTATATACCTTTGTATGAAATCTTCAGTTTTTTGACAGTTTCAAGCATTGTATAGCCTTCATTCCTCGAAACAATGATTGACTGATAAGTTTCTAAAGAAAGCTGTTTCTTTTTTTGCCATTTTTGACCTAATATTGACCTATTGCATACTGTGGCAACTCAAAAACAAACACAAAGACAATGTTAAGCTTCATTTAATTACCCAAATTGCTTTCAACTGTGTTTGATATAATGGCAAGTGATTTTCTAGTACCAAATTAGCAATTTAGCATGATTACTCAAGGATAAGGTGTTGGAGTGATGGCTGTTGGAAATGGGACCTGTCTAGGTTTGATCAAAATGACTTTTCAAATAGTGATGGTGCTGTTTTTTACATCAGTAATGTCCTGACTATACTTTGTGATCAGTTGAATGCCTTGCGAAACAGGAAAATATGTACATTATTCCAAATTTTGGCAGCCAGTGTGTATATATACAGTAATAACATGCTATTAGTTGGAATAAAATGTCGCAAGACTCTGTTTTTTACCTGTAAAAATGGGGAGTTCCCATATAATCTACCTTGTCTCCTCACATGTTAGCAACCCCCACCCCCTCAAAAAGTAAAAGTGGTCTGGTCCATCAGCGGTGCGTGGTCCATAGTATCCCCACCACAAACTCAAATTGGTCAGGGGGCCATAAAATAGTTCTGTGCCCAGGGCCCAAAATTTTGTGCTATGCCCCTGATTGGATGGAAGCCTTCCTTATCATGAATAATGTGGAGAAACACTTTGAAGTGTACCCTAGTGTTCTCTACTACCAATCACAGAGTTTATGCATACACCTCATTTTATGACTTTGCTTCAAGTTTCTCTTTAAACTGTAAAAAAAATCCCACTTTACCCTTAACAATAAACATGAGTGTTTTCAATGATGTGCAACCTATATATCTGTTAACATCTAAAAATATATATATATGTTTTGGGGTTTCATGACCCTTTAAAATTAGCAAAAGCTTGTCTGATGAATATGGCATACGGCAACAGTTGCTAAGGTAGAATTGGTCAGTAATGTTTACAAGGTGGCGCTTAATGACATTTGAGGAAAGTCATTCTATTAGTATAGTACATTACAATTATAAAGTCCACCCAGTACCACTAATTAGTTGTTATACATAGTATAAAGAGATAGTTGACCCGAAAATGAAAATCCTGTTGCCATTTACTGACCGTCATGTTATTCCAGTCCTGTATAAGGAGATGTGAGACAGAATGTTAGTCTCAGTAAACATTTACTTACAATGCATTTCATACAATGAAAGTGGATGGTGGCTGAAGCTGTCATTCTGACCCAAATCTCCTTTTATGTTCCACTGAAGAACAGAAAGTTCAATATAGATATGGTACAACATGAGGGTGGTGAGTAAAGTATAATGGAAATTTTATTTTTGGGTAAACTACACTTTAAGAAAGAAGCATCTAGAAATGGGTGGATACATTCAAGTCTCTCTGTCCACTGTCGCCTAGCATACTGAAATGCTCTGACTGGTCAAGGCGGGCCGAGCACAAGGCCATTCTACTGAGATCCTTTGTGCTTCAAATCCAGTCGGTTTTTACGGAAAATCACAGAGCGATTCTTTCAGCAGCCTGAATGAGCTAAATGTTTGCCAGGCTGTGGAGAGAGACAGGTGAAGCACGTGGGGAATGATGATAAGACATGTCATTGTTCACATCTGAAGTGAACCGCTTGGAGAGTGATTGCAGGCCCCAGGCTCTTACAGGTACAGCAAGACTTCCTGTAGATACAGAACCGAAGTTGATTTACTGCAGCTCCAGTCCTATGCTCTTTAGATTATGTGATTAAACATGCTGTCAGCAAGGTAAACATGAAACAGATAAGAGATGGTCCTGATATCACAGTTTGCTTGGGCTGTTTATTACAACGTGACAAGAATAGTATAATACATTCACCAGATGCACTACATCTGAGTTTGTTTCTCAAAAGAAAGTAGGACTTAAGTATTCACATATTTACATTTATACTTAGCATACACTTTTATCCAAAGCTACTATCCAAATCTAGGTTATTTTTCAATAATTTAGCACTGGTGTGCCCCTGTACAAAGCTCTCAGACGTGCACTCCACTGCTGTATCCTGCTCTCTGTTTCAGTAAAAACAAAATAAAATACAAACAACAGCTCCCCCTGCTCCTGATGTGGATATGCTGATAATAGAATTTTGCATCAAATTAGAAAAAAAAAAAAGCAAAGCAAAGCATTTTCACCTGTGGTCTTTTCAACTTTTGGACCCCACTGTAAATATTAATTAATTGCATTAATTGTTATTGTATTAGTTGTATTAATATTAATTAATATTAATTAAATCATAATGTTTTGAAAACAAAATATGTCCAATTATATGCAGTACATACAGTTGCAATTTTGCTTGAATTGCAATAATAATAATAATAATAGTGATGTGGAGTTTGACTCCCAAAAAAAAAAAAAAAAAAAAAAAACCCCTCAAAATTGTATCTCTTGACCAACAAGCCATGCAGTGTCTATGTTTATTATTAGTATTATTGCATTGTTTAGATTTCATGTTTCTGCGATTCTGTTTAATTTATCATTATAAATTATTCTTTTTTTATGATTATATGATGATTTTATATGATTTTTATTTTGTTAAGCAAATACATAGGCTACAACAACACACAGAGTCCACATCTGAGATTAAAAAATGTTTTGGCTATTGCACAAAGTCAGCCAGGACTGCTTCTGGATAGAAAAAGGTGTAAATTAACATTTTGCTGGAACTGGTAAATCTCTCGAGGTTGCTTAAAAGATGTATTACAGTTTAAAAAGCGAATGATTGAATGATTAAAGAAACATGTAATGTTTTATACCACCATTTTTCTTTCTTTTACCCAATAGAATGATTCCCCCAACGAGTAAGAACTTTCTGGTGAATAATCTGGCTGGTGGGACTCAGTACGACCTCTGTGTGCTGGCTATTTATGATGATGGCATCACCTCTCTGACGGCTACGCGTGTTGTAGGCTGCGTGCAGTTCACCACTGAGTCTGAATATATGCGCTGCCACTTCATGCAATCCCAGTTCTTGGGTGGCACCATGATCATCATCATTGGAGGCATAATCGTCGCCTCTGTCTTGGTCTTCATCATCATCCTCATGATTCGCTTTAAAGTGTGCAACAGTGGCGACACTACCAAAGGTACCTCAGTCATCGAAATGCACTCACAAACCAACGGGGCGCAGTCACAGGGCTGTACCATCACACCCTCTGTGTCCAAGCAAGGTGCTTTGAGCTTAGAAGGAGGCGATGGTTGCCAAAAGAGCTCTGCGCCTCCACCTCCTCCTCCCGATTCCCAAACCCACATTTCGGAGACCTCCGTCCCGGACTGCTCCACCACCACTTCCGTGGAAAGCCAGAGCTGGACAACACGCGGCTCTTCAGGGTCACTTAAGCCAAAGCGCAAACCAGCGCCAAAGCCCGTTCCTGCGGCCAGCACTGAGCCCAAGGTGGAGGCGCTACCCAACGCAGAGACGCAAAACACGAACCGCAACAACTCCACCGCCCTGCAGCAGCACCTTCTACCTGCCCCCACCCCTACACCTACACCCCCGTCCTGCTTCAAAGACACCCCAATCTTGAGGAGAGCACACCCCACTGTGTCCAAGTATATGACACTGCCTGTCGAAAGAGTGCGGGCTAAACGCAGGTACTCTTTGAACGAGAACCTCTCAAAACATCACTGCTATATTGGCTCACAGAAGTTCGGGAACACGTTTTGCAAGCGGAGTATGTCCATGAATGGAATGCTAGTCCAAAAGGAAAACTCAGCCGAGAAAACCACATTTTCCAGTTCAGAGTGGATTCTAGAGAGCACGGTGTGAATGTACGATGCAGAAGGAGTGCCTGCATCTCACACTTTTGTCTTCATTCATTGTTTATGTGTGTATGTGCAAATAGGCAAATGCATTGGCCCCATAAAATATTTGGATATTTAAAGGGATAACTCACCCAAAAATGAAAATTATGTCATCGTTTACTCACCCTCATGGCTTTTCAAACCTGAATGACTTTCTTTCTTCTATGGAACACAAAAGGAGATCCTTATTCACTTTAATTGTGTGGGAAAGAGCAGTGTCAACATTCTTCAACATTTTTTCTCGTGTTGAAAGAGAAGTGAAAAGAAAGTAAGCTATTAGAGGTTTGGAGCAAGATGATGGTAAGCAAATGACAGCAGAAAGATCTCTTTAAACTTCATTGCATTTTATAGCAAAGTATCAAACCAAGTGGCATCTACAATGAAAAGATGCTGAACATTTTCTCAGAACTAACTTTAGTCATTTTATAATTACTAAACCAACTGGTCCCAGGGTAACATTTAGTAGATGTTCCCCTCAAGTACACAAGAGTTGCTAGCAGAGTAAACACAAGTGTAGTTTATCACATTAACTATGGACATGTTCCACTAAGATGGTCAACCTGAAAATGTATTTGTAATATTTGTCTTAATTCTGGACACCATATCTATTTAAAACCTAACAAACTTCGTGTGTGTGTGTGTGTGTGTGTGTGTGTGTGTGTGTGTGTGTGTGTGTGTGTGTGTGAAATGTTTTGCTTTAAAAGTGTGCTTATGCCATCTCTATTTAAGGGTCAGTGTTATTCAAATGTTATTCAAAAAAATTTAAATAAATAAAAATAAACATTAAAAATGTAGCTCACACAAAACATTGACTTGAATACACCTGTACTATGATGAACATGTTTTCAATTACTAAGTAATTTATATATATATAGAGAGAGAGAGAGTAGTGCAGAAAAATATTTTATTATTATTTCTTAAAACGTTTGTCCACAAAATTAGTCATGCGGTTTAACCACCATGTAGGTTGCCATTTTGTTGTCATGTGACCAAATTTTAATATATATTATTTTAATTGCCTTTTAATTTATTTTAATACCTTTTACTTGCTGGTTACACCACATGACATTTTTAAAGTCATTACATCAATTTTCTTTTTCTTTTTTTTTGTAAAAAAAATTAAATTTTTGTTCAATAAATGTACAAAACTAAATCGAACACAAAGATTACATTTCTAAGAACTTGACACATTTTAAATTAGATTTTTGAAAAGCTTTTACATTTTTATCACCGCAATAACCTTATTTCTCAGTGATCCTTAAAATGAATAATGGTTTGATATTATGTTATCCAATGCAATGACATTCAAATTTTAACTGTGGCTTAAGTTTCCAAATACTTTTTGGGGCCACTAGAAGTCTTTCTTTCTTTCTCTTTCTTTCTTTCTTTCTCTCTCTCTCTCTCTGTGTGTTAGTGTGTGTGTGTGTGTGTGTGTGTGTGTGTGTGTTAGTGAGTGTGTGTGTTTGTGTGTGTGTGTGTGTCATATTTTCTGCTGTCATTTTTATTTTATTTTTTCTGGAAAAACCCATGGATAATCCGGATGTTTGCCTTGAGGGAGTCCACTCCAAGGTCTCCCTTCTCTGAAGGTGGTAACTGCTCTAATTGAGCTCCACCACCAAACCAACCATAATCAGAGAAAGAACTTCACCTACACATTTACTACACATTTTGAGCATCATGGTATGAGGAGAGCATTGGTGCCTTCCTTTGTCCTCTTGCCAGGGGCTCCTACTGTCTCTTTCTAGATCATTTGGATGGAAGGAAACATGAGAGATTTCACACAAAAGCCTTTCTATTCAAGGAAATGACATTTCCTGCATAATATAGAAAAAAACTCTAAAAACAAGTATATAAAGACTTGATACTGACCTGTTATTAAATTGATATTTTTTAAAATGAAAGCTTTTTCTTTTGAGTGACATTGATTTTGCCTTTGTTTTACGGCACAAAAGATACATGTACAGAAAGACAACATCTGCTGTGTTCTTATGTTGTGTAAAATAATAATAAAAAATTAAACAAGTTTATTTGTATCATTATGAAAACTAAACAAATTTGAAGGAGATCATGTAAAGTATTTTGCAGGTTCATAGGTACTTCATAAATCTTAATCTGTGTAAGTAACAATGTTTGGTAACATTTTTGTTTTTTTTTTGTAACTGGCTTTATCTTTATCTAATATAATGTTGTTTAATATACCACCCAAACAACTACATAAATCTGTTTTGTACTTACAATACACTGATAACCCACCTTAGTTAGGAATGCAACACTAAAGTAGTGGTAAAATACAAAGCCACTTAAAGTTCACCAAAATTGGCCTTTTCATGAAGAGTAACACTCATGACTCTAAAATAGTGCAGTTCACATTAACTTAATCAAATCAAACATAGCATAAAAAACTAAATATACAAAACTCATAATTTTTTTAAATAAATATTTAAATTATTTTGTATTATTTATATAAAATAAATAATTTGTACTAATATATATATATAATGAAATGTGATGCATCCCACAGTCTTTTATTATTATTTTAACAATATTCTACTGTGAAAGTACATGTAATGTCTTGTTAAATATAACAGATTTTCATAAAAAAAATAAATAAATAAATAAATAAATAAATAAATTTACAATAAAAAGTACATAATCTTTCACTAAATATGGCAAGGTTGCACAGTTGATAAACAGGATTTTACTGTATTGTTTTAACATTCTTTTTCTATTAAAATTACTAACATATTATACAGTGCAGTGTTCCTCCCAAAACAGATGTATTAGTGTAATGTTGTGCTTGGTCCGTTTATCCTCCCTGTGTGAGCTCAGATCCAGCTTAAGGATAATTTAAGGAAATAATCACCTCATTAACAGAACCTAATTCTCTATGGTTCATCATTCATTAAAGCATCTGCGTTGTAAACTGATTAAGATGATCACATAATGCATCACATAATGTGCACACTGTTTACAATGTTTGCAATTTGCTTAAAAGACTTCAGCAAACTTGACAACGCTTGTACCGTATAGGGAGGTGAAGAGTTTTGTTTCACAAGGTAAATAGCATCTTAGAGAGTTTAAACAAAGGGTGAGGAATAATCTGATCCAAATTAAAGCTGAGGATTGCCAAAGTGGATTGACAACTGTTGTAACAATATCAGATTCAAGATTTCCAACACAATTATTGAAAAACAACCCTTAAAAGAGCTGAAAAACACCAGTTATAATTAATAATAATTATAATTTTTAATAATTTTCTTTATTTATCACATTATACATTTGCACATATACAGTGAAATTCTTCTTTTCTCACATATCCCAGCTAGGCTGGGGTCAGAGTGCAGGGTCAGCCATGATATGGCACCCCTGGAGCAGATAGGGTCAGGGGCCTTGCTCAAGGGCCCAACAGTGGCATCTTGGCAGTGCTGGGGCTTGAACCCCCAACCTTCTGGTCAGTAACCCAGAGCCTTAACTGCTGAGCTACCACTGCCCCTTTATTATTATGGGGTTTTCCTGATAATGCTGCAAATCTCATCGTCGTAACTTACATCTTGTTATTTTACAATGGAACAACGGCAGTTTCCAAAACCAGCATGAAGATCCTCATTAAGTAGAGCTTAAGCGCATGTTACGGGAGTTGTCAGGTGCAAAGGTTTTGACCTAACGTCACACCTTTCACTTTAATTATTAGTCTCCCAAACATGGAAATAGTGTGTAAATACTGCCAAACATGAAAACTGCTTGTTGATTTGTAGATTTATTTATTTATTTTTTTTTTTTTTACTTTTTTATTCTCAAATATAGTGAACAATTGCTTTGCAATGCATTGTAATCATGGCTTTTATGTCTTTTGTCTCTGATAAATTGTGAAAGCAAGTGAAAGACCCAAGATAATGTTTTTTTTTTTTGTTTTTTTTTTCTATATCGTGCTATGGAGATGAATTACTACTTACATGTCACTAATACTGTATGTAATGTACAAATTAAAGATAGCCCCCAAACACTCTTAAAATGTGTCTTTACACTTTCCTTCACAATTTATCAGAGAAAAAAACACACAAAATAAATCATAATAATGTGTTTTTATTATTGCAACTAAATTGTTCACTATATTTGAGAATAAAAAAAAAAAATACACATCAAAACAAAATTCACTTTCCATGTTTTTAAATCAGGGCTATTTATCTTCATCGACAAATGGGCCACATGGAAAAAATCTTCGGGGCACATGGGCCAAGCCAGGATATTTTGTTATCGAAAAGCTTCTATCTACAGATAGTGTTATAGCAGGCCTATAATATCTGTTTACTATATAAATAAAACATCTGTGTTTTATAGCTGTTTTATTTTATAGAAAAATACAGGTAACAAAGAAAAAAAAAAGTGCTTTCAAAATTGGTCAATTACAGAAAGAGTAAATCAGACTAATACAAAAACTTTTGACTTTGCAAATTTCTTGACCAAATTAATGAATAGAACTTTTCTGTTGCTCCGAACTCACGCTTGTCAGTCGTCCATGATTTTACGTCTTTAATCTTCTCCTTCCGTCAAAATTAAGGATAATGTTTATTAGTAGCGCAACCTCTAAAAGCGTCTATAAATGGCGTGCTCATGCACGAGACACTGTAAAATCATCAAGATATGGCACGATGTCTGCTTAGCGCAAGTTTGCATAGAAAAACATTTGAAAACAGTGTGAACAGACACAAAACATGTTCGATGTAAACAAGACAACTGACAACCTCACGCGAGCCACTGAAAACTTCAATTTGGCCATGGGCCACCAGTTGAATAGTCCTGTTTTACATAGTACTTAGATACAATGTTTTTGGGAACCGTACATGCAGTTTTGGTTAATCAAAAAAAATAATCCACTTCTATTAAATTGTAATCAAATTGCTTTACTGATCCTTATATCGAAAAAGTAATCACACTACTAATGACTTTTAATTTACTTTCCTAAACACTTTTCACAGAAAAGTTTGAGTTTTTTCTACTTCAAAAAATCTAGCCTTGTTCATTGTCGCACACAAGTCATAACGTTTCTACCTTACAATGACTTATTAGGGGGCGTACACCCTTCAGCTTCCACAGAAATGCAAATAAACATACATGAACATAATACATGTTTTAAATATGTGTAACCCAAGTAAAGTACTTAAAGTCAGTAACTGTAATCTGATTACCAAAATTTAAATTGCAATGTATTACTATTTTTTGGCTGTAAAATTAATTAGATTACAGTCACTAATTACTTTGCAATCAGATTACACCTAACACTGCTTATGTGTGACTAACATTGTACATAGAAACCCAGCTTATATCTTCATTAACGTAGATATACTGGGAAGTTTTGTTCTGTGTAAGATTGCTAAAAATGTCCCTAAACCTACAAATTTGACAATCAAGGTTATTGGACACTATGGTTACTTAGTTATCTGCTAAATTAATTAGATCATCAATAAACATTTAAAATCATTGCAAGATCAAAATATACCTTATCACAAGACGTCATACTATAAATGATGACCTCTGTATTGATCTGCACTATGATGGTTTGACTCATACAGCTGTGGGTTGAGTTCTTCTGTTATCATGACAGGTTCTGGTTCTTTACACAAAGGCATGTGACTCCAAAAGTGACAGATGCTAACGTAAAATTGTTTGACAGCTTTAATGTCCTTCTTATAGCCCCTTTAAGCCATGGACTCTTAAAGGTAAGTAGCTTTAGAAAGATCCGATAGACGGGCTTCAGAGACGTTCCGTCCCTCTTCAGCTCTGTTGTCTCATTAGGGGTCATGACGCCCATGTGCTATCAAGATTTAGCCGAGGGCAATGACATTTTAACAACCCTCACTCCACTTTTTTCTGTTATGATTAGTCCAGAGCTCCCTTTAATCTGTATGTGTCAGCTAATTCAGAAGAAAGGAGGGTGAACACACAGAGAAATGCAACCAGTCTTTAGGGAGAAATGATGTGTTCTTCTGTGGAATACAAAAGGAGAAAGTTAGCCTCAGTCACCATTCACTTTCTTTGTATGTAAAAAAAAAATGCAATGAAAGTGGATGGTGACTGAGGCTAAAATTCTGCAATATGTGTGTGTGTGTGTGTGTGTGTGTGTGTGTGTGTGTGTGTGTGTGTGTGTGTATAAATGCATGTAAAAAATCAATTGAGTTGTGTATCGTTTGTTGACTAATGAAAGGTGAAGTAAAATCAATCAATTACACCAGCAAATTGAAGGATATATAGGTTAACTAATAAAGGACCTAATACCAAGCCTTGGGGGACCCCACACATTATCTCTACGATATCACTTTGTTTCTCATAAATACTGTCAAACACAAGATTTTGGGTCTGAACTGCAAAACCATGTATGCAACTTTCACATTCCGAATTTTTTTTTTTTTTACACATGTAATCTAAAAGTACTATGAGGTTAACCGATGTTGCAGCTGGGAAAAACAACATTCTAATTTGCTGTTATAAACAGATGTACATTTGACAAAAACAAAGCTTACTTGAATGCAGATTGCTCATTAACATTAACAGATGTCTTTATAATCCACACAGTAGTTTGAGCTTTGTGAAGATGTATATTGCTTCATTGCCTTTTTGACCTTTAAAATAAAGTCTATATTCTATAAAATAATACTTTTCTTTTTAAGCTCCTGCATAACATTAATTTATTCATTTTGGCAACATATTTCACAGTTGTTCATGAAAACAAGCAATAATGTCAATTACAACATGTAGATACTGTAGAACCTTTAGTAACAATTAAACTCAAAGAGATAGTGTTTTGTTCTACACACACACAATTTTTATTTTTTTCCTTAAACTTCTGAAGAGGAATTTCATGACATACCTGATCCCCTCTGCATAACTTGGACATCAGACTAAAATAAATTTTCAAAAATCCAAAAGTGAAAAACTTTAAAAGCAAACACAGGCAAACACAACATGCAGCCTTTCAAAATACTTCAACACATTTCCTTCCTGTTTCAACAGAACAGAAAGCTTTTTGGTTGGTATTTTGGTTTAATCAATGACTGTAGCTTGGAGATCCTGTCAAGGTTTGTGTCAAACTCTGAGGCATTTTCAATAGCAGCTTTGACATAAGCCAACCTTGATTGCAATATTGGCTCTCAGCAATTCATTTTATCACATCTATGTACTATCACATCCAGTACTCTATAGAAGCTAGTGGAAAGGGTAACATTTCACTCAATCAACCTACTTGTAGCTGACTCTTCATATTAAGCTGGGGTGCAAAAAAACAAAAAACAAAATAATTGAAAAAAATAAAAAATAAAAATACACGTCAGCTTTAAAATAATACCATGGAAACAACATGTCCTAAAGAACATGGTATTCTCATGGTATTATGTCCAAAAAAAGCATGTTAATTACTTTTGTTACTACAGTTTGTCCTATTCTTTCAAGAATGTAGCACCCTTTCATTGAGCACTGCAGTAAGTAAAATAGCAGTGAAGGTGATTTGGCTTCAGACAAATGAGTGTTAGATTTAAATCTGGTATTGTTGGACAGAGGATGAACTCTGATTGCCATCCATCTAGATTCTCTGCCCTTGCTAAAAAAAAAAAAAAAAAAAGTACAATATGCAGCACCTGCCTGTGAATTTAAAATGTTTACCTTTCAGCTCCTGTGGCATTTCAGCTCTGAGGTTAAAGCATCACATACTGATTAAAGGATGTGCTTTATGACACTGCTATTAACAGCAATATGACAAACCCACATTTCTCAATTTACTGCACAGGTCCCATCTTAACATTCTACTTAATATGCCTTTTTCTCTGATATAAAGATTGCTTTACAGTAATATTATTCATTGAGCAACAGAATAAGTTACAAAATTGTTGTTTTTTGGGGGTTATTACAAATTCCATACATGACAGTTATACTGAAAATTCAAATGTTATACACACTGCATAAAAACAACAACATGAACTAATATCGACCACTATTTGACAGATGGTAGGTTTAATGTAAGAGTCATGTTAGGAATTTATATTATCATTCACTCACACATTTGCCAGAAAGTAGGAATATTGTCAATTGTCATATTAAACATACATACAATAAAATAGTGGTATACTTTATCAAGCAAGATAAAAAAAATAACATGTATACGTATATACATTGAAATACGGGGAACATGCTAAGTCAGTGCTGGTTTATGGCTTGTGAGTATTCACCCTCATTGCTGTCCATATAAATGTAGCTTTAGTGTGTCAATAGGAAATATACATTTTAGACTCCTAAACATTAATTTTGCTAATAAAATAGAATTGAAGAACAGGGAGCCCTGGAACAGATGGCATGGTCCCCACAGAGCTCCCCACTGAATATCGAGTCAGTCTGGGATTACATGAAGAGACAGAAGCAATTGAGACAGCCTAAACAGATAGAAGAACTCTGGCGAATTCTCCAAGAAGCTTGGAACAATCTATTTGCCAGCAACCAAGAAAAACTGTGTCCAGATGTACCGTGGAGAATCGGTGCTGTTTTGAAGGCAAAGGTGGTCCCAACAAAAATTGATTTAGCTTTTGTATGTTAACTGGACTTTGTACGATATTAACTGATAAATGAAAACTATTTATGACTATTTACGAAGACATCCTCTCTATGCAACATTTTTCACAAGTGTCTAAAACTTTTGCACAGTACTGTATATACAGTTTATGCCACAAGAAAATAAATTATTTTTTCTCCATTTAGACATCATTTAATTAGTGTTAGCTGAAACCCTGAGGCTGCAATTTGATGATTTTCCCCAAAGTCTTAGCTGAGAGGTCTAAGAGGCCCTCCTTGCACGCTTCAGGAACATAGTTTTGTTTCTGCCTGGTGTGTCATGACCAGGAGACTAATGAGAATGGATGCATGTAGGCGGTCTAATTCCTCTACATTAGCATTGATTTGCACTTTAAGGAGAGTGTAATTTAACCTTATTCTTTTCCACCATAGTCTCTGCTGCATGGAAGGAATGGATTATGCAAACATCAAAGCCATGAGAGCTCTGTGCTTCAAAGAGGCCTTCAGCTTGAACACAAAGACTCAGAGTTAAGTCTGCGAGACATCTAAGGTGCCGCACTGTCAGTTCCTCGACACAGGAATGCAGTTGCGGCCAAAAACTTTGTAAGTTCAAAAAGTAAATGAATTGTCAAATCTGAAGTGTCTGTTTTCTATTCTTTTAAAGTCAGCATGAAATCAAAATATACACTATTTACTTTCTTAATACATGTTCCTGGTCTTGTAAGGCACAATAAAAAAAAAAAAAAAAAAAAAAAAAAGTGTTGTCTTCATAACCTTTAATCAAAATGTAATAACTTACTCTGCCACTTTAACTATTTTCCTTTTTTTAACTGATGTCACCAAGCCCCTGTTTTCTTCAACTTTCCAATGACTTGTCAGATAGAGACCTCTTTACCTGATGAATATGAAGTCCTGCCCTACGTTTTATTGTTTTTTAACTGAATGTCTTTTCAATCTAAAATACGTAGCGGTAGTATATTTTGATATCATCTTTGCAGTACATGAAACTCTTTCTTCTGGAATGGATGTCTGCTGGTTTTGTGCCTTATTTACATGTATTTTTAACAATGTTGAATGTAATGTGTTAAATTACAGTAATCTAATTACTGTTTTTATTCAAAATGTAGTGTAACATTACATGTACATTTTTGTAACTAGATTACAATTACTGACTTTAATTACTTGGGTTACAAATATTTCTAAAATTTTATTTGTAGAACACATTCAAAACATGAATTATGTTCATATGCAGTGCTTCTAAATTGTAATCTGGTACTGATTCCAAATTGCATGAATAAAATTGCAATCAGAAACATATTTTCTTGGATTATGTTATCAGATTACCTCTGATTTAAATTGTTAGGCAATGTCATGTTTGTTAGGTTTGATGTCACATGCATTGAAGTAGGCTATTCTATACCATTTTAAAATAAAAAAAAAACTTAATGAATCAAAATATGAGAATTTGACTATTTGTCTGTCACTAAATCTAAAATAAAGCTCTTACAGGGTGATGAAATAAACACCCCCCCCTCCCCCCCCCCAATATGGCAGAAAAAGATGGTTGATAATTCTTTAAAGACTTTTTTGACCAGACTTCCAGAATTAATAATTAGTGAAGGTTGCTGGATATGTAAACAACATTTCACAGCTTTACATCAGCAGTGTTTAGTAACTTGCATAATTTTATCATAATGAGAGGCATGGTCTAATCATTTGAGCGCTGCTTTTGTCCAAATAGCGCAAATGTATTTACATGGCGTAAAAATACGAAGGGAGTTCCAGGTTATCCCTTGTGATGCTGATAGTGCTCTAGGCCGATCAATGACAAACACAAATAGGTTTCTCAAACATGACAAATATCGGTTTGGCATTTATGTGCGGATTGCATTGCGAATATGAAATGTTTATGCTTTTGATGGATAAAACCCTTCCAGAGACATAGCGACACACAGAGTGATAAATAAAATGTGTTCATCAGGAGTTGGTTAGATATGCAGTGTAAAGTTGAGAAAACATGCAAGCACACCTCAATTCTTTAGATTTGAGGTGGGATTGTTTGTAGTGGACATTACGTTTTGGAACGTAGAGTTCACATTGCACAGCCCTGTCTCTCCTTAAGTGAACTGATTTTTGTAAATCCAGTGGTCAAAGGCTGAGTGAGACAGCTCCATCTTCATTATAGCCACCTGGCTAGTATCAGGTATGTGTGTGCAGTTCCTCAACCCTCCTCCCCCACTTTCAAAAACACTCAAAGACTTACCCAACATACTGTATATCAGTGGTCAGCTCATTGAGCATTTAAAAACCTTAAATAGGGTGGACCAATAAATTATGAACAATTTACTGATGTTGCCTTAATGTAAACAATAAAAAGTAAATGAAATCTACAAGTATTTAAAAATGTAAATGACACGCTGACTCAGAAGCTTGAGATGAAACCAGATGTGGGAGTTTATACAGGACACTGGAAAAGCAGTAAGCAAGGCAAGTATTCAGGTATGATACACGGTCTTGGAGACAGTCTTTGATCAGAGAACCAAGGCAGAAGGCACAAATCCATATGTGGTAATTTCCAAATCAACATGTGCCCAAACAGGTAACTTCAACGTCAGACAGTATCACAGGTGAGTTACGTACATAAAAAGCAGGTTAGTAAATCGAAACAAAGTATTTGCAGAGTTCTCAAAGTCACATTTCCTGAGCATTCAGAGAGGTTTGTGGTATAACAGGTACGTTTCAAACAGGTAAGTAGATATGCAGATTTCACAAAGTCACTTATCTTGCGCAGATCGTAGACAAACAGTTGAGATTAGCCCAGGTGAGTGGAAACGCCGTATTCTCAGAGTCACTTGTTGTGTATATCCAGAACAGTTAGTTGACAAACAGGTGAGGTTAACACAGGTGAGTAGATATGCCGAAATCACAGAATTCTCAGAGTAATTTATCTAATATCTCCAGAATAGGTCATTGACAAAGTAATAAACAGAAAAGCAGCTTTCTACTGCAGCTGAGCAAAAGGTGAGTCCGAGGTGCCTACAACAAGGCTAGACGCTGACTGAGAGTGAGAGTGATGTTGTGCATGTCCAAATGAGGTGATGATGAGCTGCAGGTGTGCGTTATTAGAACTCAGTCCAGTAAGAGCGGGTGACAGACGGTGAGGGAGAGGGAGTCCGGTGGATACGTGACAATAACAAGTACTTGATTTTTTGTAATATGATTACATAATCCAGATTACATGTAATCTGTTACTATCCAGCTCTGTTCATATGTATGTTTGTTTGTGTTCCCGTGACAGCTGAAGGGCATGCGTCCCATAACGAGACATTGTGGTGGTGAAACATGTGGTGCTAATTGTATTCGACTAGCATGTGACAATGAATAAGGATGAAATATAGACATTATTTTGAAAGTTGTTGAGCGCAAAAACAAAAACTTTTCTGTGACGTGTTTAGAAAAAAAAAAAAACTTTAACGAATTAATTACGTGAATATTTTTCAATAAACTAATCAGTATAGTAATCAAATAAAAATGTTAGTATAGTGATTAATAATTTGTAGTGGATTACTTTAAGTAACTTACCCAACACAGTTTATTTTTTATTTTTTTTTTTTTTTTTGTGAAATTAGATATTGATGAGTCATTAAAGCTTGTGTTGTGGGACAAATTATTAACAAATTATGTATTGTACATAAAATAAATAAATAAATAAAAAAACATTTTGCAATAGATTCCTGTAATTATATGTGGCAGAAATTACAAATAACCACATAAAACATAACAGCATAAGCAGTCCAGACAGATCTCCAAAAAACAACATGTGTTGTTTTAATGATAAACTTGGCATTATACTGTATTTATTTTCAACTTAAAACCCAATGAAACCAAAATTTGTCTTTTGTGGCTTTTGGTCCATGTGTGTTCGCTTTGAGGAGATTTTTAAATTAGTGTACTTCTAAAAGTAGACAAAATTACATTTTATCAGATATACACATTTAAGATTTACTGTACAATCTTTCTCTTTGAGGAAAACAGACCAAAACTGTTGATGACTAATGTTGCACTCAGGAGTGTATACAATCTTTTGTCCAATCATTCCATGCCATTGGGGTCTTTAAACTGAGTTTAAACAGACTATTATCTTTCATACATTACATACATCATTCTTTCCAAACTTTGCCCTTGACAATATTTGTAGAATATCTGCAAACTCTTTCTCAGAAATGCAAATTTCTAAGAAAGGTAAATTCTGCATAATTTTCAAAGTTCCTTAACTGTTTATTATTTTCTTAATACTGAAGGTTGACTTTGATAAATGAGAACAATATATGATATTGATCCCCGTAGTTTATTCTGTGCTGTTATTATGTGTTGGTATTAGTGAGATGACAGTTTTATTAAAGTGGACAGAGCCAAGCTCTTTTTTTTGAAGAGCTATGAGTTGTAGACTGCTGTTTGAAATTGCCTTGAGATAGCATGCTGCACCACACTAATAATTCTGCACGTGACAATGTCACATGAGCATCATAACAATAACAGTGTGCCACTGCCCTTTATTCACAATGTACCTGCACGTTTTACGGTGGGGAAGCGTTATAGTGCATCTGGATTACTGTCAATCTTGATTGACATAGTCAATAATCCTGACATAATCCTGACGCCCAGTGACTGGCATTAACAGTAGGGTCGAAAAATCTGTCTGAGAAATCTCCTCCTGACACAAATAGAACCGAGGTAATGAAGGCTGTACAACTGTTGTTTGCTTATTGCGTCATTCCAGAAATCCATATTCTTGGAATTATATAATATTGCAGTTGTGAATAACTTTATTCAAACTTAAGTAAAAAAACAAAAAAACAAATATATATTATTATTATTATTATTATTATTTAATTCGAGGAATCAAGGTTTTACATAGAACACTTATGACACTAATGAAGAGTATTTCCGTAGGTAATGTCCAGGTCTGATTTTATTTTTTATTCCCTTTTCTCCCCAATTTGGCATGTCCAATTCCCACTACTTACTAGGTCCTCGTGGTGGCGCGGTTACTCACCTCAATCCGGGTGGCGGAGGACAAGTCTCAGATGCCTCCGCTTCTGAGACAGTCAATCCGCGTATCTTATCACGTGGCTCGCTGTGCATGACAACGTGGAGATTCATAGCACGTGGAGGCTCATGATATTCTCCGCGATCCATGCACAACTTACCACACGTCCCATTGAGAGCGAGAACCACTTATCGCAACCACAAGTAGGTTAACCCATGTGACTCTACCCTCCCTAACAACTGGGCCAATTTGGTTGCTTAGGAGACCTGGCTGGAGTCACTCAGCACACCCTGGATTTGAACTTGCGACTCCAGGGGTGGTAGTCAGCGTCAATACTCGCTGAGCTACTCAGGCCCATCCGATCTGATTTAATGACTTAGTAGCATACAGTTCGGTGCTCGGGACAAGTTCACAGATAACATCCCTGTACATACCAAGCTGCCAAGGAATTAGCCGTATAGAGCACAGTGGAATTCTTAACCAAACTGACATTACTTGTGAGGCTCAAAGCATATAACTGGGGAGAATGGCAGCTGATATTGTGGCTATCAATTCCAGCCAGAGCTGTTCTGAGGCCCGCAAAAGGTCTTGAACAGGTGAGGCTCCGGGACTTCAGCAGGTCTCTCGGTGTACAAAATTTCTTCACATGAGGTTGCGTTTCCGGTCTCCCACGTTCGGATGCGTATGAATGGGAGTGAATGGAGCACAAAGTGTAGTGTGACCGCCCCTGTACCCAGGAGTAGATGTTCTTAGTTTCAGTCCAGCATGTCCCTGGTGAGTGACGGAAATTCAAATTTGTGCAAAACTATATTAACTTAAGTCTTGAGACTTGGGTGTGCTATCTATTTTGTGCAAAATTTTAAGTTTTTAATAAATGTAAGATTACAATTTGAACATTTCCCATTGGCTTACATTGAAAGAATGTTTAGCATTCAAAATGTAAACAACACTGTATACACCATACTAAATACTGCAGGGAAAGTAGGAGTAGTATGGTAGTATGCTATTGTGAACAAAGACAATGTGTTGATTCTTGTGTACTCTCAAATGAAAAGAAAACACATGCTGAGTGTCATGAAATCTGCAAATTAGCTCTGATGTAGCATTTTTGCATTCACGACATGTCAGAATTACCGTAATTTTGAGATTCTGATTTGTAGAAAGAGTTCATGTCATTGTAGAACTCGCAATTACAAGTCTTTCTCTTGCATCGGTTTATATTCTTGGCAGAAAATGTGATGTTTAGCGTATTATTGTCAAAAAAGCATGTGGCTCCATAGTGCTGATACTTTAGTCACGATTTTTAATAGTCCCTCAGCTGTAAAAGTTCTCCATTTGGAATGGCCATATTGGTGGTTTTTACCATGCTTCTTATGGAGAACGAAACCAATAAACACTCCAGCAACGATTAGAATCATCATGGCGCTGCCCAGTGATTAGTCAGGTGTGGATAATGTAATGAAATAACTTAGATTGATTTTATTTATTTATTTATTTATTTGTTGAAAAAAAAACAAAAACAAACAATTGTCCGAAATCACGGCTGTTTTTGAATGGCTGTAAATGGGGAGACAGGCTTTTTTCCATCTGGATGCATTCCAAGCATCTACCAGCAAGTACCTGCAAACAAGCCAAAATCATGTAAAAAAATATGGTAACGGCCTCAACCATTTAAGGTAATTTACACATATTTCTCTTTGGTATGCTATTGTATTATAGCCACTGTAACCTAGAGTGCTTTTTTTGTTCTGAAACATTTTGCAAGAACATATATGGGCGAAATAATGAATTAATGTAGTGATTAAATATTTTGTTGTAAACAACTAAGACACATGTTTCCATTTTACCGTTATGAGTGTTGCCATAGAAATGAATAATTTCCAAGGCCCGAGGATGTGAACAGCTCCATGTAGACCTCCCCAGTTGTCATCACGTAATTACAGTAATTCCGACATGAAGTAAACGCAGTATTAATATAAGCAGAACTAAAACCTAAAACATAAGCTTACCTAAAACTTTTACATTATTATTTTCCTGCCTTGCATGCACTGATATTTTCTTTCATGGGAAATGTTATTATATGAGTGTAGAGTGCAAACAAATAAGCAGAGATTTAGCTAGACACGCATACAGAAGGTCAAAGTTTACTTTGTCCATTTAACAGCATTTGAGAATTGTTCACCCAATCTGAGATGCTGTTTTGACAAGAAAGCTTCGGACTGCTGTAGAAAACCTGAAAGGGCATGACTGATGTTTCATCCTAGCCCTTTAAAGCCATACAACGTGAATGAATGTCAAATCTCAGAGCAAACTGTTTTATCAATCCCACTGTGGATCAAAGGCTGCCTTGCAGTAGATTTCTCCAAGTTACCTCAGTGCCAGATATGAACCACTAGCTACAGCCATAGAGGAGTAAGGCAAGTAATTTGTGTCTACAAAAGCAAATGCCGTCCATCAATGTCATTGCGACTGAGACAACTCAAACATGCAGCCAGCCAGTGCTGATGACCCATTTCTGCTGTCGATCACAAGCCATACACCTCTTCCCAGCCCGACACTTGACACTCAACAAGGGAGAGATGCATTTATTGAGGGTCAAGGTTATCGGTGAGCTATAAACATTTGATGAAGAGAAACAGGCCATCATGGACACACTACATCTTTTAGGAACTTGCAATCACTTGCAGACATGAGAAAAAGATGATAAATCCAATCAAATACAGAGATTAATGATGGACAAGGCTGGCCGGATTATGAAAATGGGCCCCACTGGTGTATGTAAAAAAAAAAAAAATAAATAAATAAATAAAAAAACCACACACACACACACACACACACACACACACACACACACACACGGTGATATCTGGTAAGGATCTGCCTTACAACAGGCCTACAAGCTCTCAGTCCAGCCTCTCTCAACCTATTGCAGACAGTCTGAGCACTGATGGAGGGATCGTGTGTTCCTGGTGTAACTCGGGCAGTTGTTGTTGCCATCCTATACCTGTCCTGCAGGTGTGAAATTTGGATGTACCCATCCTGTGCAGGTGTTGTTACACGTGGTCTGCCACTGCGAGGATGATCAGCTGTCCTTCCTGTCTCCCTGTAGCACTATCTTCGGCGTCTCACAGTACAGACATTGCTATTTATTGCCCTGGCCACATCTGCAGTCCTCATGCCTCCATGCAGCATGCCTAAGGCACATTCAAGCAGATGAGCAGGGACCCTGGGCATCTTTCTTTTGGTGTTTTTCAGAGTCAGTAGAAAGGTCTCTTTAGTGTCCTAAGTTTTTATAACTGTGACCTTAATTGCCTACCGTCTGTAAGCTGTTAGTGTCTTAACGACCGTTCCACAGGTGCATGTTCATTAATTGTTTATGGTTCATTGAACAAGCATGGAAAACATTGTTTAAACCCTTTACAATAAAGATCTGTAAAGTTATTTGGATTTACAAAATTATCTTTTTTTGCTGAGTTTATATATATATATATATATGTATATTTATATATATATATATATATATATATATATATATATATATATATATAATTATTATTATTATTATTATTTTTATTTAAACATGGCACTAAAATGGCATCCTAAACAAATCTAAACATATTGTTCTAAGTGGAAGCATGTTTAGTTATTGCAACAGAATTTTCTAAAAGGCTACAAATGAATTGCTTATATTTTCACTCTTTGTGACTTTATTGCATCTCTGCATCACCATAGATAATTCAGTCCTGTTTTTTTTTTTTTTTAATTATATTATGATTATATTAAGGCAGATCTAGTTTATAAAGCTATTTTGTTGATTGTGTGCCAATAGACCTCCCATCAGAAGTTGTGAAAATCATGAATCAATGTCATTGGAATACCAAAGACTACATTTGAGTGTCCTCTAAAGAATAAATTGCAAAAATTGTATTACAAATCTATCAGTTATAACATTTTGTTTGTGTTTTTCACAGTCATTGTCAAAATCTACACGTCTTCAAATTTGTCTATACTTTAACCTTGTGCGACCCTGCGTACACATTCGTGGGCGTTGTATTTTGGCTTTGCTGTACGCAATGTATAATTAAAATTTATTGAAACCAACTGATCTCAGTTCAGGAAACTCTTTGCTGTCCGTAAATGGTTAAAATTTTGTTGCACGGAGGTATGCGACAAGCAACATGGCGCCGACTACAGCGGAGCTTGTCTTAGGTAGAAATGCCAACAAAACTACATCAGGTTACTGGTAAGAAACTAGTTATGTTTTTACATTGAAACCTGTTTGAGTCAAAAGATTTGAGTCTGTAGTTTCATCCGATATGCCATTTTTTTTAAATTTGAGCGATTTATCACAAAACATCACGCTGCTAAAAACAATGGACCCAAATGTGTACTTTAGCACATTTTTTCCATAGAAATTCTATATATACTGTTCATTTTCACTTTGAGAATCAATGGGTTCATTCTAAAGCTGAAAAATGCTGCTTTCAGAGGCTGTATATGGAGTTAGGATGAAAATAAGGTGCATTTCGAACTGTTCTGAGACCAGTGCAGAGAGACAGCCCACTGGAGTTTAAGTAATTCACTAAATATGGAGCAAAGGAGCATCCTATAGTTCTCTATGCAGCTAAGTGCATTCAATCCAAAATTCTTATCTAAAGTTCAGTTTCAGGCTGCAGATGATGTTTGAACCACTAAACATGTTTGAAAGACATGGGGCACTGCTAATCAGTACATAGATTCAGAATTTATGATGTATAATTTTATTTTAACATGGTTGGCAGTAACTGGATGATGCTGGCCATTACTTTGAATCAGAATTACTTAAGATAATTTCTGATGTAATTCTGTAACATCTCAAAATAATGTGAATAACCAACACTCCTGGAAACATAATAAACAATGTGTTAAAAAAAAAAAAAAAAAAAAAAAATCTTAAATACATAGACTTTCAATAGCTTGGTATTATTTAAATGTAGTCCCGCTGTCCACATATATTGGCATCACATTTTTGGAAAACGTTTTGCTCCAGATTTTTTTTTTTTTTTTTTTTTTTTCATGTGTATTAGGTGTTACTAGTTACAAATCAAAAAGGGAAATGCAAAATTCACACAGCAGTCACGCTCGGAGAAGGTTAAGATACACTACCAGTCAAAAGTTTGGACACACTTGACTGAAAATATGTTTATCATGATCTTAAAAGCCTTTATGCATTAATTATTTAAGTTAGATGGTTGGTTAGTTGGTTAGTTAGTTAGTGTATTTTTGACATTGGCAGGCTTGAGAGGTTGTAAGTACAGACTTGTGAATGTACTGCAAAACTGAATTAAATTTTAAAAATAAATATGCAATACAAGTTTGTGTCTATCGTTGTATTTATGTAAATTTCATTTTACACATTTGTAACTATTTGTCTGCAAATTTAAATGCAGAAAACAGTTTTTAATCATTGTCTGCAAGTGCAGATTGCAACATTCAACTTCAGATTTGTATTGTACAAGTTTTCACGTCGGGTATGTGAGTGTAAATTTCAACTTACAAGTACAAATATTTATTGTACAAGTTCTCAAATTAAAATATTAAAGCTCTCGAGTTTTGCTTATTTTTTAACTATATAAGTCATTGAACAAGAAGAGAATGGTGCATCCATTTCCCATTGTAACATAATACAGTATGTCCTTTGTCTGTTGTTTCTCTCTTCTGTAGGAGTAAATCGCTCAGACAGTCTTGGGCCAAGATCAGATCATTCCATGATGTGTTCAGCAAGGTGAAGACCTGTTTCCAATTCCGGAAATTAAGTGCTGAGGATAGAGGTTGGGGTAGGACACTGGGTTAGTCTTGGCACAATCAGTCCAAACCCTGGCAGCTCAGAGAGGTTATGGAGGACTCTCTGGTAGGCCGTTCCTCGCACTAATCTGCTCAAGGGTTCAACCTCATCATGGTGCTTTAAAATAAAACCCAACACTGCAAAAAAAAAAATAAAAAAAAAAAAAATAAAAAAAAAGATTTGGTTTCTTTGTGTGAAAATGAAAAATTTGCGCAATGTTATGAGAGACCTAAATCAGAAAAAAAAAAAAAAAATAAATAAATAAAATATACTCTTTCAAGAGTGCTTTTAAAGGCATTTACTTATGTCCCTTCTTTTTTTTTAATAGCTGCTGAGTCATGATGCCATGATGCTAGTTACTAGGCACAATCATTTGAACAAACATCAGAGTCTTAAAATTTCAAAATCTATGATACCGCATACCAGTTCCATAAAGTTTAAAATGACGAATCCAGTAGGGATGCGTGGATCGATTCTAAAGTAAGTTTTATGAAGAGGATTGATAATTGATAATACTTAGTTTCAAATTGAAAAGAAAATACTGTAAGTGGTATTGCCTGACCCTAGAATCCAGTTTTTATCTACCTAATTTTATATTGTTCCAAACCCATTTGACTTTGTTTCTTCCATTTAATTCTTTGGACTACTTTTATTATATTTTCATGGTGCTTTTCAGCTCCAGTCCCCATTAACTTTTATTTATTTATTTTTTTTTTAATGGAAAAGAGCAATTAGGATTTTCTTAAAAAAAATAAAAAATAAAAAAGAAAATCATAAAATAAGCATGAACAAATAGGGCTGTCAATTGAATGCGATTGTCATGTGTATTTTGTTGATTCATGTCTTTTATTTTGAAAAGTTTAGTTCCTGTTTCATGTCATGTGATCCCTTTTCATGTGATTTCATGTTGAAATCCATGTTCATGTGTCATGTTTTCATTGGTTTATTGTTTAATTAGCTTAACTTAAATTATTACTTAACCCAAGCCATAGTAAAGTCTAGTCCATGTTCATGTTTTGTTGTTTGCTTTCACATTTATAGTTAGGGTTTTTTGGATTATCACATTTGTAAATAAACTGCACTTTGGTTCTCTCATCTTCACATCATCATTTTCGTCTTCATCATTGCCATTGCCAGTGCCAGCATCGTTACAGAATACTTGACCAGCCATGAACCCAGCAGTTTTACTTCTGCGTCTACGTCAGGGGAATCGTCCCCTGGAGGACTATGTTGAGGTCCATTTCTTTTTTGATGCCTGGCGGTCGCAGATCCCTCAGTCTGGCTCAATATATCGACCTCGCCCTAGAGATCATTGGTTCCACGTTCACTGCTGAGAGGCGGATGCCGAGCCAGAGTTCCACGACATGGCCGCTGCCTAGCCAGAGTTCCACGACATGGCCACCGCCTAGCCAGAGTTCCACGTCATGGCCGCCGCTGAGCCAGAGTTTCACGTCATGGCCGCTGAGCTAGCGCCATCTTTTGCCCCGAATCATCAGCCTGCTCCATGCCACGTCACAGCAACACCTCAGCCTGCTCCATGCCACGTCACAGCAACGCCTCAGCCTGTTCCATGCCACGTCACAGAAACGCCTCAGCCTTCTCCATGCCACGTCACAGCAATGCCTCAGCCTGCTCCATGCCACGTCACAGCCACACCTGAGCAGTTGGACCTGGAGATGGTTCCCACCCTTATACCCACCCTTAGTTCTCCTGAGCAGGCAAGGGGAACTTTCGGCCCTCTGACCCCGCCTGGACCATCCGAGCCCTGGACTTCACCTTGGCTTGTCGGTCCCTCGACATTGCCTCAGCTCGGCATTCCCTCAGCTCCACTGCGGTCCTTCAGCCTGTCGGCCCCTCGTCCCTCCGGCTCCTCCTTGGTCTGTCGGTCACCTGGCTCCGCTTTGGCTCTCCGATCCTCTGGCTGCGCCTCGTTCCTCCGATCTGTCAGCTCCACCGGGGACCTCCTTCCCTACGGCTCCACCTTGGTCCTCAGTCCCACCAGCTCCACCTCAGTCTTCCGATCCCCCAGCTCCAACTTGCTCCTCCGAGCCTCCAGCACCACCTTGGTCCTCCCTGCCATCGGCTCCACCCTGACCCTTCGAGTCCCTCGAGCCTCTCATGGCTCCACCCCCCACAGACTTTGCCCCGGTCCCATGCCCCTCGCCCTTTCTCGCCACGCCACGCTCCACGCCTCAAGACACCAAACCCCCCCTCCCCCCTCCTTACAGAACTTTGAATTTATGTCATGTTTTACGTGTTTTGTTTATGTGTTGGGGCGTCGGGAGTCGCCCCTTAGTGGGGGGGATATGTCATGTGTATTTTGTTGATTCATGTCTTTTATTTTGAAAAGTTTAGTTCCTGTTTCATGTCATGTGATCCCTTGTCATGTGATTTCATGTTTTCCCTCCATGTTCATGTGTCATGTTTTCATTGGTTTATTGTTTAATTAGTTTGTTATCAGTTCTGTTTGTTCATTGGTTTATGTTCTCCCATGTCTTGTATTTAAGCTCTCATGTTTGCATTGTCTAGTTGTCAAGTACTGAATGTGAATGTATGTGTTTGGTACGCTGTTGTTAAGTCAAGCCAAGCCAAGCCATAGTCAAGTCTAGTCTAGTCCATGTTCATGTTTTGTTTTGTAGTCAGGGTTATTGGTTCTCACTTTGTAAATAAACTGCACTTGGGTTCTCTACACTATGTCATCGTCTTCATCATCATCATTGCCAGCACTGCCAGCAATGTACAGCGATTGTAATTCAGTGCGATTAATTATATAAAAAATAGAATTGTAAAAAAATAAAAATGCAATATATCATGCCCTCGCAGTGGCGGATTTAGGCATGGGCGACATGGGCAGTCGCCCAGGGCAGCATCTTGCGGGGGGGGTGGCACGAGGCACCCACACAGACCCCCCGGTCAACAACTTTGGGGGCGTGTTGAAGCGGATTTCGCCCAGGGCGCCATACAAGCTAGAACCGCTACTGTGCCCCCGGACCGTAATAAACAATTATCCTACCATCGGAGCAATTCAAGCATGAAGTACCACCTATTTTCAGCCGGTAGCAATATGCAAAACTGTTTAGGCAATGCACATCTTACAGAGAACAAACCAAACTTAGACTTGCCTGATACTAGCGAGAACACGTTCTTGCATTCAAAAACAGCTGCATGGAGCACAATTCCAAATACAAGGATCATGAGACGCATTTTTTCTAATACATTTAACTTGTGAGAGTGACCTAAAATTGCTGTATATGACGCAAAGCAACTAAAATTAGATGTTCCAAAAGCGTCCGTTTGATGCATGTGTACACTGACACATACTTAGAAAAGCCCTTATAATAAACAATCTATCTCCAACAGATTGACAAATTTAATTGCAAAATGAATTGCTGTGTATTGTAGGCCAGTAATAGGCTTATGTTTAATAATATAGAAATAAACAAAATATTGCCTTTTAAAGTCACTTTTTTCATTGTTTTATCAATGCCTTACTTGTCTGCCACAATAATTTAATGGATTTTAATTATATAAATAAATTATATATAATTATTTATACTTTTTTTATCGTTATAAATTGAAATGTAGTTATTTGGGGGCATTTCTCTGCACACATTTATATGCGATTCATTGCGATTAATTTGATTACCGGTAATTAAACGGCATATCGTGTAATTGATTCGGCTAAAAATTGTATTCAATGGACAGCCCTACGAAAACATGAAGATGAGTGAACAAACAGAGTTTACATTTTTGGGTGAGCTATCCTTTTAAGCATTAGGCATTAGGTGTGAAATCTAAGGAAGCAGCAAGTGGGAAAAAAATGGAATGACAAACACGTTCTCTGAAACAATTTTACATGTCAAAGTGTCTATGTTTAATATGCAGTGTATATCACCACCATGAATGCAAATCAGCTTTTCAAATTCATTTCAAGTATGAAAGGCACTATGTTTTGCAGGATGCCAGTGAACTTGCTAACAAGTGTTGGCAAGGTAAATCTAGCACATTATCATGCATTTGCTTGCCAAATCTTTTGACAAAATACCAATTAATGGGACATATTTTTTACTTAATAAATAAGGATAGTCGGGAATCAAACAACACCTGCTCTAGTCAGTTACTTGAAGTGTACAATATCACATACAACAAATGGCCTGCAACTTGCTAAGCGATCTAGGGAAACATTGACGTGAACATAAATTGAACTGGCTTATTCCATTATGCTAGTATCCTTCATATTTGTGAGAGTGCCTCTCAAAAGACATGCAGAATTAAATATTCGGCTGTGTGTTCTACTGTAGAGCACATGTAGACACGGGCACCTCATTATGAAGGATCTGTCTATCTCTTTCTATTGCTGAGACAATTACTTTGAGTGGACTGAAATAATTTATTCAGTGTTTCTCTGTACATCAAGGACAGGATAGTGTCTGTACAGTGAACACCATCACAATCAAATGTTACGGCAACCACAAACTCGCACTGCACAGTTAAAACTTTGCTGTAAAAAAGAGTCTTATTAATAAATGATTGGGTGCAATCACAGCTTTGAGAATGAGAGAGAACATTTTTCATCTGAAGTTATTTGGAAAGCCTTTTAACATTTAAAGTTTTTGGGGTAGTAAGCAATTTGAAATGCATTAAAAAGGATCTGCAGGTGTGCATTATGCAAATGACTGTTTCTCTTAAGCTTTCTGAATTCAGAGCTGTTTCAGTCAATGTAATGGCTTTAAAAAGAACCCCTGTGGTCCACAGTACAGAATATAATAGTCCATTCTTTCTGTCCTAGAACCAACCTAAATGTGAGTTTTTGCCATCAAACGGACTATGCATTATCAATGGCTTTAACCTTTTCATAAGTAGGGTCTAAATTCCCCTGCAGTGCCCCCTGGAGTGAGTTATTTTTGCATGTGACACTGCACAGCCGGTAGAGGGGGCCAGAGTGTAAATTAGTATTTTATTTTATTTTATTTTATTTTTTATTTCTTGTCATAATTTTTTTTTTAAACAAAATACGATATATAATATAGCAAACATGTGAACAAATGGGTTATTCTTATTTGTTTTATTTATTTCATTTTTATAGCTGTAAAAAACAAATGAACAAATAATATCTGCAGTCCGGTTTGCCTATATGCACTGTTTGACTTCTCAGACATTGTGTGTGTGTGTGTGTGTGTGTGTGTGTGTGTGTGTGTGTGTGTGTGTGTACAACAAGTGCTTATGTAAACAGACTTGGCTGCGTGCATCGGATAATCATGCTTGATCAGCATGTTTTCACTGTGAGTATACGAGTTTAAACTGTTGTCGTGGTGCTTTTGTGATAGTTTGGCTGTCTGTTTCAGAAAACAAACATATTATATGCCTGAAAAGACTGGTTTGTGTGAGTGAAAACCGCATTTGCACCTAATAAGTAGACGTGGCTGCGTGCATGGGAAGATCACATTTAGATATGATGGCTGTGCATATACAAGCTGTGAACTGTTATCGTGGTGCTTTGGTGACAATTAGGCTGTTTGTTACATAAAATAAACATATTTTGTGCTTGAAAAGACTCTATGAGTAGCTGTTTGTTTGACAAATGACAACTGCTACTAATGCAAACAAATTGCAGCACGCATCGGAGGAAGATCGCGTTTGATGTATTGTCTGTGCGTATATGAGCTGTAAACTTTTCATCGTGGTACTTTGGAGACGAGTTGGAAGTATGTATATAAAATAAAATAATTAAGTGGTTTAAAACACTATATGAGTAACTGATTGAGTGAATATAAACTACAGATGCTTGACCAGCGTAGCCTGTGTCGCCGCAAAAGCCGATTTGAATCTGGCAGCTTGTAACGAAACTGGTCGTTGCAGAAACACATATGTGTGATGCTACTCTGCGGGGCCCAGTTATTAACCGTCACATATGCTCAAAATAACAGTGAGTATTCTTCTCGAATTGTCACATTTGAGGTGAGTTTAAAATGTAAATATAGGGTCCAATGGGGCTAAAGGCCCCCCAGGGGTAAAAGGCACTTTTGATTTTATTTTCTCCCAAAACACTAAACAGCAACAAAAACTATAGTACCAGAGTACTTTCCTTAACACCTGTTTGTCACTATGCACTTCAAAATATTCCTGACCCACGAGATCTTACGTGTAATGTCTAAAGGTAGATTATGAGGAAATTTGATCTTATATTTAATAATTTTTTATGTTGTTAATGACAATACCTGAAATTATCACATTTATTTTAAGATGAAATACTTATTTGTCATATTCAGTTTTGTTCAAGGTAATTAAATCAAAATGTTTTTTTAATAACTGTCCAATAAGTGAAAGGACAGTATTTGGGGTAAAAAGCCCCCCTGTTGCAGGGGCTAAAGGCCCCCATAAAACACATATTTTAATTTATTTTCACACAAATTATGTTGCTCCATTAATATTCAATAAAAAGAAATGTATTTATCAATCCTGATACACTTTGTGACCAGAAAAAAATTGTGTAAAGTGTGCCTTTAGCCCAGTTGTACCCTATATTCTATATTTAGAAGTAGTATGCTGATTTAATTTAATTTTTTTGTCCTTTTTTTTTTTATTTTTATTTTTTTTTTATTTTGCACTCAATAAACATAACTTATCTGTGTTGTGTGTAGTAAGGTTTGCTACTCAACCCAAGCTCGACGGGACTTGACAAACCATTGGTTTTCGGGCCGAGTTCGGGCCGGGTTCATGTTTGGCTTTTTCAATTTGGGGTCGGGTTCAGGTTTGTAAATTTGAAAATAAAATTTATTAATTGAGTATTATTTTTTTATTTATTTTTTTTATGGTCAGCGCTAAATACAGGTGGAAACGGGGTTCAAATCATTTTGTGATCTGATTACAAAAACCACAAAGACCCTGTTTCCATCTGCTACTGAGATGCGTTTTCGGGGATCCGATCACATGTGGTCAGCAGAGACGCATTGCTGTTTCCACCTGGCATTACCATGCGTCTCCTGTGACACTTGTGTTCGGATTTTGAGGGGAGGGTCTCTGATTTCATGACGACATACATCAATCACTATGTCAGTGTTTTTGCATGATAACCCCCCCACCACCCCCCCAAAAAAAGAAATTGCATGCAGTTGACATTTTACCTAAGAACAAATGCAACATATCGAGCAGAATTCCCTGTTATTTTAGTGGAGTACCTATATTAACCTGAGCTTCAGATGTGTGTGCTTGTCATCTGTGTCTCTGCATGTTGATATCAGACACACTGAAGAAGATCTGTTAAGATGTCATTATTTCCTTTTACAGCTGCACATAACCAGCAACATTTCAACGCTTGTTTTAGCACAGTGGTTGACTGACAGGCAACCGGTGATGCTTCGCTACTGTCCGGGACACATTAAGGAAGGATTGCGTTTCATACTACAAAATGCGATGTGTTCCAGATTGTTCTTCACCTAAAAAAGTTTCAGCGCTTGATAAACGGTAAACCAGTGTTTTTTCCCTTTTATTCTGTGCTGAGGGGCTGCCATGGCTTGTTAAAACAATTTATGTTTACTGTTACAATACTGTAATGAATGTCGCCTAAAATGCTTAAATAAAATACAACCAATTTACTCAAGTTATAAAGATATTGATTTCAGGTTTCAGGTTGGGTTTAAGCTTTGGGCCGTGCCAGTCAGGTCAGGTCACAAGGTCTCGGGTACAGGCCGTGCTTGGCATCAAATCAGTCCTAGTATGTAGCTTCCCATCCAAATCCAATCACTAAGTGATCATCTAAATTGAACCACCCAAGACTGAATTTAGTGCCAGCTACAAACAGGGTCAAAGTTTCAGCTCACGTGACAGTTTCTTTAGAATATAGGACAAGAAAGTCAAGTTCAGTGAGAAAGTTCAAAACAATAGCTGAGCTTCATGGCCACATTTGTTTGGTGTTGATTACAACAGGATCACAGCTGTATAGTAGACTATCTGAAATTAAATCACTCATGTCTGCTACACAGTTAAAAAAAATTTCCTCTCTCATTAAATGCTATCGCTTGTTGGCAAGCTAATATTTGACGGGTTCTGTTCCGTCACCAACAAAACTCATCAATAAGGCCCCATTCACTTTTTGAGAGAAGTGAAAATTAAGAATCCGACAGTTAATTTAATAGCTTTCCATTTAAATAGAGCAAACGTGTCGTGAATTGTAATACTGGGCCCTTGCTCCAGCCAGAAAAAAAAAAAAAAAAAGCATTCAGTTTAAGTGATAGATCCTTTTAATGAAACAAATTAAATCTTGAAAAGTGCTTTTTATTTTATTTTATTTTTTAAAAAATTATTCCACACTCTCCTGGTGTCTACCTGTCTCAACCTTTAATTGTGTCTAAGAAACCCCATAGGTATTAAAGATGAAATGTGTTATTTCAATAGCAAAATGGAAACCAAACGGAATAGCAAAAATAATCTCCGTTTATAAACACCACTCTCCCTGGCTTTCATTGGTCAATGAATCTGACAGTCCCGCCGCAAACTAATGCTATTGGTTATGTCAGGCTGTCGGGATGCTCAAACAAACAGAGCAATGTTTTGATAGTACCACAGAGCCACTTTTAGGTGGAATCAGCATGCAAATGGCTTTTTTATACTTGTCTCTGCATATTACAGTAAGCCTGTATGAGAAAGCATTTAAAAAAAAAAAAAAAAAAAAAAAAACTGCACTTAACAGCTTTAAAAAGCCATTGTACACAAATATATATATATATATATATATATATATATATATATATATATATATATATATATATATATATATATATAAACACAAGTATTGAACGCATAAAAGCATTATAATTAACACATTCCAGATAAAAATGTGTTCCTTTGATTCACCGTCTTGAAGTTTCCACATAGCAATAACATATTGCTTTTTGTTTAAAATTGCTTTAAAGGTCACGTTTTTGTTTAGTAACAAAGAGAAATTGTGAAGCTTGTAACTAATTTCAATCATTAACAAGAATTGCATTTCTTGAAAGATATATAAATTCTTTCAAAGATGCAAAAGAATAGTGTTACACTGCAAACATATTTTTTAATCAGTATTTTCCAGCAAAATTATCCAAAGATCCTTAAAGCAAGAAATGTTTAGTTGAGAAGCAAAAATTCATAAGATATTAAATCTTTATTATGATATTTATGAAGGTTTAATGCTTAAAACAAGAAAAATAAACTTATTTTGCCAATGGGGTAAGAAAAAATAAATTCTTTTCCATCTGAAGTGTAGTTTCTTACATTATAAAAAAAGTTCTTTTTTTTTTATTTAATATTACATTTCTTAAAAAGTATTCAGTTTGCAAAAAAATAATAAAATAATATAAAAATAAAATAGTACAGTTCATATGCGTCATATTCTACCACTCATCCAAACAACAATTCAAAATCAAAATATGTCAATAAATGGAGGAGATTCATAATGTACAGTACATAAGATTTGGTTATAATATCAAAATAATATAATGTAAAACCACCCAAATTTCTCCATTAATCTGTAAGCTGCCACCTAAAGGCATCGATCAGAAGTCAAAAGAGACATTTATTGACTGATAAAAAGGGTTCTGCATCTTTGCTTCTGCATCATGTTGGGTTTCATTATCATATTTTGGCTCTTATTATGAAATAGGGTGAAAACAGCTCAGTGCAATGTGCTGCAAGAGATGACACTCAATCCCTGCTAAAAAAAACAAAAAAAAAAACCCTGAAACGATTTAACTGACCACCCTGATCAGGTTGAGTGACCAGCTAAGACCAGACAACAAGCTTACAGTAGGTTGGTTTCAGCTGTTTTGTTCAGCAGGGATGTGTCTAATTTGGCAATACCTTTATCTGAACTGTTTTATAAGTCTTAAATGAATGAATGACAGAGGAGGAGAAGCCAATAAAAACACAATAATAAGGCAATAAACATCAAAATGATGCTATTAAAGGCAACTTTTGAATTGTTATGAGTAAATCTGTCCTACAGGAAAGGCAGTGAGGTAGGAGCTCATCACTCATTCATGTGTTTAATATCAGTGAAGGGTGAGTAGATCTTACCTTTGTCTCTATCTCCGTTAATAATTGAAGGTCTTTCTTTTCTCCCTGTGATTACTACTGTGTGCTGACAGATGTCATTCTGCACTGCAATATCCCAAAGTGAGCAGACTGAAATAAATGTGGATTTTTGGTCTCTGTGCTAAGAATATCAACCTAATTTTGCATATATTAGTATTAATGGACCGTATAAATATAAATGCTCTATATTACATGAGATTTATTTATTTATTTTATTTTTTATTTTTTTGCTGGATTATGTGTGGTTACTAACCCTGACCACAGCAACTATGGTGCTACTACGGCATGCAGGGAAAGCAATTTTCAAAGCCTCTGTAAGAATTGAAATGTTTAAGGAGCCTGTATGTTAATGGTTGGCCTTTGGATTAAATACTTCATTGACATCCAGCATTGTTTCTTGATAGTGCAATGACATTTGGCAGAACACCACTGTGATTTATGTTTCCATCTAAGTAATATGTTCCAGAACATCTACTGGCAAGATTGGAATGTCTTAACATGACAGATAAAAAAAGTATTGTATAATACTTAATAACAAACATTAACTCTTAACAGATGATTAGTTAATGTAAATTAAAGTAATTAGAAATGTCATTAGACTTTGATTCATATATTTAAATATATTTTACAATATTTGCATTTAGATGAACTACTGATCTGATCTATTATGTGATGTTTGTGTAACACTTTACAATAAGGTTCAGTTTGATAACACTTGTTAATGCATTAGGTGTTATGATCAAGATGGCTAAATAAATATAATAATAATAATAATAATAATAATAATAATAATTAATTAATTAATTAAATATTTAAATTCATAAGGAAATAGTTAGAAAAACTCTACAATATATGTAGAAATTAACATTAATTATGATTTTAAAAATGCTGTAAAATTATTGTTCAATATTTTATGTTAGCTATTGCATTAAATAATGCTAACATATAGAATTTTATTGCCAAGTGTTACCAGTGTTTGTTATAAAATGGATAGTTCCAGTCCTGGATGCTGATTTGTCTATACAGTGTTCCAGAAGAGTTAAAATACACAATATATTTTCAACTAGGATGCAAAAAACTGTATATATCATTGCACAGCAATATGGAAGGTTTGTGCTTAATGCATTTCTTCAATAAAATAATGTTTAATGACTGCCCTTTAACATGGACTATATTTAGACTTGAGCATCTTTCTTCATTATTTCTACATTAATTACCTTAATAATGAAAGCATAAGGTGTTATTCATTTCCATTTGTTTTTACACATGCAATTTGCACATGCAGTCTTGTTGACCTGATGAATATAATTAGCATCATAGACATTAGTATGGAGTATTCATTTGTAGTATTTCATATAAACACTTCCACAAATCCAGTCCATAAATTATATACATCTTGTCTTTGTCTTGAAGGACACTCCATCACTTTTGGTTTGAAAATATGGTCAGTGTTCAGAAGATATATTAAGGACTCTAATAGAGTCATGATCATTACTCAGAATTTGTTATTCTGTACTAAATTGCATTAAAGACAGCATTAGTTTGTTAGTTTAGCTGTATTTTACTGGGTGGTAGTCTCACATTGCCATACTTGTAACTAAACAAATAAAGTTTTCAGCATGTTCTGGTCAAGAACTTCCCAATTAGATGGGAAAAGCAACCAAACACTGTTCATTTTGTTTTTATGCATCATATAGGGGAAGGTTTATCTGAAATAGATTATACCAGTGTTTCTTAAACTTTTTTGTCATAAGTATCTCCACAGCACCAACAGTAAGGCTTAGGGACCCCTTTATCAATATCAAATCAAAGATGTGTGTCAAAGACTAACAATATTTTGTATTTTTTATTTTTTTCTAACCTTTTCTCCCCTATTTGGAATGCCCAATTCCCAATGCGCTCTAAGTCCTTGTGGTGGCATAGTGACTTGCCTCAATCCGGGTGGCAGAGGACGAATCTCAGTTGCCTTCGTGTCTGAGACCGTCAATCCATGCATCTTATCACGTGGCTTGTTGAGTACGTTACCACGGAGACATAGCGCGTGTGGAAGATTCACGCTATTCTCCTTGGCATCCACGGACAACTCACCACACACCCCACTAAGAACGAGAACCACATTATAGCGACCACGAGGAGGTTACCCCATGTGACTCTACCCTCCCTAGCAACCGGGCCATTTGGTTGCTTAGGAGACCTGGCTGGAGACACTCAGCATGCCCTGGATTCAAACTTGCGACTCCAGATGTTGTAGTCAGCGTCTTTACTCACTGAGCTACCCAGGCCCACTGACTTACAATCATTTAACATTATCATTAATATTGTCATCGATTTTTTCAATGATTTTTATTCATTTAATAGACTAATTTAATAGGAAAATCTGTATTTTTTTTATACCAGCCCTTATCCCCAATATTTTAATTTTAAGTCACATTTTGTTTTATAGGTTAAACTTTTAAGCTCGGATTGGCCTGCCGGCGAGCCCATTGGGAAAGAAATATTTATAAAAATATTAAAACTACAGTCTTGACAAACACAAAATAAAGCTTAGACGCTGTAGTTTACAATGCATGTAGGCATTATGACCAAAACTGAACAAGTGCTTTGAAATTTGCAGACAAATCAGAAGTGTTCCGTTTTGATAATTTATTAATAATTTTGCACTGTACATATTATTGAAATCTGTAAAACAAAATAAAATAAAATCAAACTGATCATATAGCCATGTTACATATGTCGTTGAAAAGCTCTCAAAGAGTAAAATACAACCAGCCTATTTGTTTGTGAAAATATTGCGTGTAATAGCTAAGTACATGTCTTTGACATACATGTTACATGTAAACAGGTGTAGCTTATAAGCCGCGTTTTTGCTCATAACTTCACGAAAAATAAAAGGAGCATAAAATATCACACCCGTTTAACAGGATTCCCGCTAAAACAAGCACACACGCAATGTAATCGGATGTATCCACCTTATTTTGCAACGTGGAAGTAAGCAGTGGCTGCATTTCCGGTGAATGTGTAAAAGTTCAGCTGTTCTTGATCAAAATTTAAATAAATAGATTTTGTGATATAAGTTTATAAACTATTACACAACCATAGGATGTACAGCAGAATGATGGCCTAATGTCAGATAATTTTCTAACTTCAGCATTTATAGTAAAAGAGTAAGTAAATCATTCACTTGTTGCTGTGTGTTGTATTGAAGAGACGGAAATAAAATCCGCTTCTTACTTTACCGAGATCGTAATGATGCAGTGTTACTTGTTTCCATGTAAACCTTCATTTATATGTACTTGCATAACCTCCAATGATGCCTTTATTTGTTTATTTCCAAAGGTGATGTTCCATAAGCTATGCTGAATGCAAGATCTGCATGTCAGTTTACTATACACTGCTAAGAAAATGAGAATGCTCTCTGACAAGAATGGAGAGTAAAAAAGCCGTCAGACGGCGTGGAGGACTGTCCTGTCAGCGTCTGACCTCTCATTCATTCTGCCTGTGCAACAGTGTGATAAAACGATGGCAAAATGCAATATCTTGTAAAACTATATGAGAAAATCATAATTAATGATAATAATATGATGACATATATTGCCAGCCTATAATATAAAGCAGCATAATGTAGTATTTTTGTATCGCTAAAATAGCTGGAAGTGGCTTGTACCGGAAGTGGTCCACATTCAAGATTAATAATAGTGGCGCCCTAATTTCGCAGAAAAATAAAGTGGATAGATCATCAGATAATCCACATGAAGCACAATGTGTACACAGCACATACAATTATGTAGTATGTTGTCCAGCGTCATTTAATGCAAAACCAATCGTATTAGGATTCAGATCGCTGTAACCAGAGGTGGAAGTCATCCAAATATGGGCAGAGAGGATTATTCACTCTAATTACATACAGTATGGCCACCAAGAGATGGTGCCAAGTCGTGACACAGACTCAATGATGACTCAAATGACACAGAATGGAACTAAATCTCATTCCTCTCATGAGATCTCTTTACTCATTCCTGCATTCTTTGGAGAGAGAGCATACCTTAAGTCATTGTTGTATTTGCCTGTTTAATTTATTCGTATGCACAATTACTATGTTTTATTTGTTTTGGACACTTGGATAAATTGTTTTTGTAATGCTATATCTTTTGATTGCTTTGTTGTATCAACACACAATTTTACTCATTTACAGGTGTCATGATTGGGAACAAAACAATAGCAGTTTTTCGGAGCTACCTTATTTACCCCCTGAGATATATAATATCTTAAAGGGTTAAACAAAGCAAAATACAATTATTTTCGTGTACCCACTCGAACCTGCTGATGTAGCTTCTGGGGAACACATATACCAGGTTGCAAATCACTGGATTATACCAAAATGATAGAGTTAAAAATTCACAGCAGTCTTTGTGAATGGTTGTACAGAAGAACAAAATTGAGAAACATGTGTATATACTATGATCAGAATTTCTGTCCATCCAAAAGTAATAATAAACAAGTAGACTCTACAGTTACTAACTTAATACTAACTGTCTCAAATAGAATTCTGAGAATTTTTAAAGGATCTGATGCCACTAACTGAAAATCCAGTGATAAGCTCTTCCTCAAAGGTGCTCATTGTATGTGAACCCATAACACAACCTTGTTTCCAGATGGACTGATAAAAAAATAAATAAATAAATAAATAAAAACAATTGTAAACCATGCCAATCAGATTGGAACTGGCAATTTCAGTTAGCTCTTGCTTTTTTTCAATGCACATCAGGAGGTCATTGTAAGTGTAAACGTAGTTCTAGCGGGAGACTCGCAGCTGTACCTCATCACACCATTATTTAGTTAGCTCCTAGCCAATCATACATACATCAGTCATTGCTTTAAAAGCCTGCTTTTAATCTACCCCTTTGCTGTTTCAGTGTGCCAACTTGGCAATTCATTCTACAACTTACTAGTTCACATTTCGCATCTGACCCCTCAAACATTGTGGTCTCCCCCCAGAGTCTCTCGGGGCACTTATTCAGAATTGGTGCCGCAACAACCGCTGCTCATCAAGGACTATCAGAATCCACAATTGAGATGCTTGGCCGCTGTCCTTCCTCATCATACCAGAAATATATTCGAACCAAACTTCAAATCATCATGCATGCTCAACTCTCCATCAGCCATAAGTTTCGTGCCTGTCTGGTGGTGGCCTGGGGCCACTCACTTTTACATCCACACATTCCATATCACACAATTATCAAATTCAAGCATGTCTATCCTCCTGCAAGGATATTGTATAATCATATCCACCCTCCTCACCAGGGCTTCCACAATCCCAAGCATGGTTTCATAGATACTGCACAAGCCTAGCTCGCCCTTATCGAAGGGCTCATGTGTAAACGTTGTTCATCTTTAGAAAAAAGGTATTGCACAACAGCATCACCCTTATCGAAAGGCTTTATGCTATGTACATTTTTTGGCAAAGATATTCCACAAACAACATCCGCCCTTGTGTGAGCTTATAAGCAAACTTTGTTTATCTTTAAACAAATGATATTGCACAACAACGTCACCCTTATCATAGGGCTTTATGCACGTTGTTCATCCTCTGGCAAAGATATCGCACAAGCAATGGTCACCCTCGTCGGTGGGCTCATAATCATACATCATCAGTCTTTCGGAAACAACTGCCCTCGTTGGAGGGCTCATACCATACTTTAATTATCTTCAGCAAAGGAATCGTGCAACAATGTCACCCCTTCATAGGGCTCAAACGAAACGTTGTCCATCCTCTGAATGATATCACACAGTTAACGTTGATATGCAAGCATGGCTATCCTCAAGCAAGGATATCACATGAACCATGCCCTCTTTCTCATAAGAGTCATCAGCAAAAGCAAGCAAGGCTTATCCTATCGCTAAGGTATTGCACAACCATGCCTGTTATATTGCATAATTCATGCACCATTGTATATTCATTTATAACATCTCCTTTTCTCTTTTCCAGAACAGAACTTCAGCCACAAAGACCTGGATCGTAACACATCTGGAACTCCTCTCTTTGGGGGGTAGTATCTGGTTTCTCCATTTGGGGTAGGCTCCTCGCCCCCTGCCTCCTATCTCAGGCAGGATCTGATGGTTTGAGTAGCAATCTCATCAGACTGCCAGAAGGGGCTTAGCCAAAAGAGAAAATATATTCTGTGGTTCAAAATCATTTCATCAAATAAATGTAATGTCAACTTTACCAAGCCTTCAAGTCTTTCTGATAGAAATGTAAGCATAGTTCTAGAGGGAGACTCACAGCTGTATATCATCACACATTTATCTAGTTAACCAATAATACATCAGCCATTATTTTAAAAGCCTGCTGTCAATATACCTCTTTGCTGTTTCTGTGTGCCAACATGGCAACCTCCACCTCCCCACCACCACCAGTCGAGTCCTGTTCTACACAGGGGTAGGCTCCTCGCCCCCTCCTCCTATCTCCGGCAGGATCTGATGGTTCGAGTAACAATCTCATCGGACCACCAGACAGGGCTTACGCCAAAAGAGAGAATATATTCTGTGGTTCAATATCATATCATCAAATAAATGTCAGGTCCAATTTATTAAGCCTGCAAGTCTTTCTGATAGAAGTGAATGAACTGTGGACAGTTTATGGGTGTGCCGACTGAGACTAACTGACTGGTAGACATTAAAAAACAGCCTAAGTGTCACCGTAAGTAACTTAAAAACATGGTGAGATGAAGCGAATGATGCAGAGAGAGAGAGAGAGAGAGAGAGAGAGAGAGAGAGAGAGGGAGGAGAATGGTCATTGGTGTTTGATTGGCACATACAGAGTTGTGATTTGAAGCCGTAGACACAGTTGTAAATAGCACAGCTTTATGTGACCATTGCGCCCTCACTGAGGACCAAATCTACACATCAATGAGCCCTGAAACTCTTTGTCTCACAGCTCAATTTGATTCTGGAATAAATTAAAAAGCTGAATTTACTCTCCAGGCTTTGTTCTAATGATCCCATGTGTTCCATTTATTAAGATATTCAATTTGAAGGAACCCAAGGATCGCCTCCCAACACACATACACCTACTCACAGACTTATTAGTTAATGTCAATGTTCTTTTATTCACCCTTTTGGGGACACAAAAAGGGAAAAGCCAGTGCCCCATTATGGGTGATTGCAGGTTCCTGGTCTGCAGCACAGTTTGTAAATTATCAGGAATTTGTCATTGACATAAAATACACAGTCTAGCAGCAACAACTTGTTGGGGTTGGGGCAGTTTATCTATAGACCCACTGTCCTCTTATCCTTTTCTTGCTCATAGACTCTATATCCAGTGTTGGTACCATTCTTTTCCACCATCGGACCAGTGCAAACCAGGGCTATCAACTGCTCAGCTGGGGCCAACAGCCTCAGACCTTGAGCCGCAAGACCAAAATCGATCTGCATTCCCACCATCGGGCCAAAAGCCCCACAGCGTTGCCATAAAACCCGCCCTTAATATGCCACTCTAGTGCCAAAATCACACCCATTTCACAAGCAAAAGGGAAACTCAAGTTGAGGTATCAGACTCTGGAGACTAGCTAGCACTTGAAATGAACTTGATTTGTACTGTTCTCTCTCCAAAGAATGCAGGCATGAGTAATGAGATCTCATGAGAGTAACGAGATTCAGTTCCATTCTGTGTCACTTGAGTCATCATGTACTTGGTGCCATCTCTTGGTGGACATACTGTATGTAATTAGAATGAACAATCCTCTCTGCCCATATTTGGATGACTTCCACCTCTTTTCGCAAACCTGTACTGTTGTACTGTTGTGCGATGTACACAACTTTTTCTATATTTCAAAAATAAATAAATATAATATTTAAATAAAGTTAACACATTATTATTATTATTAATAATAATAATAATTATAACAATAATAATACTATTTATTATTAATATTATTAGCTTTAATATCAAATATAATATAATTAACAATTTTATTTATATTCTCAATTAATTAGTAATATTAATAAACATTATTACATTTATGAATGAATTGTGTAAGAAAATCATTGATAAAATTATATACTGCTTACCACATCCTTATTTTTTTTATTTTTTTTAGTTGACTAACTACATTTACTAATGCAGTTAAAAATAATGGGAAATGTCATTAAACATCGAATTATATTCAATTAAGTATATTAAGTATATTCATAATGTAAATCAATTATAACACAATAATATAATATAGCATATCTGTTATGCATTATATCATTTTTTTAGCAATATGTATTATAAAGTTACTATATATATATATATATATATATATATATATATATATATATATATATATATATATATATATATATTGCAATAGAAAAATCTAAATTTTATTTTAAAAAATTGGAGAAAAAAAATATTGATGAAGGATTTGGCTAAACAGATGATGTTGCTTACGCCTGTGAATTACATAATGCTACATGAGAAGCAATGATTCATTTTCAGTTGAAATATAAACCCTCCCCAATTAAGTTGGGTTCATATTTTAAAGTCCCTTACTCCCATATCCAGCATGACAAATACCGCTGGGCTAAAGACACCTGAGGCTTTAAAATAGGCCACTCTAATATTCATTCCAGCTCAACTTCTCTTCCAAAACAGATGCTATTAAAGTGCAAACAGTTTAAACACATTGCTGCCTACCATTATAACAAAATGACATGCATGATAACACCCCCGCCCCCCATGTTCAAGCCAAATCGACACCCTTGTGATCCTTGTGAGTGTGCCTTTGCAGGATCATATTCTATGTGATTTATCTAGTGCATTCCACTCACAGCCCTTCAACAGACATGATTGAATCTCTAAAGATTCTGCAGTAATCTGCACCTTGTAAAACGCAGAGGTATTGTGTTCTGTTTGTTCGTGTTTCGCCATCGAGGGGTCACATTTCCATCAGCATTGGGTTTACTCTCACTTAACGGCACAGTGCCACACCCACAGGCAGATACTTGATCCAAGATCCAGGAAGAGCTGGAATAAATCAATGGCATCTGTCAAACAGCCTTGCAGTGACCACCTGCATCTTATTTGTCAACAGTCTTTTCTTCTCTTATAGCTAAGGATGGGAATTGAACAATTCTAGTTCCAATTCAGGTTCCACGTAACACTTTAATGCTTTACTTATCTGCCACTATCATGTATCCTAATGTCTTTGATTTATCTTCATTTGGAGAATTTTTGAAACAAATATTGATACCACTGCAAATGCAATTATTTGCCATGTCAGCGTATCTGTAATTGATAATTTTTTTAAATCAATTTACAGCTCTACTTTTTTAGATATTATAAACAAAAATACAAAGAACAATACTATTTTCGTAAAAAAAAAAAATGTCATGTGTTTCAAAATGTATTACATCAAAACTGTTCTTAATGTGCATCTTTAACTACACATTGTCAAGAGCAACCAGTCAGTAACTACACTGATCTATATATATATATATATATATATATATATATATATATATATATATATATATATATATATATATATATATATATATATATATATATTCCGGGTTCAATACAAGTTAAGCTCAACAACAGCAATTGAAAAATAAATATATAAAAGCAAAAATTGAGGTTAAAGTAAGGCAATAACAATGGAAGTGATTGTGGCCAATTTTTAGAGGGTTTAAAGGCAGAAATGTGAAGCTTATAATATTACAAAAGTACATTAATTATTTTGTAATAACCTGCATATTATTTGATCTGTAAAGTTGTTTAAATCAGGGATTATAATCAGGATTATAAGGTTTATGGCATTAACAAAGTTGTAAAATTATATACAATTTTACAGAGAAAAGTTTAGTTAGCAATTTTATCACACTAAAAACATGTTAATATAAATTGTTTATGTCTTGTGGCTATACTTTTCACTGTGAGGTGTAAGTACCTCACAGTAACCTCGAAATAAAAGGACGAGGCGAGTCTAAATGTTGTTTTTTTTTTTTTTTTTTTTTTTTTTTGTGGTAATCAACATTATGCCGCAAATGCTGTCAATTGAGCTTGCCTTACATTTAACCTGGAATATTCCTTTAATGCCACAATCAAAAGTTTTCGGTTAAAACGCATTGATTTTACTATTTTTATGCTTCTCATACGGTGTTTTCCTTCACTGAAAATGAATACTTTCTAACCCTGTGAAAATAGACTGGGGCAGAGATGCTAGTGAAGATTTGTAAAGAGAAACAATATATCCCAAATGTAGTCCAGTGGAATGGGATATTGTTTAATATACAACAGTTAGTTACAGTCCTCAAATCTGATTGGATGAGAGACGTTCCGTGAGGACTGATGGTCTCACACCATCAGCACTCGGACGCTTCACTGTGTGTATCACTCTGCTTGTGTTCGTACCATTCTAAACTAAAGTGTAAGAGCAGTGCAGATGCGCTAAGAGCTGTATGTGTCTCTTTATCTTTTGTGACATTACATATTTTAGCCAGCAGGTGGCGTCAAAAGACAATTTTTGTGTGTAAAATAAGCCAGGTAATGTTAAGTTAGTCAGCCTCTGTCAGTTTTTTTTTCATTCATCAGCACTACTGATCACTCGGATTACTACTACTACACCACTAAAGCTAGGTAATAGCTTTAAACTAACAACTTAAGCATTAAGGCTCATCACAGCTGAGAGACACAACAGACTGATTAATTACACAAACTCAAGGCGCTTACATCTTACCGGAATTTCCACATTGGAGAGGAAATACTGTTCAAAATGGCAGAGGAGATTGCGGTTTCTATGGTGAATGACTCTTGGACACCAGCTACAGCAAAATAGGGAGGAATACCCCCACTTGGACGGATGAATTTGACCAAAATGACATTATCTTCAGAAAGCTGACTATAGCATCTTTGCTTGCGTGTGGCAACAGGTGATGGCACATGCTCCATCTCTCTCTCTCTCTCTCTCTCTCTCTCTCTCTCTCACACACACACACACACACACACACCCTTGTTTCTCCAATAACTTGTTAGAAACAGCCCAATTGACATTTTTGAATTACTAACGGAGGTTAGGATGCATCATTTGCTTTGAACTAGCAACGGCAAATTCTGATCCACAGCTTAAGAAAGTAGTTCCATGCACAAATGCGTTTTTTATGACCGTACTCAGTTTTTCCTAATTTTATTTTAATTTACTTGTTCATTGAACTGTTGAATATAAGCAATATCACACTTGCAATCATGCTATATGGCTCTAAATCTGCCGATGTAGGGCCATATCGCACTCCTGCTCATGTGATATTGCTTAATTAAATCAGTGACCATATCCAAAACCGCAGCATTTGTAGTCTGTCACACTGCAGAAAAAGCCAAGAGCCAATAACATAATGCTTGGTAAGACTAAAAGAGCTTATGCCACAGACGTCCTTATGATATCAATGCCACATTAAAAAAGACCATGTGTTACAATATATTACTGATAAATAAAAACAGATACAAATGAAGTAAAATGTACAATCCAGATAATGATTACTTGTAGCAAATACTCTGTTGCAGTGAGGCAGCTGGGGTTAACCTAAAAGGATTTTAATGCATTTTAACCCAAAGCTCATCAATACTCGGTCATAAGTGGAAGGTGGAGAGAAATGAGCAGAAAATGGAATTCAGACCATTATGCAGTGAAATGGATCAATAAACGACATAAGAGAAAGGTCAGTCATTAAGAGATGTATAGAGTGCATTACATAAGCCTGGTGATAACTATCTAATAGAATGACAAACAGAACACAATTAACGTATTGATTTGGAACACATTACAGAATTTTCTTAGTTCCCTAGATGCTCCTACTAATACTAAGAAATTAAGGATAATCGACACAACTGCTTTGGTTAACTTGTTTTCGTATAAATTGTTTATAAACTGTTTGTTTTTCATCAGTGAACTTTTACTAACTAAATTTCCAAGATGTCAAATCTTTAATAACGTACACAGGTGTCACTTACGGTGGGGACATATCCCTCAAATCACTGCGTTAATAAGAACTTAATTATTTTTGGACATTTCTAATCATAATGTTATTGTTTTCATTAGCTGTGTTTTGTTTTAATTGGAAATTAAAATCATTCCGACTGATGATTCCGAACGTATGGTACAGTTTATAAGACATGCATTCCTCCACTGTATTACAGCCTGTACAGCTGAAAACAACTTGCTTCACAACTCGCTTTTGGTGCCCTTCAGTGGATGTTGCAACCAGAAAATGGAGCTAACACAGGACCATACACCCAACAACACTTACCGCTTTGGCCACTGGGGGCAATATTTCGAATTTCTGTAAAATGTACCTGATCTCCAGATCACATCACATTTTTTTCTTTTTTCTTTTTTTTTTATATATATATATATATATATATATATATATATATATATATATATATATGTTTGAATGTTGTTTGTTTTTTGATTTATTGTTTCTTTTATACTGATTTTGCTACTTGGAACATATGAGTCTGAGTAAGCATATTTACACTAACTATAGATATATGATTGGAGATATATTTAAGTGTATATATGTATATTTTCTAGCTTATATGTTTTCATATGCAAATTACAGTGCACTACTTGTAGTTTGTAAATTGAATTTGTTCAATAAAGTTTATTAAAAAAATAAAATAAAAAACATCACATTTTTTATTAAAACGGTAAAAGATCATGTTAAATGATTTGTGCAAAACATAATTAATATTCATGAGCTATGCCTCTGCAATTTCGCAACTTAACACCCAGTCCATCTGTGCAACCCCCAAGTCTCTTTAACCTTTTTTTAATACAAAATGATGCCCATGATTGCATACATGAATGATTGACGTTCAATGAAAAATAAACTGGGATTTCTTTGGGAGTTAACTTTACGACAAACTCTTCACAAAATGTTATGTTCATACACCCAAGCTTAATCTTCTGTTCACATGAGTAGTGAACTAGAAAGAAAGAAAAACTCCATTCTTATCTTCAGAGGGGCACAGGCTCATTTCAAATAAAAATATCTGATTCCAAAATTTAATTCAGCTGCACTGGAGCACAGAGATGTGAACATTGACTCAGTGTATAATCACCCACCTTCAGACAGAGTGCAAGCCTTCAAAGAATTTGCCTTTCTCACATCTTGGCCTGAGATTACTTTTCTGAATGGATGTGCATATGAAAGTAGGTTAATGAACTGTGAAGGTCTTGCCTATTGGTGAGTTAGAGTACAGTAGAAAGAAAGATATGTTTTACCCTATGGTTACCCTCTCAGCCCACCTTTAAAGCAATATTCCAGGTTCAATAGAAGTTAAGCTCAATCAACATCATTTGTGGCATAATGTTGATTACCACAAAAATTATTTCAACTCACCCCTCTCCTTGTGAGGCACTTAAAATGGAAGTGAATGGGCCCAATCTGTTAACGTTAAAATTCCGCTCAAACATTATTGCCACAAGACGTAAACAATGTGCATATTAACATGACTTTAGTGTGTTAAAATCACTTACTAATCTCTTCTGTATGAAGTTATATTCAACTTCGTTGCCATGATGCCGTAACTCCGTAAACCCTAAAGCGACCGTAAATGACAATTTAAACAACTTTAAAGCTCAAATAATGCAGAACAATTCATGTAAGTGCTTTTATAAAATTATAAGTTTTACATTTCTGCCATTAAAACCTACAAAAATTATTCCATTCACTTCCATTGTAAACTCAATTTTTGCTTTTTATTTATGTATTTTTTTTTTTTATTTTTTTTTTTTTTATGTATTTTTTTAAAGAATTTTTTTGTTTGTTGAAGAAATTAACATTATGCCACAAAAGCTGTAGATTGAGCTTAATTTGTATGGAACCTGGAATTTTCTTTAACTCATAAGACAAAATGTCTACTAAAGAAAACATCTGTCGAGGCACGTTACTTGTGACTTGCATGTCTTCTTTTGTCAACTTTTACCTGAGTGGAATATTTACTGTATCATCAGAAGTTTGGCCAAGTCCACACTAATCCATTCTCATTTGAAAATGCATACATTTTGCTAAGTTTATGCCACTCATCCACACTAGAATGGCATTTTTTTTCCAACGAAAACTGAGATTTTCAAAAACGCTCTCCATTTCCGCATATTTTGGAAAGCGATTATGTTAGGAAACTGAAAATGATTAGTGTGGACGTGGCCTTTATCTGAAGTTTTGTTAGAACACCATACAGTATGCAGAATCTTCCTCACATTAAGCCACCAAATAAAAAAATATGAGGATCAAAATTACAATGGGTTTTCTTTACCGGTTTTGTGATAGAGACTGACTCATCTTCTCTGAGTGACTTGCACTGTTTGTCAAACATATTTTTGGTAACACTTTACAGTAAGGTTCCATTTGTTAACATTACTTAATGTATTAGGTATCATGAACTAACAATGAACAATATATTTTATTTTTACAGCATTTATTATTCTTTGTTAATGTTAGCTAATAAAAATACAATTGTTAATTGCTACTTCATGTTTGTTCATACTGCATTAACTAATGTTATCATACAACATTTGATTTAAAAAAAGTATTACTATATGTTGAAATGAACATTAACCAAGATTAATTAATGCTGTAAAAGTATTGTTCATTGATAGTTTATGTAAATAATGTTGTTAACTAATGTTAAAAAAAACTAATTAGAAGTTAACTAATGTCTTCTTGTAAAGTGTTATTATTTTCTGATAAAAGTAGTGCAAAATACTGTTTCATGGCCAGTAAGAAATGTTTGTGGCTGTGAATTGTTCTCAATTCACCTAACATTGGCAGTTGTGGCAAAAAAAAAAAATAAATAAAAAAAAATAAATAAATAAATAAAAAAAAAAAAATAAAAAAAAAATGGCTCAGATGTTTGTGTGTGCATTGCAGTTTTCATGACAATGACAGTATCAACGTGCATAGGAAATAATTCGATAGCACCAGACCGTTTTAGCAGGTTAACACAGTTTTACATTTGGTATTTTCCACATGCAAAGTAAATGCCATAAATTGAGATTAACTGATATAAAATATATGGCTCAGTGTTAATATTATGCAGATATTTCCCTATGATGACATTATATTTTACATTCCATATTCAAGTGCCTTGATTTACTGTAGTATCATAAAAATAAAAATAAATTGCTTGTCCGTGGCATGTAACATCCATCGCTGCTGCCCGGCAGTAATATGGACAATGACTGCATGCAGTTGATGGGAAGATCTGCAGAGGTGTCAAGCTTCAATCCTGACCTTAATAGAAGACAGAGAATGAAAGAGAGAGAGAGAGAGAGAGAGAGAGAGAGAGAGAGAGAGAGAGAGAGAGAGAGAGAGAGAGAGAGAGAACATATAGCTCATCCATTAGGTTTAGATTTTGAGTGTGCAACAACAGCACTCAAAACAAGCAGTTTTCAATGACCAATTTTAAGTCTGGATTTGTGATAATTCATTAATCAGGCTTGGGCTCTTAACTAAAATTTGTGGTACAATGCATAGGATGAATAAATTACTAATAAAAATCAGAGCTGAAGAAAATGTTCCTTAAGTGTCTCCCACTATGCTCTATGTGTTCTAGGTGGTTACTAGGGTTTTCAGAGTGGTTGCTAGTGCATTGCTATATTTGTTGTTGTTGTTGTTGTTTTTTTTACTATGGCTCTGTGATATTCTGGTCTCTAGATACAGTATTGCTTGAATGCCTTCTTCAATATAAGTCTATGGGATATTTTTGCACTTTTTATCAACTGCAAGGTTTTAAAAAAGTATTAATACACAGTTCTCTGGAATACTCGGTTCTGACTGGTCAATAGCGCCATCCAGCTGTCTAATATTCCTGAAAAATGACTGCATATCTGGGTATAAAGTTATATTTCACTGGTGATCCAGGGATTACAAGGTATCTTTCCTATTTCTTGTATCATCTTACAAGTACATGTGACAAGAAGGAGGGTGTGGCCAAGCCGTGACGATGCACGCCCAGTGCTGAATTGTCGTAATCAGCTGGGAGAGGGATAAAGAAGAACCGGTAGCGCTAGTTCGAGGGAGAGAGAGAGACACATGGCCGCTGTGTGTGTGTGTTTATGTTTGTTTAAGTTCTTTTATGTCATTAAAGTTATGTTGACTGTTCTGCTGGTTCCTGCCTCCTCCTTGCCCATCCTGAACCCTTTTCATTGGTCCCGAAACCCAGGAAGGATGAGGGATGCGCTGTCGGAGAGACCTCAATGCTGTTGGAGGGTAACGACGCCGAGGATGTATGGTACGGTGGTACTGGAGCAGTTTCCCAGGAGGCGGAGGAGCCCGCTACCATTAGTCAGAAGACAGAGAAGCCACTGCCGTCTGCCAGAGGGCAGAGGAGCTCGCTGTCGGCCACCTGGAGCAGAGGAGACGCTGCCAGAGGCGGAGGAGCTCATTGCCAGCCGCCAAGTGGCAGAGGAGCCACTGACGTCTGCCGGGAGGAGGATGAGCCGGCTGCCATCCACCAGGAGGCGATGTCCAGTGCCATCGCCCAGCGTCGGGGGAGGACCACTGCCCAGCTGGCCGAGGACCAGGCAACAATGTGTCCGGGGACCGGCGAGCCACTTTTTCTCTCTCTCTTCTCTCTCTCTCTCTCTCTGTCTCTCCCCCTCACTCTTTCCCTCTCCCTCCCCTCATCTCTCCCAGGGCTCCAGAGAGGCAGGGAAGATCTGCCGGCAGAAGGACGGCCGGAAGGGCAATACCTCCCCTTCAGGAAGGGAGGGGAGTACGTCAAGCCGGAGATCTCCCCGGCCTGAATCGGGCGGCAGAGGAGTGTGACGAGGAGGAGGGCGTGCTTCGCATCGGGGTCCTGATCATACATTAGTAGAAGCACACATAGCACACACATCTTTATATAGCATACTTTTCCTTCAGAAGCCGCATTATATGATTTATCTTTTGTCTCAGAAGCACAAATGGTGCCGGATGAGTTACAGGTTTAAAGGTTAACACTAATTTACTTCTTAAGCTAACTCTTAGGTTTAGGGGTTAACCCTAATTAACCCCCTAATATGAACCAAAGTTGTTTTTTTTTTTTTGTTTGTTTTTTTTTTTCAAATCCCCAACCCGAAATATGAGCAGTTTTAATAGTGTTGTTTGCCTTAGCAAGCACCACAAATGATATGATGAAAGTGTAAACAATTGCAGCCAAAAATAATTTATTTATTAGTAAAATTATGCCATCCAATTAAAATGTTTTAAAACCCACTGAAGTCACAATACAGTAATTACTAATACTTTAAATAACTTTGGAAACATTTGTATTATGGTGAAGTCAGTAATATAAATTCACACAAGTGTGCTTTAATATCACTACCTCACTGAAAATTACAATTCAAAAAGCAATGTGATAGAAACTGGATTTGATCTGAAGACTCCTTCAAAACAAACCCAAAGCCAAGGTTTGAATGCAATTTCAGAATGCATAGAATTGTTTTATGGTTTATTTATTTATTGTTGTTTTTGATGTTTTTGTGCATTTTTTTTTAATCCAAAATAATTTTTTTTGATTGTCATTATTGTTGATATCTGTACACTGAAAAAAAAAAGGTTTTTCACAAGTTTTGCAAGTAAATTTAAATTGTATACAATTAAGTAAAATCTACTTAATGGCATAGCCTAATATTGAATAAATTGAGAGGGTGAATCTAACATAAACGTTTCAGTTTATACAGTAACTTTTACTTACAAATCTGATGTGATGGTGTTTAAAACAAACTGATTAATATTTATAGCAGAAGTGTGTAACTATTTTCTTCTATCCTAGCTTAAAATGCAGAGACAGCTATATGAAATTTTAAACACTGTGTTTATATGGCCCAATATAATTTCTCTGCTTGTTTTGAGTGACCTGTCATAAGTTGGGGCAGAACTATACATTTGTTTCATCACCACCTGTGTTCAACAAAACAATTTGCAATTGTGTTCATATTTTTTGACCCTTTTAATATAACAACCAATTAGCTCACCACAACTGCACTGGAAACACCACACCCCCTTAACCGTTTCTAAAAGTTTAGATAATTTTTGTACTGTAATATCCAATAATGACATATATCATGTAGATTGCACATTATTATCAGAATTAAGAGAATAAGTTGTGTTATGAGAGAATATGATAGAATAAGCTAGAATTGAATTCACAGTAAAATTCGGAATACACTTTTTTATTGTAAGAAATTACTGTTAAACCTTGCAAATGCTGGCAATATTTTACTGTGCCAAGCCAAATGTATCACTATTATTAGAAGAGAGCAATAAAAAGCATGTCTCAAGTGTTCACACATCCCACTATGCTAATTTAATAACCCCGTGAGGTATGCAGTGGAAGCATCCATGTGTCGTACTTGAAAATAAGGAGTCCTCTGAGCAGAGGCCTGATCCAAAGCGAATGAGAAGAAGGAAAGTGTAGCTTTCAAAGGAATAATCCTCTGCCAGTGATCACTCATTCAGCAACTCTACACAAACCCATAGACTCAAAGCTATATTTAGCCAGAGATCACTGCACCTACAGCTGTAGATTAATGGTCTGTAATGGCAGTAGAAACTGCAAATGAAGACATGGCTACGATGGATGGTGAACAACTGGCACAGACAAACACTCTTCCTCATTAGGATCTTGATCCAGATCTCTAACTTTGATAAAAACCCACTCAGACAAGTAGGTCATGTTCCATGTTCTGATTAAGGAGTCTATTTGTCAGGTAAAGCATATAAAACTAGCACAGGAATTTACTATGAACATCAACTTAGATGTGTTATTTGTAGGGTAGATGTTATTGCTATGTTTGATATACAAATATCTACTAAAGGAATAGTTCACCCAAACAATAAAAGTGATGTCATCATTTACTCACCCTCATGTCGTTATAAACCTGTGTAACTTTCTTTCTTCTACTTTCCTGAATATCTCGTCGGCTGAATATAATACAATTGCAGTACACAGAGATGCTTAATAAAGCACCATAATGTCTCTCAAAAGTATTCAATTTGATTTGTGTGTCATATTCCATTTCTTCTGAAGACATACAATCACTTTGTATGATGAACAGACTGTATTTTGAGTTGTCGTTTCTCTCAGATCAAATCAGATCCAAAAATTCTAAATAGAGCACAAATCTAAGGGTGATTCAAAATCAAAATAAATAAATTATATATATATATATATATATATATATATATATATATATATATATATATATATATATATATATATATATATATATGTATATATGTATATTGCATATAGAAAATTAAGCCTATTTTTAGGGCTAATAAGATTTTTCACATAGTGAAATTATTTTCATGCCTCACAAAAAAGAGCTCTCAGAAGACCTACAATCAAGAATAGTTGCTTTGCATAAAGCTGGAAAGGGTTGCAAAGTTATCTCGAAGAGCTTAGAGATTCATCTGTCCACAGTTAGACAAATTTGTCTATAAATGAAGACGATTTAGTACTGTGGACTGGTCTCCCTAGAAGTGGCTGTTCATTCAAGATGACTAAAAGGGCACACTGTAGAATATTCAGTGAGGTAAAAAAGTAAAAAAAAAAAAAAAAAAAAAAAAAAACTTGAGTGATAGCTAAAAACTTGAAGGAATCATTGGAACTGGTTAACATGTCTATTCATGAGTGTACTATATGGAAACCATTACACAGCCATGGTGTCCATGGCAGGATACTACGAAGAAAGCCGCTGATTTCCAACAAAATTATTGATGTGTGCTTGAAGATTGCCAAAGACTACCTTGACACTCTACAACGCTACTGGGAAAATGTTTTGTGGACTGATGAAACTAAGGTTGAATTGTTTGGGAAGAATAGGCAGCACTGAACATGAAACTAGGCAGCACTGAGCACTACCAACATGAATACATCATCCCAACGGTGAAGTACGGTGGAGGGAGCATCATGATTTGGTACTGTTTTGCTGCTTTGGGGCCTGGACCGCTTGCCATCATCGAGGAAAAAATGAATTCCTAAGTTTATCAAGATATCCTACAGTATAATGTCAGGGTGGCTGTGTGCCAGCTGAAGCCCATTAGAAGTTTGGTGATGCAGCAGGACAATGACACTAAACATCAAAGTAAATCCACTACAGAATGGCTTCCAAAAAAGAAAATCCACCTTTTGGAGTGGCCCAGTCAGAGCCCAGACCTTAACACAATAGAGATGCTGTGGAATGACATCGAGAGCCATTCACACTAGAGGTTCTAAGAATATGGCTGAGCTAAAGCAGTTCTGTAAGTAAGAATGGTCCAAAATTCCTTCTGAATGTTGTGCAGGTCTAATCCAAGAGTTCACTCACTTTTTCCACAGCACTGTGAATGTTTAAAGGGATGTGTTCAGTAAAGACATTAAATATTATAGTTGTTTGTGTGTTGTTAGCTTAAGCACATTGTGTTTGTCTATACTTGTGACTTTAATGAAGATGAGATCACATTTTATGAGCAATTAATGCAGAAAACCAGCTAATTCCAAAGGGTTCACATACTTTTTATTGCCACTGTATTTTATTTATGTATTGTTTTTTTTTTTTGTTTTTTTTTTTTTTTTGTTAAATATGACCAGGACATTTTCTTAACAGGTTTCTTCAAAAAAAATAAAAATAATAATAAATAAATAAATAAATAAATAAAAATATGGTGACATCAATAACATCAAACCTCAATGTTTCTAGTGGGTTTTGTAACCAAACATCATGATGTCATGTTTCAAGAACAAACTACTTTTTTAATACTTTAATGGTGTTTTGTTTTCCTTGGGTGAGTAAATAAAGGCACAATTTTAATGTTTGTGTGAATTTTTCCTTTAAGGTACGAAGAGGAATTCGAAGTATGGTACCGCAGTAGAATATACTGTATTGCACAAAAATAAGCCTTTCTTCAGTATTTAGAGTTGATTAATTGCATCACAAAGAGGTAATTATGTCCAATACCTGCGATTTTCCTGTCAGGTTTTTGAATGAGTGGCATGGCTAATCTACATGCAATTAAACAGCTGCTTAAGTTGTCAATACAATTCCTTCAAAGCAGGGTTCTGGTAACACTTAAACAAACAAGCCCCACTCTCTACAATTTACAAATAGAATAAAAACTAATTGACAAAACGGTTGTCAATCTTATGTACTACGAGTGCATTATCTGTTCTGTAGCTATGTGACAGAAATCACCCTTCCTGTACTGATGGCTGTCTGAGATCTCAGAAAGCGTATTCTCTGCTCTCTGCCTCACTGGAGAGAATCACAGTAATTAGAGATTCACAGAGCATAACATTAATTACAGGGCTAGATGGGCAAAAAAACAAACTATGTCTTTAAATGCCCATCACAGAATTTGTCTTAGATGTGTGGATACAGTACAAGTATATGTAGAGTATGTGCATTTACAGGTGTGATTGGAGACATGACACAAATAAATGCCTGACCTGTTGTTCTTACATATGACGATTGGCAGGGGCATGATGTAGGTTAACCATGCTTTAGCGCCTGCCTTCACATTAACAATCTGTTATGTCTGATTACACAGCTAGTGGAACATTATGGCATGACTGAATGTTTCAGGAGGAACATAATGCAACTGTGATTGCTCCAAATCAGATTGTTTGAATTAAAGTAATATTTCAACAAAAAATTATAATTCTCTCAACAGTTACATTCGTATGACTTTCTTTCTTCTGCGAAACACAAATTAAGATATTTAAATGGACATATGATGCATGTTTGTTTGTCCATACAATGCAAATGAATGGTGATCAGGCTTTTGAAGCTCCAAAAAGGGGATAAAGTCATCATAAAAGTAATCCATAAGACTATAAGTGATCCAATCAGTTATGGGTGAGAACACTTTACAATAAGGTCCCATTTGTTAACATTAGTTAATGCATTAGGTTTCAAGAACAAACCATTAACAATATATTTTTTACATAATTTGAAAATATTAGTTACTAAAATACAATTGTTCATTGCTAGTTCATGTTAGTTCATAGTGCATTAACTAATGTTAACAAATACAACTTTTGATTTAAAAAAATTTATTACTACTGTATATGTTGAAACCAACATTAATTAATAAATGCTTAATAAGCATTGTTCATTGTTAGTTCATGTTAACTAATGTTAACTAATCAAACCTCATTGTAAAGTGTTACCATATAATTCTTTTTTCACTGTAAATCTTGCCATTGCAGTCTCTAAGCACGGTCATGATTTCAAGCTCGATTACACTTCCTAGTGCTTGTGACACTTCCATTAGATATAAACCGAACCTGTAACCACTGGGCATGATACTGAACGGATTGCACAGAAAAAAAAAACAGACAAACATGCAAGATGGTCAAATAAAAACAGAAGCAAGATCTGTAGCCACCTCTCTATAAAATCAAATGTCTTGACAGGCACATGTAAAGTAATAATTATAATTTCTTAATAACCTTATGCCTAGCTTTGACATACAGTATCTTAACTTGGGTTGAGGGGGCCGTTTGAAATTGACTATAGTGATCATTTCATTGCTGTCCAAGGAGTCACACAGGCAGAAAAAAATCAGATTTTTTGGATGCTGTCACTCAAATCCGTTTAGGTTTTTGTAGTCTGAACAGGATGAAAACATTAAATCTGATTTTTACAAGCCTCATCCAAACTACTTTCGTAGGTTGTTATACGTCAGGTTTTGCAACGAGAAAACGTACTGTGCTCCAAATGGCATAATTCATGGCCACGCAGTAGGATTGTTACAAACAGAATTTTCAATAAAAATGACTTCAGCCTGTTTTATGAAAAAAGTTCAGCCTGTTTTATTACACATTTGTCATGCTACTCTCCGCAATCCATGCACAACTTACCATGCGCCCCATTGAGAGTGAGAACCACTAATCATGACCACGAGGAGGTTACACCATATGACTCTACCCTCCCTAGCAACCAGGCCAATTTGGTTGCTTAGGAGACCTGGCCGGAGTCACTCAGCACACCCTGGATTCAAATTCATGATTCCAGGGGTGGTAGTAGCGTCAATACTCGCTGAGCTACCCAGGCCCCCGAGAGCATCACTTCTGAATGAAACACACGCATATGTCATTTATATGTTACAGGGCACGCAAAGCACTGCAAACCTCTTATAATAATACTGACATTGGCTTAACTTATCCAAAGAGATGTACTAAGGTGCAGTAACCCATAAAGGTTGCGAGAAACCCCACCGCAAGGTACGCGGGTATTGAATGTCACGTGAATACGGGATGCTTGAGCATTTTGAGCATTTCATCACAGGATGTGGGTCCTTGTCTCACCATCTGACCTTTTTATGATTTAATATGGGACACAAAGCCTTCAATATGGGATGTTACACACTCTGCTAAAATACAGGACCCCAAGATAAAAGGTGTCCCGTATGGGTGTCTCGCTAAAACGGGCAACAACAACACTAGCAGCAACAAACATTGTATATGCCACCTCTCCCATTTGTAAGCCGTTGTCTGTGAAGAATGTTCATATTTGGATACTGCCCTCATCAAAAGCATAATCAATGGTAAAACATCCATTGCTAAAATCTCATGCATGGTGAATATACGCAAGTTTGTTGCATTACCATGACAACTAATGTGGACATGATAGCAAAAGCGACTGTAGTCTGAACAGAAAAAAATCTGATCTGGCCTCATATAACTTGCAGTTTGAAAAGTCACTCAAAAAAATTGGATTTGAGGAAAAATCGGATTTTACCTGTAGTGTGAACAAAGCCTTTCTGTCTCAGTAGTACTTTATAAGAAGATTTGTATAAGAAGATTATTACATTCCAACACGTTACTCTATGTCACAACATATATAAAAGGAGCAGTCAGGATTAATCTAATTTTAATCATATTACTTTGTAAAAGCAGATATAGAATGACAAGGCTAAGAGTAGACATGCAAACCACATCCTTAACTGTTTCCTTGTACATGACCACATGACTGTTCAGACTATGTCATATTGTCCTGAAAGGACCTTTTACTGGAAGCAATGCAACACGCAAGGGCTCCTCACAAAGCAACTTATGATTTATAATTTAAGTCTATGAAAGACTTAAAAGCAGGTGAAAATTTTTTTTTATTTTTTTACAAGGCCCCTGGGGGAAAGTTTATATGCGAACCTGGAGTTTAAATCAAGAAAGGTCTGACAACCCCATCACTGCCAGATGAACAATTTCATAACTTCAGTTCTGAGTTAGCAAAGCAATATTACAAAAAATGTCATAGCCCTAAGGGTCTGATTAAAATGGACTCTAAACAACATGTCTACAGGTGTTTCACTGAGGATTCATTTAACTGCATCCTTAAAGGGGTCATGACATACTCTTTTTTTCCCCTTTTCTTTATAATTTGATTATCTTCCCTGAGGACGACTTATCATGTTAGTAAAGATTTTTGCACCAAAACAGTCATATAATTTAGTCATATACAATAATTTTCCACCCTGTCTCTGGCCCTCTGTCTGAAACGCTCGGTTTTAAGCTGTCTGGCCTATAAGACTTCAATGTAAACGCCCACTGTTGTGATTGGCTAACATCGTGCAGCCTTTCCTCGGATTGAACCTCAATGAATGAAAATGAAAATGAACAAACTCCACACAACATTATAAAACTACATTTCAAAATTAACACAGAACGTACCCCAACACATTTCATCTGAATGTATCAAACTGTTCACTCAAGCACAGCAAAAACTATCAAACAGTCATGGCATTTGAAACATTAGTGAATGGAATTTGTTACTTACGATTTTTTCGTCCAATAGTCCAATTTTAACTGCCCCATCTTTCAATAACAGTTCCTTTGCAAATATTGAATCATATTGTTACTGGTTCACAAGCAATCCACACTAATATAAGCTCTTAAAACATGGCACACATCGGAAATGCATCAATATGATCAAAGACATCCATCTAATGCATGTTTACAAATGACCAACAATTAAAAATTGCACAGATGTGTGCAAAAATGGTCCAGCATGCCTTCAAAACAGCAAGACAGCAAACTGCAAGATAAAACAGAATGGAGGTATCCTTTTTAGAGTTATAACTTGACATTGCGTCTTTTAAAAGATGTATGATAACGGTCAAAGCCATGCACGTTTATGTAGAAAATATTTAAATCCAGATAAGCACATGAGGTTGTCCTGTGTAAGTCCACTTTGGTGTAGATGAATCTCCCATTACAGGTCCATATCTCTCCTCTTCACCTGTGTGACTGACTGAGCACCAGTGGGCGGGGCCAAGGGTGCAATGATGAAAAATAGGCATTGATGTTTTGCTGAAGAGGCAGTCATATGCAGATGTACTTGGTCCTCGTGATGTCACAAGTTCCACAAATTCCAAACGAGCCATTTTTGCAGCTTGGTTAAAATAAATGCTCTTACTATTAAGGAGGAAGTTTTCAGTTCTGAAACTTACAGTATGTTTTTATAATACAATGACATCTTATATGTCAAAATGACATTTTTAAATAACTTCCATTAGCAAAAATTAATTGATATGGCTTTACATTGAGTGTCTTCGGAAAAAATGCCCATCAGTACTTTACAACTATGGTAAAGTATAGTATTGCTAATAATGTGGAATAAATAAATACTAATAATTAACATACTTTTCAAAGACCAGTGCTTTTCAATAAATTAATCATGAAATGCAAGTTTTATTATTTATTTGAATAAGAGCCTCCAGTTAGAAATAGCTGGAAGAGCAATATGGAACTGCGTCTAAAAGACAAGTAAGCATTTAACTCAAGTCTGCCTAATTAATGCGTATGGATCGCAGAGATGGATTGGCAATGGAATTTTCCATCCCTGGGTAAATCTGCACTCCTACAGGGTGAAATTAAAGCGCTCTCGGGTCACACCGCATGATCTTTAAAGCTGTTTTTTGTATTGATTGATCAAATTAATGCAACTACTGAGCTGTTCTTAATGACTTACAATGATTCTTCATATTATAAGCCTGATGAGCTCAGTACAAGTTTTTAACATCATCATCATATCCAAAATATAGCTTGTCTTTGGATCCACTTATCAAGCAGTATAAAGTCAATAAATTGTAATGTTCAAAACAGGATTATGAATGTGATGAAATTTTCATTCTAGCATCCAGAAATCTGTTTGTAAATTCCATTAAGCAGACAATTGTTCTACTAAATAACTTCATCAGCTTTTTTATTAAGTTGTTAAGTGTCTAACTGTGTCATAAAAAAATAAAAAATAAAAAAAATAAAAATAAAAAAAAAATATGGATTGCAGGTTTGCAATGTTACGACGCTGTCTGGGAATATATAGTATAATAACTAAGAACTGAATTGAAAGAACACATCACAGACATCTTTGTGCTCAGCATCCCTGCTGTTTGCAGCCGGGCACTATTATCCACCAGTACTCCAGAACACTTTGACTAAAAATATTCATTATTGTATTATGAGATTTACCATACATTTACTGAGCCATTTGAGACATCTAAGGAAGCTAATGCACTTCACTAGAGCTCTGAATATTGTTTTTGATGTGCAGTAGTCTGGAAAATATCATATTTTTATATGCACAAAATACTGTTACTCTACTGCATTTATCTGCAAGTGCTGTAGGTTTAGCAATTCAAGCAAACAGCACAGCACAAGTTATAGATGCCTTATAATAAACAGCTTCCCAATATCTCACCTTTCCCTTTACAAGCATGTGACTATGTGCAATTACTGCCATGCAGAGGGAGAGACACGGACACCTGGTTTGTAGTATGTTCTCTCGTATTTCACAAACTAAGCCAAGGAAGATGTAATTTATGTCCAATTGCTTTCTTACAAATATTGGCTCTGTATCTATACAATAATGTGATGATATGTTAATGCATTATAAATGCGGCTAATTTTATTAATTTTAATTTTGTATATGTATCCTAACAGGATTTATATGGGCATTAAAAATCTATGAAAACCTTGTGCCCATTATAAATGCCATCAAATGCATTCCTAGAAAATACGCTACAAGGAAAGAATATGCAGAAACCCTGTTATAATTAATAGGTTTTTCTATTCCAGTAAATCCATTGAAGACAAATCTTAATTTTACAGCATACAATGGCATTCTACAGAACTGTGTGCTTCTAATTTTGTGGCATCAGTTTGAGAGGGCCTTTTCTGTTCCTGTATGACACAGGGACATGTCCACAAGGGTGGTACAGAGTGGTACAGGGTGGTATCAGTGAGGTCATTGCCTGACCTCACTAATGCTCTTGTGTCTAAATAGGAAAAAATCCCTGCAGCTATGTTCTAACATCTAGTGGAATGATTTCCTAGAAGAATGGAAGCTGTTTTAGTGGCTAAGGGCGGGATTAATCGTTTTGAAATGAAATGTTCAACAAGCACATGGGTGTGGTGTTCACGAGTCCACATACTGTACGTTTGTCCATGTAGTGCATCTTAGATTTCTCCATGTTTTGAACAGACCGCGGCATGCTGATGTACTTTCTTATACTGTAATTCAGACTTCTAGAATACCACACTGGACTTCAGTCTGTCAGCTCTGTCTGCTTTAAATCCATGACAACCTTCAGCAGAAAGAGGAATACCAGAGAGACGTTATATGATTGTGCCTTGAAAAGGAATGCAGAATAGCAAACAGTGTTCTGCAAAACAATGAGGGCCACCATGTTGACTTCAACCATCCTCATAAATATACACTTAAACAACACATATTATATTGGTCACTGAATGGCATTTATAATGGTTGGAATTCCAACATAAATGCAAGCAAAAAATAGACATAGAAATAGCATTTGTTCTCTTGAATGTACGAAAAAAAAAAAAAAAAAAAAAAAAAACAGCCATGGGGAAACACTTGCAGCCTGCCATGAATGTTCACATCTAGAAGTAACTAAAATCCTCTAACAACATTCTGTAAGTAAAATATAACCTAAAAATAAGATTCTTGTTAAAGGGATAGTTCGCCCAAAAATGAAAATTCTGTCATTATTTACTCTCATGCTTTTCCAAACCTGTATGACGTTCTTTCTACCAAGATACACAAAGGGAGATGTTAGGCAGAATGTTATTCTTAGTCATTCCCTTCACTTTCATTGCATCGTTGCATCAAGTAAATGATTACACAATTTTCATTTTTGGGTGAACTATTCTTTTAAAAAATGAAGTTATAGTTATTGGACAGCTATTTGTGTATCTGTACAGTAGGCTCTATAAAATGAGCAAACCATTTCTTTTATAGGCCAAGCAAACGGATACACGCATAATAATATTATTCATACTGTAATATTCATAATAAAATTTGAACTGAATAGAGGTCCACCCCATTTCACAGTGGTCCACTCACTTGGGGATTTCTGGCCTCAATTCTGCCTTTAACAGCAATTGTGTGTAAAAATTATGAGGACAGCTTTTGGATTTCAACCAAGAGCATTTTGGTTATGGTTTATTGCCTTGCAAGTGCTGCCTCTGTAATTTGCCATTTTTAACCTAAAAAGTTCCCCTTTATGGACTGCCCTAATCTACCTTTAATATGGACATTTATACTTACTTTAAAAAAAGTTTTATATTTGGACAGTTTTCAAACAAATCTAAATCATACGAAACACAAAGGGACTGAGCACAGTTTGAAGAATGAAGATAAGGCCATTTGATTTTTCAAAAATGCTCTTTTTGCTTGTAACACCATAATTTGTATTTAAAGGGCATGCTTGGTTAAAGACATCTCTTAATTATGTTGTCAAGTCAATGCGGCCTGTATAGACAACTATATAAACATACTCGATGTAGCTGAAGTTGTGAATCCAGCAATACTTTAACAACACTTATTGTAGGTGGTGTTGACATGTCTTGTATGTTTGCTTGTGTAGACATGGGTTTACAATTTTGTTTACACAGTAAAGCAAATAGGACGGGGCTACCCCACATTCTCTCATATCATAAGACACACATTTTTTTTTTCACCTTGTCACCAACTGTCTTCTGGACACAACAACCCAACACTGCAGCCAGATTATTTATTCTCTGAAAGCTGCAAATGAGCTACAGTTCTTCCAGCCAGTGAGTTGGAAATGTTTCATTCACACCATTTCCCCAAAGTCCTTCAGTTCCTTGCAGCCTCATCAGCGAGGCCTCATATTAAGAGCCTACATTAGCAACACATGACTGTGTTTCCCATGAGCAAGCTATAAAGTTATATGCCAGTGGGCTATTTCTGTCTTTTTGTAGCATAAGGGTATTATGTCCCAGATGAGCATATAACTTTACAAAGACAACATGTCAGTTTATGTTTTGAGTGTGTGGGCAGTGCTGCCGAACTATTACTGCCAACAGAAGCACCTGGCCCTGCACTTACTGTGTTTTAAGACATAAGGAAGTTATAAGATGACTAAACTTCCTTTAAAGAGGTCACATCCTGAGAATTCAAATTCCTCTTGGTTTTTGGAAATAAAAGAGTTCACTGTACTATGAAAAAACACTGTAACTTTCAGAACTGAAAACGTCATCCACAGTGAAAAAAGACCAATTATTGAAACTAAGCTGCAAAAACAGATTGTTAAGTACTTCACAACTTTCTGAAATCTGATACATTTGAATATTTAAGCATATGAACGCCCACGTTTACACATCAACAGTGCCTTTTAGGTGATCAGAAACTTGGCTCACACAATCAAAGTGAAGTACTAAGGGTAAATCTAGACATATACTTTTATTCAAACACCATAAGAAGCAATAATAAGAGTAAAATGTGGGAAAGTCAGACCAACCTTGCACTATACTTGGCGGTGTGTAGCACCTACAGCTCTGCATTTCCTTTTGAAAGATCCCAATGTTGGAAAAAAAGCAGCTGCAGCTTATTTTTAACAAGGTCTCTAATCATTTCAGTCTGATTTTAGTTTGTGTGGCACATTTCAGCGCAGTGTTTACTAAACTTGTCTCAATGTAATTAATGTTTGGGAGGCATGCACATTTAAAATGTACAGTGTGGCCACATCAGGGACGTGCCGTCCATATAAGCAAGGTAAGCAGTGCTTACCTAACATAAGGGTGAAAAGAAAAATGACACTATGAAATATTTAAATATAATTGTTAATAACAGAAATAACAGAAAATATAAATACAGTCTTCTCTAGATAGTGTCGCCCCCCTTTGATTAAAAAAAAAATTAAGAAAAAAGCCCCGCACCATGGTACAATGATCACACTCATGCTCTCAAGAGAGCAGCTCAGAAAATGGAGCACAAGTGGAAGAATACAAAATTAGAGATTATTGGAACAGCAGAAAACTGAGTCGAAGGAGGATTTTCCTGGAGCAGCTGGGTTACACGCTGGTGAAACCTCATATCGAGAGAAGATGGTGCCTTCCAAAAGCATCAACGGCCGCTGCAACTGTTGTGAAGGGCATCCAAATGGAGACACACACCCTAGTGGTTCAAACTGCAGGCAGGAAACGTGGCAGGTGCCAGGTCTGTCCCAACAGAAATGCAAGAAATACATCTACAAGGAGCATGCACACACTCTCTGCACATCATGTGCACAGTAGTGCAAACAAAAGTCTGGACTGTACCTTCTGGTGGGCTGTAGGAAAAATAATATGCTGTTCATATTCTGCCTATGCTGTTCGTATTCTGTCAAACTCATTTTGGTGACATTGTAACTTTGTTTTTTACTATCTCACACATACATATTTGCATACATAGCACTTACAGTAGCATAGAACAATCCCTGACACAATGCTCAAATTTACTTTTTATAGGTGTTTTTTGTAAATAAAGAACTGTTATGTGTTCCTTACTGATGTTTTGATGATGATGTTCTGTTTGTTTTTTCCTGGGGTCAAATTGACCCAGAACATAATACATGCCATATCCTTGATAACAGAAATTGTGTTTTATTTAAAGGGCTATTTAGGTAGTCAACAAAGAAACATAAAGTACCTAACACATAAACTTGGGTAAAAATTATATTCAGAAGGTTTAAATTGCTGAGCCCAAGGATAACAGATGTTAGTAAATTTGAGGATAACAGGAGGGTTTAATGGATTAGTGAGGACATGGCCTAAGAAGCCATTGAGACCTAACAGGTTCTTGTGCTAAAAAAGCTAGATGCATAACAGAACGCAGGTAATGTATCTCGAGATGGGATTTTAAAAGTTGGTGTTTTAAAAAACCTGGCACTCCTGCATGAGACGCTGAAATAACAGCAAGACATGGCACAACAGTCAAAGATGCCTTTACATAGAAAGACTGCGCAGATGGACACAAAAACACATTCAGTATGAACAGCCCCGAAGGCCTGTTTAATTCTAAGGGTCAGTGAGAAGATGGAAAACGGTGATAAAAAACGAAAACCTCAGGATAAAAAACGTGGTCCTCGGGATAGAATGATACATAATAATTAAAGTATGATACGACCCCTGTATTATATTATACTGTATCTGATACTGATTGAATAATTTTCTTTTTATGTTTACTCTATCCTCCTTTGTTTCAAAAACTTGAGTTAATTATGACAGATATATTTAATAATGTTTTCTTCTGGTCATTTTGCTCTTAAAACTTCAGATAGGTATGTTGCTAGTGTATTTTTCAGAATATTTCATAATCTGTTGAATTTGTAATGAGCATGCTTATTGAGAGCTGTCCACATTTCACTTGGGCTATTTTCGGTAGTGATATTTCACCCTGCACATGAAACAAATAGACAATGAAATGTCACAGAGAGGGATGGTGTCCCATCGAGACTGGAGTGCTGAGGCAGGGGGGTTAATAGACTCATGACATTTAAATTAGTAAGCCACTGCCTGGTTTATCTAGACCAGGGGTGGACAACTATTTTGGTAAAGGGGCCTCATCAGGCTTTAAGTAGTGCATAAGGGGGCACATTGTATTCCTTTTGAGATACAATGTTCCGCATTGATTTGGTTTTTGTGTCTTTTAAGCCCAGAAAAAGTTGTGTACTAAATTTTCTGAAGTGTATATGTGACTAATGGGACTATTCTGCAATTGCCTAAAGTACTGTATTTCTCTACAAAGGTAGATACTTTTCTATCAGGCATTAAAAAATGAATAAAGGCTGAGCTTATTATAAATTATTTATTTTACCATCTCTACTTCCCTGTTAATTTATTATTCAGTTTAACACTCTCTATACCAGGGGTCTGTTTTAATAAAAAAAACTGAACATTATAGAACTTTTAAAGTTTGGTCACAAAGCAGGGAGTTTACTTATTTTATTCTCAAAACATTACCCATTTACACGCTAAAGGGTCATGATGCGGGTCTCATCAATGGTTTGACTTTCCATTCAGCACACAACTGAATAAAACAGGCTTCATGACTATGATAAATGATTACTGCAAGAGTTAGATTAACATACATGTGCGAGGGGACTTCAACATTTCTAAACTGCACAAATAAAAAATCCATGCACATATTCGTCTCTCACTTGCTTTTACTCGTGTGTCAGTGATTACCCCTCCGTGTGTCAGTGATGCCGAAATCTACTTTTATATTTAATTTCATCACTGAGAATGTTTACCTGCAAACTTAGAAGCACCAAACATCACAAGCAGCCTCAAGAATGGACACAGAGTGGCCCTATAACACTTTTCCTTGAGCAGAATATTGCACTAGAGATATGACATCATTTTTATATCACCAGAACTTGAATTTGAAAAAGCCTCTGAATTCATGATCTTGAAAAAAGACTGGGTGTAATTTGATGTTATCGAAACTTTTTGCTGTTAATTTTAAATATTTGAAAATATTTTGTGTGAATTCACCTAAAAAAAATCAGGTTGTGAAATTCATGTTTTGATTATTCAAGAGGTGGATTTCAGGTCATGAAATTCAGGTCTCAATATTCAGGTTGTTGAATACCGGTTGAAAGATTCAGGTGGCAAAATTTGAGGATGACATCTGGGAATGCAAGAAAGAGCAAACAAGCGTTGATGTAATCCATCTCTCTATCGGACAATCGCAAAGCGATGGAAACAGCTCAAAAGTCATTTTGCTTAGTTTATTCAAAGGGGAAAGCGAGAGCTAGAAAGAGCACACTGCATGCATGGTTGCCTGATTGCACAAAATAAGTATAACATTAGGTGGAACATTTCCAATTTGCACAAGTATAAATCTCAAATTGGGGATTTCGCATCTTTAACCTGGCAACCCTGAGCATGTAAAAAAAAAAATAAAAATAGGATAAATTCTCCATTGACCTCTCTCATCAACAAGGTGTTTCCGTCCGAAGAACTGCCGCTCAGTGGATGTTTTTGCACCCTTCTGAGTAAATTCTAGTTCTATCAGAAAAGACTCTGGATGATAGAAATGAATACAAATGTGGAGATATATAGATAATTTGGCGTAAGCCCTTTCCTACTGTTTAGCGCTCCGATACTTGCTCGAACTGTCAGCTCCTGCCGGAAAGCAATGATGGCAGGGTTGAGGAGCTTACTCCGATGGCAGGACGGGACCTAAACTGGTGGTGATGGGGTGTTGGGGGGTGTTGCCTGATTGAATGAAAGCATAAATATCCAGTCTTCCTGCTAGAACTAATGCTTATGTTTCCATAGACTGTTGTGCATTAAAATCCCAGGAGATCAGCAGTTACAGAAATACTCAAACCAGCCCATCGCCAAAATACAGGCAAAAAGTCACGTGAGGGGAGACAATGCCTCCAATTAGTGCTGATTTGTTCAACATGCTGTCAGCCAATCAATGCGCTAGTGCCCACTTCTCATGCTCTTGTCCTCGCAGCAGGTCTCTGCAGATCACTATGAATGGGACGAACTGACTGAAGTGGAGAAAATCTTTACACTGTTAACAACTAACCAACATGGACAACACCACATTTGGTCATGTTCTAATCAAAATGAATTTGATTATTATTGTATGTGTTGTTTTAAATCAATGTAAAAATAATAATTATAAAACAGTGCATAAACTTTGAGTCTTTGATTTGACTTGATTTAAATAGTCTGTTAATATGAACATACAAACACAAAAGTATTGTATGCTTATTAACAGTGTAAGATGGTAATTCATGTGCCTTCCTACACAGAAATCTGGTATATGGCAATGGACATATACTATATATAAAACTAGACTTCATATAGTTGGGCATATACTGTATGTAGGCTACAGAGCCTATTCAAATTGATAATAAAATATGATTTAGGAAAATATACTATATGTTATATATTTATAAAAACAGCCATTTTTTATTATTTTTAAATATGTTGTTGCATATACTGGTATGTGTGTCATGTTTATGTGTTTTGTTCTTGTTTTCATGTCTTTTCTTTTCAAGTTTAGTTGCTGTTCCTGTCATGTCATGTGATTTCCTGTTCCCTCATGTGATCTTGTCATGTGTTTTCCCTGTTCATGTGTCTTGTTTTCATTGGTTCATTGTTTGATTACTTTGTTATTAGTCTTGTCTTTTCATTGGTTAAAGTTCATTTAGTCTTGTTATCTTGTTTATAGTTTAGTCTTGTGATTGGTTGTCTTTACCTGTTACCCATGTCCTTGTATTTAAGTCCTCATGTTTGCCATTCTCTAGTGTCAGGTATTGTGAATGTAACTTTGTGGTTTTGTTCAAGCCAAGTCTAGCCAAGTCAAGTTTATGCCAAGTTCATAGTCTAGTTATGTCAAGTCAAGTCAAGTTCATGTTTATGTTTTGTTCACGTTTGTAGTCAGGGTTTTGGGATTCCACGTTTGAAAAATAAACTGCATTTGGGTTCGTCACATCATCATCGTCTTCATCATTGTCTTTGCCAGCATCATTACAGAATACCTGACCTACACAAGATGAACCAAATAGTTCAGCTCCTTCGTCTACGCCAGGGGAGTCATCCCCTGGAGGATTATGTGAAGGAATTCTGCGCTCTGGCCTGCAGGGTGGATTATAATGAGGTAGCCCTCAAAGACTGTTTCCGTTTTGGGCTGAAAGAGCCGATTTCCTCTTTGATGCCTGACGGTCAATGTGCTGATGGCCCTGCTCGGTATATCGACCTTGCCCTACTGATGGGTGGTTCACCATTCACTATAGGGGAGTCGGTTAACGAGCCAGCGCCCACGCCTGCCACGGCCAACGAGCCAACGCCCACGCCTGCCACGGCCAACGAGCCAACGCCCACGCCTGACACGACCACGGAGGTCGTTTCCAGGTCTCTGTCCATGTTCACGACCACAGAGGTGACACAGAGGTGACCTACCACAGCTCTGCCTGCCCTGGCTTCGTCCTTTGAGCCTCTCGCAGCTCCGCCTTCCACGACTTTGCTCCACGTCATGGCCGCCAAGCCCGACTTCCACGTCATGGCCGCCAAGCCCAACTTCCACGTCATGGCCGCCAAGTCCGAGTTCCACATAATGGCCGCCAAACCAGAGTTCCACGTCATAACATCCACGCCAGGGTCAGCTCCAGGCCATGTCACGGCCACGCCAGAGTCAGCTCCAGGCCATGTCACTGCCACACCTGAGTCTGCTTCATGGCATGTCATGCCTCGGCCTGCTCCATGCCCTGTCACAGCCACGCCTGAGTCTGCTCCATGCCATGTCACGCCTCAGCCTGCTCCATGCCTTGTCACAGCCACGCCTAAGCCTACTCCATGCCATGTCACAGCCGCGCCTCAGCCTGCTCCATGCCATGTCACAGCCGCGCCTCAGCCTGCTCCATGCCATGTCACAGCCACGCCTCAGCCTGCTCCATGCCATGTCACAGCCGCGCCTCAGCCTGCTCCATGCCATGTCACAGCCGCACCTCAGCCTGCTCCATGCCATGTCACAGCCATGCCTCAGCCTGCTCCATGCCATGTCACAGCCGTGCCTCAGCCTGCTCCATGCCATGTCACAGCCGCGCCTCAGCCTGCTCCATGCCATGTCACAGCCGCGCCTCAGTCTGCTTCATGCCATGTCACAGCCAAGTCCCAAACTGCTCCATGTCACAAGCAAGCCTCTGCTCCGCAGTCCTGGCCCATCCCTACAGCTCCGCCTTGGTCCTCAGCCCCATCAGCTCCGCCCCTCGAGCCTCTCAGGGCCCCACTTTCCATTGGCTTTGCCCTGTTCCCATGCCCCACTCCCTGTCTCGCCAGGCCACGCCCTATGCCATGTCTTACCAGGCCAAGTTTCAAGGGCCCTCCACCCCCAAACCCCCCCCCCCCCCAGATGCCTAATTAACTTTGCTATTATGTTTTGGGGCGTCGGGAGCCACCCCTGGGGGGGGGGGGTGGGGGGGATTGGTATGTCATGTTTATGTGTTTTGTTCTTGTTTTCATGTCTTTTATTTTCAAGTTTAGTTCCTGTTTCTGTCATGTCATGTGAATTCCTGTTCCCTCATGTGATCTTGTCATGTGTTTCCCCTGTTCATATGTCTTGTTTTCATTGGTTCATTGTTTGATTACTTTGTTATTAGTCTTGTCTTTTCATTGGTTAAAGTTCATTTAGTCTTGTTATCTTGTTTATAGTTTAGTCTTGTGATTAGTTGTCTTGTTTACTTGTTACCCATGTCCTTGTATTTAAGCCCTCATGTTTGCCATTGTCTAGTGTCAGGTATTGTGAATGTAACTTTGTTTTGTTCAAGCCAAGTCTAGCCAAGTCAAGTTTATGCCAAGTTCATAGTCTAGTCAAGTCAAGTGTATGTTTAGTTCACATTTGTAGTCAGGGTTTTGGGATTCTACGTTTGAAAAAATAAACTGCACTTGGGTTCATCACTTCATCGTCATCGTCTTCATCATTGTCTTTGCCAGCATCATTACAATGTGCAAGAATGTGACTTTTTCATATCATATATTTTATATCATATGTTGTGATATAGGCTATCAGATTTGATTTGTATGGGTTTAACATGAAATTTATGTAAATGTCAAATGGAAATGAAATATGAATTTACATTAGGGAAAAAAAGAAAAGGAAAAAAAGAATCCTGAGATGGCACTTAGCCTCATTTCAAAAGTCCATCACACACCACAGCATTTGTAATATACATGCGATAGTCATGAAGTGCAATATTCAATAGTCATTGTGCAAGTGAAATGCAAATTTACGGTATATTTCTCTGACTGACAGCTGTGAGATCAGCTAGGGCAAGTTGAACAAAATTAGCATTTTTGAAGAAAATAACAGTGCTTGCAATGTGTAAAAGTTTTAGGTTTTGGGCTTTGGTTCTGAGTAAAATGATGCATCAGAACCACTTTGCAGTTACCATGACACCCAGTACGTCTTGTTTTCTGTGAGATGTGCACAAGAATCAAATCATAGTCATTGTACAGTGTTAAAGTGGCTATAAAATGTTGAATGCACGGAAAACTAGATGAATCAGAATTCAATATGAAATATATATATATATATATATATATATATATATACTGTATATATAAACAAATTACAATGCTAATTGATAGTATTGTAATTCGGTTGTTACAATGCTATCAATTTTGAACGTCTAATCATTCTATCAATGTAAATCATAGGGAGATTTTCAAACTTTAATCTTAGAATTCTTAAAAAGTATAAATCTGCAAAAAACAATGGACATAGGTCTTTTTTGCTAATAAGAAAAAGACATAACATTTCCATAGCATTTTTGAAATGTGTATTATGATACAGTGCACATTGCAGATCATTTAAAAAGAAACCAAGACATTTGGCATTCCCTGTGGCTCTAAATATTACATTTACCATCATGCTATATATTTAACTCTCTGACATACCTCATGTGACAGGTGCCCCATGACAGCAGTAGCTCAGTCATGACTAGCTTTACCCAAATTGTGTAAATGTCTTTGTTTGTGAGCAAAAGAGCATCATGGGTATTAATGGGAGCAGAGATATTGGATGCGTAATGCATTAGAGCATTTAAAATTGTATGTGCCTAGGGCAGGTGAGTTTGGAAGAAATCTACTTTTAATACGTTACCATTAAAAATTAAACAAGATTGACATGGGCAAATTTTGTTTTTTAAGTTCTCCATTAAATTGAGCATGATTCTGGAGGGAAGCTTTGCCCTGTTTGTCCTTTGTGCCACAATTAACTGATCTGCATAAAGACTTGAAATGTAGAGTTTGCCTTTCGAGCTACCGTTAAATATGTCAATTCAATTACATGAAAAAAGCTATTTATGTATAATCCAGAGAGAATTAAGCCCCATAAAAGCATTCTGTATTTCTCTGTGCAATGCCAGTGGTGGTAATCTGCTAACTGTAATTTATACAACTGCTCATCAGTTATTTAAGAGAGGACTTTGGCAAGTTTTCTAATAGCAGATACCAAATCATAAATAGAAGCCTTTTTTTTATTTTCTCGGAAGTAATGCTTGACCAGCAGGAATCACAGATACATAGTGCATTCTGAGAGTGCTGTCAAATACTGATGGTTAATCCCATGTCAGTGGATACAGTATGTGACACAATTAAGTTGCGACCCAACACAGAATAAAAAATAAAAATAAATGTTTATTGTACAAAAGTAAACAAAACTGAAGATTTTGACAAAATAATGTAAGTTGCCAATATTGGTATCGTTATCAGTCTAAAGTTTTTTTATTACTTTTTTATTTTGTTTTATTTTATTTTATTTTAAATTATTTTATTTTATTTTATTTTATTTTATTTTTTATTTTATTTTATTTTGATTTTTATCGGTATCGGACAAACATTTTCATATCCGTGCATCCCTACTTTTAAGATTTGGTAAGCCTCTTTATTTTGTTTTCCTAACTATACATGATTATATTAATGCATTTTTGCATTTAGAATTGTTTTTTCCCTGCTCTCCGCAACCCTATCAGAACAGACCAGAGACACATTTTTGGATCACTGAATAGTGTAGATCACTGATTTAAACCATTTAATTAAAAATGGGGTTTTATAACTGCACAATGTAGCTAAATATCAAAGTCTGTAAACAAAGCTAAATAGTGCAGGATCCTGGTTAAGAATGATCTATGTGCTGTTACTCTATAGAGATGGTAATAAATAAGCTGGCATTAGGTGGTTGAAAACAAATTTAGTTTTACTTAATCAAAGGCCAGTGGAGGTTGGAAATAATTTCCTCTTTGTCAACAGCTCATGAAAATCATTTCGATGTTCTAAATGTGCTGTCACCTGTGACATGCCTTTATCACTTTGGCTTCCTTCCTTGACTACGTGATTTCACAATCTTAATTAAACAAAACAAACAAAGAAAGATATTTTATTAAGATATGGAGAAATGTAACTGAGTTTTCTATTGGTACTGATTAGAAACACTGCAAAATTAGGAGATTATCTGCATGGTGAATTGATTCATTCATCTCATTTGATGAATTAAGCCTATATTTGAATATTACAGACCTGTAAATCCATCTTAGCTACTTAAAATGAGAAGGAGGGGTTAATTCCTGGGCAGCCCCAGAGAATAAAGAAAAATATGAAAACAAAAACAAAACAAAAAAACGTGAGAAAGGTATACTACCTACGTTTTTTTTTTTTTTTTTTTAAGACAGTAGTATACAATATGTTTTCTGTGAACAGTATGTGCAGAGTTTCCTACATGCATGGAATACATGGGTGACCTACTGGAATACAGTATCAATCCAATATAGTATCCAATTCAATACAATATCCAATACAGCATGGGTGTCTAAAACTAAATATTAGCCCGGGCCACAGCAGCGATATGTGTGCCCTCAAAGGGCCATTTAAAAATGTGGCTCTGGCACATGATTTGTTAGCACCCATGCAATTACAAATAATATTGCATATTTTGTGTATTGAAATTCACATTTGACAGTAAACACTGATTTTGAATTTGGGATGCAGATGTAAATAATGATATTAACAGTAACATCTGTGAACAAATTTGAAAAATTCTACCAGTGCGACTAAGTTGGTTCTCATATACAGATTCCTTTCATCATTCTCCTACTTCATAATTACTTATCTCCTACTTATCCTAAGTACAGTCACTTGGAATTTATGAAGGCAAACAAAACCAGTTACATTTCCCTACAATCAGAGAGCATTAGAGGAGATGAATGTGGCACAAAATTCTCTGTTGCAAAACTTCAAATGTCTATGTGATTAAACTAGTTTAAAATCAGCCCTCACATTCTAAACAGCACTGACAAATGTGCACAGGAGAAAACACTGTGCCATGGTATCCATTTGAAGACTTTTAATTCACAAGCCGTACTAAAATTGTACCATGGATTTACTGTAGCAACACTTTACTATGGTATTGAGACTGACTGTTTTCATTAGAAAACTGCCATCACTACTATATATATATATATATATATATATATATATATATATATATATACATATATATATATATATAGGTACACACATGCACACACACATGTACTCATGCAGATATACACTACATCACGTCATTAGGTACACTTGTGCACCTCTAGAGACTGCTGTGCATGAAAATCATGCAGATATGACTCAGGACCTTCAGTTATATAAATCACATCAAACCAGCCTGTCTAGGCACCAAAAATCATGATCTCAGTCGAATTCGACTGAGATCATGATTTTTGGTGCCTATTCTGATGGTTGATGTGAATATTAACTGTAACGGTCCTGAGCCATATCTGCATGATTTTCATGCACTGCACGTCTGCCACACGATTGGCTGATTATATAATCGTACCTGAGTACATGAGGTGTACAGTGTGTATCTACATATACTGTGTGTGCGTGTGAGTGTATATAGATATATATATAGTATACTATACTATGGTAGTGAGGAGTCATGCATCATATATATACATGTGATCACTATATATATATATATAATGGCATTATTCTAATAAAAACAGTAGTCTCAATACCATAGTAAAGTGTTGCTACAGTAAATCCATGCTAAATTTTGGTACGGTTTGTGAATTAAAAAGTCTTCAAATTTATGCCATGGCACAGTGTTTTCTCCTGTTTTCTTTGTCAGTGCTGTTTAGAATGTGAGGGCTGATTTTAAACTAGTTTAATCACATAGACATTTGAAGTTTTGCAACAGAGAATTTTGTGCCACATTCACTCAGTGTTCTCTAGTTAAAAAAAAAAAAAACTAGCAATGTTTCTAACAAAGAGTTATGTTACAACATTGTTTAGCATCAAAACTGTTACATAACTCATAAGGATTTGTTTATGGGCAAAAAGGTTAATGGTTGGACCAGTTGGTCATCCATATTAAAAATACTGTCATCATCGCTATTTTTGTCCTCACCATCACCCCCCTTTACACTAATAATGTCTATTTAATTGTGCGGAGGTGGGTGTATATTCCCTGCAGACTCCGGTCAGCTTCAGTGGGTGGAAGTACGATGAGAGACACAGATGCAAACTGTTGAACTTGAAAGAGACAAACAAGCTTGGTGCGTGCTAAAGCAGAGAGACCTCACTGTGTTAACCAGTGTGAATTCAAACAACATTAACAGTTCAGAGTGGAGTGTGCCAAGGGCTCTGCTGTTTTATAACCTGCCTCTCATTATATCTCCACATATGCCACATTAAAGTCTTTTCAGATTCAGTTAAAAATGCTTGAGAAGAATGGAGAGAATCAGAACACGCACAAATCTGCCATAGGGTCAAATTGAAGTTCTCTTTACTCAAGTTTTTAAGGACATATGTATGGCAACGGCTGATAACAGCAGTCTTTAGATGTATCAAGGTTACTACACAGAGGATGTTCTCTCTTCGTTGTCCCACTTATCGGACATGAATAGGCATCATATTTTAGATGAGTGGTTCTCAACTACTTTTGTTTCATGACACAGATTTTATATTGTACATCAGGTGGCAAACCAACACAGAACCAAATTTGTGAACTGCTCTATAATTTTGAAACACATTTGGAGTTTTATGCACTAAAGTAAAAAGTTAAGTCTGAGATAACATTTAAATGATTATATCCTGGCAACAGTTTGGAGTTGAAACATAATAATAGTAATATAATCAGAAAGCAGAGACTTTCATTTTTACTTTACAGTGCATATAACTCAAAATATGTTTCCTTTTTTTTTTTTTTTTTTTGTGCAAAAGTATATAAAAATTATAATAATAATAATAATAAAAAAATCCTTAAATCAAACATTGAAATGTATTCACATTATCATAAACTGCATATTCCCAACAATAAGATAAATTATTAATGTTAAATAGGCACAATTCTGTAGATCCATAAACAACAGCAGAAGTGTGATTTAGTGTTTGGTTTCTAAATGTCTCTTAAATATAAATGGCTTCATACTCTCAGCAGACAATAATTCACAGCACAAAATGCATTTGGGTCTGCACAAATCACTTTTATATTTGTTGCAGTTGTAGTCTGGGTTGTATTTTCTTCCACTTCCACTAATAATTTAAACATAGTTAAATAGGCAGCATGGTGGCTCAGTGGGCAGCAAGAAGGTCACCAGTTTGAGTCCCAGCTCAACCTGGGCCTTTCTGTGTGGAGTTTGCATGTTTTTCCCCGTGTTTGCATGGGTTTCCTCTGGGTGCTCTGGTTTCCCTCACAGTCCAAAGACATGCAAGTCAAATTTGGCTTAAGACAGCTGGTATAGGCTCTGGCACTACCCGTATAAGTGGTTATGTATGTACTGTATGTATGGATGTATGTATGTATGGATGGATGGATGGATGGATGAGTTTAGTTTAGTTTATGAGGAACTGCCTATTTTCATTAGCTTATTGCTTCTAAATGGCAGATGAATTTGTGCTAAAATATTGTAGGGTTTAAGTGGTTTCACAGCCTTTGAAGTTAATAACAAAAGATATGGGAAGCATTTTCTCATCCCTTTTAGAAGTTGATAAGCCTGTTTATTTCACCATCCAAACTTCTTATGAACATTGTATGGTTCGTTACATTCTATTATTTTCATTTAGCATTATTTTACCCTGCTTTCCGAATAACCTATAAGCGGAGACCTACACCCATTTTTGGATTGTGACCCACCAGTTAAGAGCCACTGTTTATATCCATGTGTGTCATCTTAAAGCCACATGCTGCAATATCTTAAACAACCCACATAACAAATCTGTTGGGCTCTCATGTCTTGAAAAAGATCAATTCTGTTTTATGTTATTTAAAAGCTGTATTGATGAGGTAAGTTGTTTATCAGTCAATCAATCAATCAATCAATCAATCAATCAATCAATCAATCAATCAAATGTATTTATAGGGCACTTTAAAAACTGTGATGCATACCAAAGTGCTGTACAATCAAGATAATAAAAGGCAAAACATACAACCATAAAATCAAATATACATACAATACTAAAAAAGAATGTATTATAAATAATTATGAAACACATTGCATTGGATAAACTAACGAGTACAATGAGTTTTAAGACAAGATTTAAACATCTTGACTGAGGTCGAAGACCTGACTGAAAACGGTAGACCATTCCACAGTCTCAGAGCAGCAGCAGAAAAAGTGCAGTCACCTTTGCATTAAAGACGAGTACACGGAATGTATCTACCTTCCTACTTTGAATAAGCCTGCACACATAATTTGTAAAGAAGAGTGCTATGTCACGCTGGCTACCACCCCTGGAGTTCGCTAGTTCTCGCTAGTTCGAATCCCAGGGCGTGCTGAGTGACTCCAGCCAGGTCTCCTAAGCAACCAAATTGGCCCGGTTGCTAGGGAGGGTAGAGTCACATGGGGTAACCTCCTTGTGGTCGCTATAATGTGGTTTGTTCTCGGTGGGGCACGTGGTGAGTTGAGCGTGGTTGCCACGGTGGATGGCGTGAAGCCTCCACACGTGCTGTGTCTCCGTGGCAACGCGCTCAACAAGCCATGTGATAAGATGCGCGGGTTGACTGTCTCAGACACGGAGGCAACTGGGATTCGTCCTCCGCCACCCGGACTGAGGCGAATCACTACGCCACCACGAGGACTTAGAGCGCATTGGGAATTGGGCATTCCAATTTGGGAGAAAAAGGGGGAAAATCCAAAAAAAAAAAAAAAAAAGAAAAAGGAGAGTGCTATGTCCTCTGGTACTGAATTCTGAAGAGGCCGCTTTCCTTCACAGTTTATTTCACATGTGCTGGAGATATGTTTGAGTAAATGACTGAAACATAAGATTCTTCTTAAGTGTCTGAAGATAAAACTCCCTTTGCATTCTCTTTTGCATTCAAACTGGCTGTTATCATGGTGACTGAGTTAAACCACAACCCACTCAGGTAGAATAAATGTACTGTCAGGGTTGGGAGGGTTAATTTTAAATGTATTCCACTACAGATTACAGAATACATGCTGTAAAATGTAATTTGTAACGTATTCCGTTAGATTACTCAAGGTCAGTAATGTATTCTACTTTGGATTACTTCTTCAGCACTGGTGATTTTTTTCACTTGTTTTGACTAAAAAACTCTACCAGTACAGTAAGACAAAATACACATGTTAAAAATACATTCTCTGAAAAAAACCTAAATATCTTATGCAGTGTTGTTTCTAAAACAAGATCAATCTAATTGATCTTGTTTTAAGGATTTTAGATATTTTTACAGGAAAACAATACAAAAATTATTATCAAGAATAAAAAATGTGCCCTAATATCAAAGGTCTTACTAGAAAAAAGAAATTATGATCTAACGTGAATTTTCTTGATAAACAAAATATGATTGTGCCTGGTAACGTGCATGTAAAATGGCTAGAAATAGAATTTTAGCTTAGTGTAAAGCTGACAATTTACACAAGGTTTATTTCTATTTCTTCTGCTCCAAACTTACTTTAAACTTACTTCTCTGTCTGCTCGTATGAATGTAACACATCATAAGAAAGTGTTTCACCGCTGTTAAAATGCACTTTGGATCACATCATTTATATGTATAAATGTTTTCCATCTGAAAGGACTAAATATTAAATGAAACAAATGACAATAAAATGCAAAGTAATCTCTTCAGTAATCAAAATACTTTTGAACGTAACTGTATTCTAATTACCAGTGATTTAAATTGTAACTGTAGTGGAATACAGTTACTTATATTTTGTATTTTAAATACGTAATCCCGTTACATGTATTCCGTTACTCCCCAACCCTGTGTACTGTATTGTAGGCACTTCAGTATTTGCATTCAATTCTGAAGTGTTAAACTTCTGCACCACTTGCGCCACCAAATGGAACTGCAAAAATAAACATTATTTTCATGCGGCTTTCCCTAATACTCCCCTGTCTGATGTTATTTGAAAAAACAGATAATCCTGCACCAAAATCATGCCATACATGATACAATGCTGTTGTGTCAAACTGGACAGGCAGCTTAAACAAACATATAAACATCTAAGACAGAATGTTTACACTTTCCAAGGGAAATTAACACTTACTTTACACGTATTGCTGTCTCTGAATATTAGGCTGGGATAGGAGAAAGTATTTTAACATCAAAAAAGTTACACATTTTACCTTTAATGACTTGATAGGAACACAAATGCACAAATGCAGACATACACTATGCCTACAACCAGAGTGAGTGACAAAACGCAATGTGACCATACTAGATTGCTCAAATTATAATCAACAAAGCTGCCATCGCACGCTTGCTGTGTGGACAGCTTCGTTGATTAGAAATGGGAATGATCTAGTATGCGATGTGTCACGGATGTGGTTGCACCACTCACTTGACATGAGGTAAAACGTCAATGTGCGTCAGAGGAGATGACACAAGGTAAATCTGTTTTCATGCCACTCACCTTGGACAGAACATGTGTTCTGTATAATGTATCACCAGCATTGGGTTGCCAGGTGGGATATTTTCAAACCAACCATTTTAGCAAAGGTCTACTTGTTTTCCTTTCCTGTGCACAGTCAGCTGTTTTAGACAGCAGTAATGTGGCTCTCCTTCCTGCAGAGGCCATGTTATATCATTAGGAGATTAGAAGCTACATGGGGATATATATATATATATATATATATATATATATATATATATATATATATATATATATATATGAAAAAAACAATTACCAGCAGGTCATATGACACACCATTAGCTGTTTTCAAACTATTCATGTGACTACTTACATTCCAGCTTATTCCAGCTAATGCAGACACATCAAGTTATAAAATAAGTTAGCATTCAAGAGACATCGAAAGGTCAACACAACAACAAGTGGAACTGTTATTAGCATATTGTGAAGTGTAAACCAAAACCAAAACAAAACAGTCCTGCTGATAGCCAGTGTTGTAAGCATCCATCCACAACATTTACTGAAAACTTAAAGTGAAAGTTCACCCAAAATATATATATAAAAAAACAGGTCATCATTTCCTCACCCTCTTGTTCTACCTAACTACAAAATACACACTTAAATGTAACATATGTAACAGTGGCAACATTTATGAAAATTATATTACTTGGCAGTTCCGAGGTGAAATGTCAGTACATGTAGTAGAAGTAGTAAACCGAGGTTTATTTAGAGCTAGATGAACCTTTGTTTGGATTTTGGAAAACTGTCACCCTACCCAATTAAAGACTATAAACTAAATACAGACAATATACACATATTTGCTTAAAAGTAGTTGACGGTTTAAAGCATTAAAAAAAACAAATTGCATTAATGTACCATGTACCATTAAAATTGTGATGATTATTCATTGAAAACTACCATTAATACGTTTATTTATTTAGTTTTTATCGATTTCCAGCCCTAAAATAAATATCATAGAACTGGACACTCAATTATCATCATCCTTTTGGCATGAGATGTCACAATTTCTGAATATAAAAATGTATAAATTAGTCCTCAATATCTCAGCTGTTTTACTTAACTGTTATGAACATGATTTAAAAGGGAGAGAGAGAGAGAGAATATGTATGATTTAAAACCCAATTTTACCAATTTTTCAACAGACTTTTATATTTATTTTAAAAATGTTATTTATTTTATTGTATTTTATGAATTTGGTATAGCTTTGCAATGCCTTTTTTATTTGTCTTAATTTTGTTTTATTTAAGTTGTATTTATAATGTGTGTTTTAATGCTCAATTAAAAAAGGAAGAAGAAAACTGAGTTTTTGATGAAGTTATTGTTTACAAACAAACACTTAGCTGTGGCACTTCTGGTTCTTTTGGCACTGCAGAAAAGAACTGTTGTCAATGGGCGCTTCCCTCAAATTGAGCTTAAAAAAAAAAAAAAAAAAAAGTGCTGTTTGTGATTAAAACACCGTTTCTAAAAGATTATTAGAGATTTGGCTTCTTTAAAAAAAAATTCTATCAGGATAGGTGGATTAGGACAAACTCTGGATTTTACATCAATTATATTTCATGGATCCCTGTCATCATCTGCTCTAATAAGACTCATCCACACTGCAGCTGCTGTTGGTAGATTTGAACCTTTCAATTAAACCAAATAAAAAAAAAAATAAAAAAAACATTTCGATAATAAAAAAGAACCAACATATATTTCTTCAAAAGTAGAAGATTATGTGGGTTCTTAATAACAGTTCTTACCACAGATATCCATTTATAATAACTATATCCATAATAACTGTTATTAAGATTAACAAACATAATTACATTATATAATGCTAAACAAATAATAAAAACTGCAGTGCTGCCCATATCCACCATCAAAAGCTGCTGTTAAGAAGAACCCAAAAGAGTGGCTGCTCGCAGTGTGACATCACAATAGTTCCATATGTAGCAATGGTAAAATTCCAAAAGTTCACCAAAGTTCTAGTGCTCAGAATCAGAATAAGAAATTGCCTGGAAGACAGTTACTGTGTTCACAAGGTAGTTTGGTTCATACTACACTATTTGAAGACTTCTTGCACAATACAAGAATGATTCATCAAAGCATCTCGAGTGATGATCTATACGGTGCAGAATGCCATGATGACCGTTATGAGCTCTCTCAACGAGCTTTAATACGGCAAAGGCTGGCACTGGACACCCAAGCCTGTTTCAAGCTTGGGGCAGATGCCAATAAGGGAACTACACGAGAGGACCTGGTCATTGAGATGACTCCCAAAAAAAGACCTCTCTCGAGTTCTAGTGACAGACCTACCAAAGCCAAGAAGGCCAAGGCGAGTGAGAAGACCACAAAGAAGGGCTTCCTTATCTCTGCCATACAGGAGTGCAAAAAACTCCTTAAAGCAAGGGAAGGAAGGTGTCCGGTGGTGAGAAAACGTCCTCATGGACACACATCCATGGACAATTCCACAAATGAGGGACTGCCAACAAAGAAAGCCAAAGGAGATTTGACACCTCATCATTGTGGGTCTGTGAGCAAAATGGATGCAAACCAGAGTGGCCCAGCAAGACCTGAGACAGGATCCTCTGCTTCAGCCTCCTTCTGCTGTCCCTTAAGTGCAATGGATAATGGATGCTCATCCTCCAGAACCATCAACAAGCAAAGACAAACAAAAAAATCTCGTCATACTGGGTCCTTCCATTGCACAGAGATATCCTTGCCCATCCCCTTCTGGCTAGAAGGAGAGATAAAGCTAAAGAAGTTAATTGTTCAGCGCGAACGGCAAGAGGAGGCTCGCGTCACTAGGATGGGCCTGGACTGCACAATACTTGTTGATAGAACGGACTACAGTTTTGACAACTGGATAAGCTAGATGACATTCTACTACATGTGTGCAAGAAAAAAATAAAAATAAATGAAAGAAAAACTATTTGTTTATTTGCAAGACAAAATAAAAGGAATGTGCATTGAGTTGTCTTTCATTAGTCTTATCAATTTGTGCTCATTTGTGGCCTAAAACTACATAATGTTCATTAATTGTGATCAACTAAGTAAATGCAAACAATAACCTTGAGCTAAACATATTTATTCTTCACATGCATCTTTAGATCAGTGTGTAAAGGCTGACTTGTTATGTCTTAAGCTGACATCTTTGTAGTTCCTAATGAGAGGTTATGTTCCCATTTTGAGGCACGGCGACCAGCCAGTGCCAACACAGGCAGTATTGATCCAACAGGTTAGTTGAGTTTTTTCATGGACAGATAACATCTACATGCACTGAGCACTTTATTAGGAACCCTATGGTCTTAATAAAGTGCCTAACGTAGCCATCTGCTGTTGTAGCACATATGCCTCAATGTTTGACGTGTTGCGCATTCTGAAATTCTATTCTGCTCAGTACAATTGTACAGAGTGGTTATCTGAGTTACTGTAGCCTTTCTGTCAGCTTGAACCACACTGGCCATCCTCTTTTGACCTCTCTCATCAACAAGACACCAGTCTAGAGACTGTTGTGCATGAAAATTACAGGAGATCAGCAGTTACAGAAATACTCGAACCAGCCCGTCTGGCACCAACAATCATGCCAAGGGTCGAAATCACTGAGATCAAATTTTTTCCCTATTCTGATGGTTGATGTGAACATTAACTGAAGCTACTGACTCATTTCTGCAAGATGTCATGCATTGCACTGCTGCCACATGATTGGCTGATCAGATAATCGCACAAATAAGTAGGTGTTCAGGTGTTCCTAATAAAGTGCTCAGTGAGTGTATATATCACTCAGTGTCGTAAATGGGGTCACATATTACCATTGGCAAGGGCCTTTAAAAATACATGAACATTCTCTTTTAGCATTACCTGATAGCCTGTCACATACTAAACAAAGAACTTGAAATTAGGGCAAAATCATGTTTTTACATACCAAATTTTCTTCATTATTTTGCCACTAAAATTTACTGTCTGCACAAAAGCAACCTCATGAAAATTACATGGCTGTGGCAACATTTTTGCAAAATTATGGTACATGGTTCACAACACATCACAAAAGTTAGAAGGTTAAATGTCCACTGTATAGCACTTAAAGCAAATTAAATGTCCTCCCAAATAGATGAGGTTTATAAGGTTAATGCTCTATCAAGTTTGAAATAAACAAAAACTACCTCCCTACCCAAAATCTTAAACCTAAACTTAGCCAATAGTGTCATAAAAAGCAAATATTACATTAAAATCATTATTGCTGAAGCAACCACATTATTTTTAAGCGTTTCTATGACAATTTCGGCTCATGTGTTGACTTGCCTGCTCTTCAGGACTCGTACCCTGGTCAATTGCATTACAAGTGCTTTGCTCTATGAGTTGAGCAACCGCGCAATTTGATTGCACGTGAACAAGCCTGTATATGTACTTGGTTATGCAATGCAGAGGTTAAAATGTATTGACCTTACAAGTCTTCCACTATTGTAAATGTGTTTAGATGTCATAAGATAGCATTATAAACTGATAATATGCTATTAAACTCATAATTAGCTTGAAAGGGAATAAAAGTCATTGTTGTTGTGGTGCTTCTAGTGTTCATTTCACCAGGAATTTGCTGCGACACTTACAACGAGCCACACAGAAATCATTTTGCAAAAATGTAGGTATACCAACGTGATTCTACTGTTAGAGATCAGGTTGCACTAAAAGCAAGTACGTTTGAAGGCAGTTTTATCAGTTTCAGTGTTTTGTAGTTACTGTGTTTTGCCTCTGTAGGGCACACTGCAGAGAAAAATATATTACTATGTGTTTTTTTTTATAGAGTAAAATATCAAAAAAAATAAAAAAATAAACAAGATACATTTACTTGAGAAGCACAATGAAATAAGATACAAAATCTAGTTTTCAGAGAAATCTAACAAAAGTTTGAAAGTTTATGCTTATAACAAGAAAAAGACAAATTGCCACTGGGGTAAGAAAAATAAACTTAATATAAAGGGAACTTTTCTTTTACCATTGTCCATTGGCACTTTTTCTTCCTGCAGACCGTACAACAAACTACTTCATCAAGGGTCAAGAAGCAAATTCACTGAATTCAGTGCTACATACTCTGAAATTATGGGAATTTAGACGCAGCCTGCATGACTTAAGAGGTGCAATCTATCTCAGCATGCAATATGCAAGGAAGTGGGAGGTGTTGTCACCTTTCACTTCAGTGGCCTTTTTTTCACATTTATCTTGCCTGGCATGAGTGACAGGTTGTGAGCAGGTTCCAGAGCCTGTAACACATGTGATGTTCTGAGCAGTGACAATGCCCTCCACCAGGTAAGAGTTGTAGGAAAGTGTTCTGTCAGTCTGCGCATAAGCACTGTATTATGTTGAGTATGAACTTATTGATCTGTTTGCGAGTTGTAAGTCGATGGGTATGTGTGCTTTCCGGTCCCCAGGCTGCTAACATGATACCTGAAAAGTGTGTGATACCACTTTTGAGTCACACTTTTTGTTACACGCTGAAAAGATAATGGAAGCAAGCATATAAACAACAACTTAGGCAGAGAATAATATTTTGATTTATAAACAAGAAGTCATTATCTTGTTTTTCTTTTTTCAAAAAATTGATGGTGGATAATAACACATTCACCTATAAGTACATTATAAACACTATATACTATTAAAGGGATAGTTCACCCAAAAATTCGGACATCATTTACTCACCCTCGTGTTGTTCCAAACCCATATGATGTGGAATACAAAAGAAGATGTTAGGTCAAATGATAGCCTCTGTCACCATTCACTTTCATTGTCTGAAAAAAAGATGCACTTATAGTGGATGGTGAATGAGAATGACACTGACATTGGTGACAGACTGCCTAACATTTCCTTTTGTGTTCCAGAAAGAAACTTATAGAGGTTTGGAAAAACATGAACCAGAGTAAATGATGACAGAATTACATTTTTTGAGTGTACTATCCCTTTAACAAAATAATTAAATGTTTTGGCTCTAAAATGTGACTGGATGAGCCATGTTCAAAGCCTTTGTAAAAGAAATGACAAGCAAATCAATAGAATTCTATATTAATGTGCAGAGTTGCTACACTGCAATCGTAAACAGTTTGTAAACAAATCATTCATCTAATGAACTATGGTGGAAGAATTGTTTACTGTGATGATAATTATTAATTATTTATTGAACTTTATTGTCTTTTATCATTTTGACGATGCCGCTTTTAAAAAAAACACACACAAATAAAAACACAAGCTATTCGAGGCAGTGTTACAATGATTTTACCACTGGTTCAACATCTCCCCTTAACAATGGTAAATTCATTGTAACACACAACCTTGAATGGCTTATTGCTTTATTTATCTCAGTTTACATAGCCATGAAGGTAAATACACAGGTGTATATGAAGTACGACAAGGTTTTAAATGGGCCAGAACATTTCGATTGACTTGATGGACACATGCAGTCTGTCCTGCATGTATGCCTGCAATGTCTGTCTTCGGTTTCAGAAAAGAACCCTTGTGAATATTGTGTTGATGTGTTGAACGTGCTTCCCTCCAGCTAAAAGAATTCACAGTGCAGTCACAGCAGTCAAACTCCTTAACAATGCTACAAAATTACTCACATAATAATGCCCAATTTATCCAGTAATTGCAATCACCATGCTGCCAGCACACACTTGCATTAATTAGCATGGTCTTGGAGTTACTGGGATCATCTGCTGACTGATGTTGCCCTTTGGAGAGGTAATTTTAAGATGCTGTGTGTATACTTGCCTGCAATTTTTTTTTTTTTTTTTTTAATTAGATGATTACACCTTGATCACTTTTTTCTCATGTTTCACAGAAGCCTTCAGATTATTTTCTTTGTTTCACAGAAGCCTTCAGATTCTTTTGAATGATGTTTTGCGGGAATGAAAACAAAGGCAATCAGGCTGTACAGGTTTTAAAACAGTCTGAATGTTGGGGCATGATTTTTGACCAGTAGATTTGCATACTTACTCTATTACTAAACAGAGGTGCTAGCACAATATTTATGAGAAAATGAGAATTCTGCTATTATTTACTCTCCATTCTAAACTGTATGCTGTGAAAACCATAAATATCAACCTACATTTCTATTGTACGGCTTCAGAAGACTCTGAATATAGTGAACGAGTCATTTGGACTATTTTAATGGTTCTTTTATGCTGTTTATAGTCTTTTTGGAGCCGTGGTCAGAAATGTACATGACTGTGGCGATGTTTTTGCAAAATTATATTGGCTCCTTACAAGTATCATGGCAGTTTCGAGGTAAAATGCCCACTGTGTGGTGCTAAAAGTGAGTTAAATATTCTCCAAAACAGGTTTTTAAGCTTAATGCTCCATCAAGTTTTAAATCAACAAAACCAACCTCCCTACCCTAAACCTTAAACATTAAACCTAACTGACAGTATCATAAAAAGCAAATGTTAAATGAAAAGCACAAATTTCTGAAGCAACCATGTAAATTTCTGGCGCTTCTATGACACTTTCGGCTCAAGTGTCGACTCGTGTGCTCTTCAGGACTCATTCCACGGCCCTTCACATCGCAAGTGCAATGCTCATCATTTGAGCTACCACGAAATTTGATCGCACTCGAACAAGCTAAATGTTGTTGGCTATGTACTGTAGTGCAAACTTTAAAAGAGGGCTGCACGATATAAAGAATTTATCTAAATATCACAAATGTGCATATCGAGATATGCATATTGCAGGGGCTTGCTATAACAGAATGATTTTAATACTGTAATGTTCAAAGCGATGCAGATAGCAGAGAATAGTCTAGGCACATGAATGTCACTTGGTGTGTGTGCATGCAGTCTGCATAGGCGGTGGCTCAAATGAGGGAGCGCATCACAATTTGTGCTGTTGCTGTAACCGGCACTGTCCTGTGCTTTCACTCTGCGTCGTGTTTGCAGATAATAATGAGATCAGACGCCAGTATACAAACTCACATTTGGCTTGTTTATTGGCCGCTGTGGTCTGTGTGGATATATCAAAGGATGTGTTTCAATTAATAGATTGTCCCGTGAAATCATTCCTCTCAGTGTCAAGTTCAGCACGGACTGACAATTAGCACGTTAAACAAAAGTAGAAAGTGAATCTACGGCTAGCGCTTCTGGACATTATTTGTCTAAATAAAAGCTCCGCATTGATTGAACTCAATTTGAAATTAATACGAACGTGAATTACGGTGTAAAAATAAAATAAAATAGGATTTTATCATTTTAGGATATCCCAAAATATGGTGAAATTAACTTCATATTCATATATTTTTACAAAAAAACAAGCAAACAAACAACTGAAGATCAATTATAAAATCTGCGACATCTGTTAATGGTAAAATAAACTGAATAAAATACACTCTATATGCAGTTTGGAACAAAAGACATATCTGGGATAGATGGTCTTTTTATACCAATAAACTTCAGTTTATTTGGGCGGTGAGGGTTGTGATGTTCCGCACACTCTAATGACGTCATCCTACGATTATCATATCACACACTGCATATCGCATTTTTTCCTCCATATCGTGCAGCCTTACTTTTACATGTATCATGCTTAAGTTCCCTTTCTGTCACTCAGGGGTCACACTTGGGAGCCCGAAACACCTCTGGTCTTTGAAAAAAGGCCAATGAAAATTTGCAAGTGGTATTTGCATACCACTCCCCCGAACATACGGGTATAAAAGGAGCTGGTATGCGACCACTCATTCAGATTTTCTCTTCGGAGCCGAATGGTCGATGCTCACTGTGCTGAATTCCCACGGCTGTTCATTCACCTCTGCTGGATCTGACGGCGCATTTCAGCAGCTTCTTCCCCCTCTGTACTGGTGCACTGCAGAGAACGCCCCTGGGCGCTTCGGCAGAAATAAAAGAGTATATTCTAAAAAAGAGTATATTTCCCTAAAAGAGCGGCACACATGGAACATCTTTTTAAAGATGCCTTTCCGTTTGTGTGTTATTCCTGGTTGCGGTCGTTATCTCTCGCTTTCTGATGGTCGTTATCTCTCGCTTTCTGATGGTCACGATCGCTGTTTTTCGTGTCTGGGCGCTGCCCACACAGAGACAGCGTATGTGGATGGGTCATGTACTCATTGCGAGAACATGTCCATGGCAACGATGTGGTCGCTGGCTTGCCCTCGAAAGAAAGCAAGCCACCCCAGCGGCTCCCTGCCCCGGTCCTTCTACCTACGGGTATGAGGCCAGCGCGGCTAGCACTGGGGGCGATTTGGGGACCCCAATGGGACCACCTCCACCGGGTATCCCCCAACAGACCTCCCATTCCCCAGCACGCTCGTCTGCCCCAATTGGGCTTCCGGATGAGTCCGCCGGCTCGTCTCACGCCGAGTTCGACCTCTTGTTCGGAGCCCACGAAGGTGGTGAGCTCTCGAGCGCTGCATCGGAGAGCAGGCTCGTCCAGTTGGACGCAGAATCCTCAGCTGGGCTCCCCCCTCGGGTACGGTCGCCCAGTTACAGGCTGACGTGGAGATGACGGACATGCTTTCCCAGGCAGCCACGAGCGTCGGGCTAGAGTGGAACCCTCCGCTCTCCCCTGAACCCTTGCGGCTAGATGATTGGTTCCTGGGCTCGCTGCACCACTCACAGCCAAGCCCCGCCCCAGTTCCTTTCTTCCCGGAAGTGCACAAGGAGCTGACAAGGTCGTGGGAGGCACCTTTTACTGCCCGGTCCCGATCTTTCAGCTCCCCCGCCTTCAATACCCTTGATGGTGGGCCGGCTAAGGGCTTTTCGGCGATCCACCCAGTGGATAAGTTGCTCACGGTGCACCTATGCCCGCAGAGCACCGCCACCTGGCGCGGGCGCCCAAAGCTCCCATCCAAGGCCTGTAGGTTTACGTCGTCCTTGACGGCCAAAGCCACCTCCGCTCTGCACGCCATGGCTCTCCTGCAAGTCCACCAAGCCAAGGCGCTAAAGGAATTGCACGAGGGTAGTTCCGCCCCGGGAATCATGCAGGAGCTGCGCTCGGCGACCGACCTTGCTCTCCGGGTGACGAAGGTCACGGCGCGGTCTCTCAGGCGGGCAATGTCCACCTTGGTGGTCCAGGAGCACCACCTTTGGCTCAACCTGGTCGAGATGGGAGAGGCCGACAAGGCACGGTTCCTTGGCGCCCCTATTTCCCAGGTTGGCCTGTTCGGAGACACCGTTGAGGACTTTGCCCAGCAGTTCTCTGCGGTGAAGCAGCAGATGGAAGTTATCCGGCACATCCTGCCCCGGCGCAGCTCAAGATCCCGCACCTCATCTGCTCATCGCCAAGGGCGTCCTCCTGCAGTGACTACACCGGCTCCGCTGCAGCCCACCCCTGCGGCCCGGCCCCGGCGTGGAGCCCACCGCAGGAAGCAGATGCCAACCATCTCACAGCCGGCCGCCAAGAACCCAAGAAAGGCTTCGAAGCGCCCCTGAGATGGGCGACCCAGGGACGAGGAAACCCGCTGCTCTGGAGCTGGTAAGCAGACCACTCCATCCCCCGGTGGAGGGCCGGGAGGAGAATCTTTTGTTACGTGTTGGCCTGGTGCGCTGGCTACGAGGCACACAATGGTCTGCCCGTCACACACCACCAGTTCACGTGACACAGTTCAGCCAGTTGTGGCATTTCATATAGGGACCCCTAGTGTTACTACATCGACACAATGTCGAGTGAGTGACAGATAGGGAACATCCTGGTTACTTGCGTAACCTCCGTTTCCTGATGGAGGGAACGAGACGTTGTGTCCCTCCTGACACAATGCTGGACTACCCGCAGAAATGGCTGGGACCTCGTCTCGGCTCCTCAGCACAAAACCTGAATGAGTGGTTGCATACCAGCTCCTTTTATACCCGTATGTTTTGGGGGAGTGGTATGCAAATACCACTTGCCAATTTTCATTGGCCTTTTTTCAAAGACCAGAGGTGTTTCGGGCTCCCAAGAGTAACCAGGACGATAGTAATGTGTGAGAAACGGTGCAAAAAAAAAAAAAAAAAACATATATATAATAAAATACAAATAAACAAAAATAAATAAATAAATATATGTGTTTTTGAAATGATAATCTACCCCCCTTTTATAGGGAATAAAAGTCATTATTGTTTTAATGCCTCTAGTGGTCTAGTGGTGAAACTGCCAAGATCCGAACAACAAGCCACCTAAAAATCGACAAAAATATTGGTGAGTGTTTCTATTAGACCAATTAAATTAACTGTCATTATATGGAAAAGATCTGTGTGACAATTCTTCCTATTGTGAAATTCTCCTGTTGTGATCCACAGAAAAAAATAAAAAATACATGGAAGTGAGTTCATTTGTGGGTGAACTATTCCTTTAATTTTATATATGAATCGATTTGTTCATACTGTATATTCACTCCTTTCCTTTTGTGGAATCTTGTTTATTCTAGAGAATAAACAATACTATTCCAATGGTCTTCCTCACATTTTCACTATTTCAAAGCCATATTGTGAGCTTCTCTTGTTGGCTAATTTCAAGAAGGAATTTAACGTCTGTTAAACAGGGTTATTATGGTGAATAAAAGAAAAACATGGAAGAAGAATGGTTCTTTCCCAGGAAATTAGTTATCTTCTGTTGACAGAGGCACCATCTGTCTGGGATGCTGAAAAAGAGGTAAACTAATGAAAGTGGAGACCAGTGAGCTGGAGAACAAAACTCCAATGCAGAGAGCTGCCATGCATTTCACTGTGGTTTGGCAGCACCTTTTTTTGGAGAGAAATGTTCCTGTGTGATTCAGTGGTGCTCAGCACATGAGTATCACAGCTTGAATCTATCTCATGGTGTATAAACACAACAAAGCTCAGACAAAACATCACCTCTGAAATGGATGCCAACAACATATCATGGTTGAGATAATTTAAGGGCAAAATCACACAGTAGGACTTAAAAAAAAAAAAAAAAAAAAAAAACTGAAAGAAGTGATTATTATGAGAGTCTGGGAAACATAAATGCACAGACTGCATTCAAAGACTTTTTAGAGAATGTGGATGAATAAAAGGCACAATATGAAGCCAAATTTTCCACAGCATTAACAATCATTTTTACATTAAATAGAAACGTGTAAATGGGGAAGACAAAAACTAAAGAAAAACACTGAGATGGTCTGCCAACAAGCCAAACCTGAAATCATCTCAGTGGGCATAAACTAGATGGACAAAAATACACTCAATTAGAACTTTATTATTACACTATGGTCCTTAATGAAGTGCCCAAATTGGTCTTCTGCTGTTGTAGCCCACAAGCCTTAAGGTTTGACATGTTGTGTATGAGATGCTAATCTGCTCATTACAATTGTACAGAGTGGTTATTTGAGTTACCATAGTCTTTCTGTCAGCTATTACCAGTCTGGCCAATCTCCGTGGACTTCTCTCATCAACAAGGCGTTTCCGTCCACAGAACTGCTGCTCACTGGATGTTTTTTGTTTTTGTCACCAACTCTAGAGACTGTTGTGCATGAAAATCCCAGGAGATCGGCAGTTATAGAAATACACAAACCAGCCCGTCTGGCACCAACAATCATGCCACGGTCAAAATCACTGAGATCACATTTTTTTCCCATTCTGATGGTCGATGTGAACATGAACTCCTGAAGCTCCTGACCTGTATCTGCATGATTGGCTGATTACTGCATGAATAATAGGTGTACAGGTGTTCCTAATAAAGTTCTAATTGTATCTGGATAAACCCTTATAATTATCAAGTTTCACTATTTCAGTAATTTAAGTGAAGACCAATCTTAATGCTATGGCATACAATGCCATTCTAGAGAGTTGTGTGCTTCAAACTTTAAAGCAACAGTTTTGGGGTCCTTCTTTTCTAATGACACTGCGTTTATTCAAACCTTTGACAATGTTCTAATCTGAAACTGGATTATACTCAGATTCGGTACACAGTTCTGCATGAGTAATTCTGTGATTGCACAGCAGGAGTGGCATTCTGCCCTGTGTACTGTGGATGCTATTGATTGCCACACTTCATTTGCAGTAATAATCTTTGCTTTGCTCACAGCGGATAGGTCAGTCATGATTGCAAACATTGACTTTCTATTACAGAGTCAAATTAAAAGATGAGCAGATGAGAGCAAGATATTTCAATCCTCATGACAAGTCTTAAAAGAATATTCTGGGTTCAATACAAGTTAAGCTTAATCAACAGCATTTGTTGCATAATTTTGCAAAAAAATTACAAATATTTTGACTCATCCCTCAAAAATCAATATCAAGGTTACAGTGAGGCACTTACAATGGAAGTGAATATGGGCCAATTTGTGGAGGGTTTAAAAGCAGGAATGTGAAGCACATAATTTTATAAAAGCACTTACATTGATTCTTCTGTTAAAACATGCTTAAATTTTGAGCTGTAAAGTTTAAATTGTATTTTATCAGGATTAAAGGGTTTACCGTGTTACGTCATCATGGCAACAAAGTTGTAAAGTTGGATCTAAATTTAAGCAAAAAACATTAGTGATTTCTTCACACTTAAATCATGTTAGCATGCATATTGTTTATGTCTTGTGGCTATACTTTTGAAACAGAGAGAATTGTATCTTTTACAGACTGGCCACATTCACTTTGATTGTAAGTGCCTCACTGGAACCCAGATTTTGTCATTTTTCAGAGGAAATAAGGGACATGTCAAAATACATTTTTGTGGTGATTGATTAAAAGGTATTAACAAGGACACTTAGAAATGGCACTCCATGTTGAAAAGGTTACTAACCCCCGGACGATGTAAATATTTTTACATTTGCAGTAACAGAAGAACAAATAATGAATATATTGCAATCATTTTAAGACGTTTATCCATTTTGGATTTTGATTGGTCAGTTGCAACTAGAGTCCCTAAAATAATTGCACTAAGCCAACATAATTAAAGGTTAGATCTGGAGAAAGTTAACCATCATCACCAAGTCCCTCTTAAAAGGAAAAGCCATGACATGCATTTGTTATGAGTGTGGATTCATCAAAAAATGTGAGCTGGGGGGAGAAAACCTAATTATATCATGCCTCTGTTATATCTCTATAATTATTCCCGGGGTGATTATGAATGGAAAAGAGCAGCTATGTTCTTTCTAATCAGCTTTATTGTCAGTACTGAAGTCAGGTCAAAGGCAGACCTTTTTTTACATTATAAAACAGAGAAAAAGCTCCATAAAGATGTGACAAGAAATGAACTCTCATTTTGAGCTGAGAACATTGGGACGAATTATCTAAATAGTTGGGCCCATTTTGTGGAAGGTATTGCAGCACTGTAAACAGTGTCTTATTCACTAATGTCAAACAATCCAGTTTAAACAGGTGCTAAATGTGATAAAATTACACTGCGCCATATTTAAGTCATTCTTTTCTATATAAATCAGGCTTATTATTGATTGCACTTTAGTCAATGTTTCATTTAACATTTTGTTTTTACCATGAGGTAAGCGGTGTTTCGTTTAAAAGAGACGTCGACGTCAGGAATTGTGATGTGTAAATTGTGTTCAGCTCTACATTTTTGGGCTTATTTGTGCTTTTACTTGATTTGCATAATTCCTTTAATGAACTGGGTGCTAAAACAACACAGAAGGCCCATAAATGACACATTCAGGAGGCACAATTCATTCTTACTGAATTCCCCCCAAAGTGTGCAAATGTATTCCAGTGTTTTTTGAGGTGCAGAAAGGTTTTTTGGCGACTGGGTAATGCATCGATCCTCCCCGGCGCTGAAAATGAACGCAGGTATCAGAGGCTCTCACGGCATCCACTCTAATGTATTTTTCATCACCTCCGTCAAAGCAAGGTCCCCATCAAAGACTCATGAAATTCAGATGCACAAGGCTTTTCTCGTTAGCTCCCATTTTTGCCACATTATTCCTGCAAACCTCAGTCGGTGTCAAAGAAAGACTATGCCTTGACTATGCCACGACCTCTCACATCTGCTGACTGTTTCCTTTCCTTAATCTTCTTGGCAAATGAAGCAGTTTGATAGGTGTTTTTCAGCTCAGAAATGCAAATTTGATTAAAAATTCCACATTTTGAAAAGCATTACACTGATATACAGACATAAACACAGACACATAACTGTGTATACTGACAAGATTTAGCACAAACACTCTTCGCAAAACGTAATCAAGTGTTTCAGTCAGGATAACAGAGCTAGAGTCGATGTGGTTCCAACCTGACTGGGAAGACATTTGGTTCAGTTCAGATCTGGCATCCAAACGCTTAGCACATCAATTAGAATAAAAAAAAAAAATTCATTATTTTCCTCAAAATTCTACAAACAATACCCCATAATGACAACGTGAAAGAAATTTGTTTGAAATCTTTGCAAATTTATTAAATTTTTTTTTTTTTTTTTTTAAATCACATGTACATAAGTATTCACAGCCTTTGCTCAATACTTTGTTGAAGCACCTTTGGCACCAATTACAGCCTCAAGTCTTTTTGAGTATGATGCTACAAGCTTGGCACACCTATTTTTGGGCAGTTTCTCCCATTCTTCTTTGCAGGACCTCTCAAGCTCCATCAGGTTGGATGGGGAGCATCGGTGCACATCTATTTTCAGATATCTCCAGAGATGTTCAATCGGGTTCAAGTCTGGGCTCTGGCTGGGCCACTCAAGGACATTCACAGAGTTGTCCCGGAGCCACTCCTTTGTTATTTTGGCTGTGTGCTTAGGGTCGTTGTCCTGTTGGAAGAAGAACCTTCGCCCCAGTCTGAGGTCCAGAGTGCTCTGGAGCAGGTTTTCATCAAGGATGTCTCTGTACATTGCTGCATTCATCTTTCCCTTGATCCTGACTAGTCTCCCAGTTCCTGCCGCTGAAAAACATCCCCACAGCATGATGCTGCCACCACCATGCTTCACTATAGGGATGGTATTGGCCAGGTGATGAGCGGTGCCTGGCTTCCTCCAGACATGAAGCTTGCCATTCAGGCCAAAGAGTTCAATCTTTGTTTCTCATGGTCTGAGAGTCCTTCAGGTGCCTTTTTCAGCAGCCCAGGTGGGCTGTCATGTGTCTTCTACTGAGGAGTGGCTTCTGTCTGGCCACTCTACCATACAGGCCTGATTGGTGGAGTGCTGCAGAGATGGTTGTTCTTCTGGAAGGTTCTCCTCTCTCCACAGAGAAATGCTGGAGCTCTGGTAGAGTGACCATCGGGTTCTTGATCACCTCCCTGACAAAGAACCCGATGGTTCTCCCCCGATCACTCAGTTTGGCCAGGCGGCCAGCTCTAGGAAGAGTCCTGGTGGTTCCAAACTTCTTCCATTTACGGATGATGGAGGCCACTGTGCTCATTGGGACCTCCAATGCTGCAGAAATTAACCTTCCCCAGATCTGTGCCTCGATACAATCCTGTCTGGGAGGTCTACAGACAATTCCTTGGACTTCATGGCTTGGTTTGTGCTCTGACATGCACTGTTAACTGTGGGACCTTATATAGACAGGTGTGTGCCTTTCCAAATCATGTCCAATCAACTGAATTTACCACAGGTGGACTCCAATCAAGTTGTAGAAACATCTCAAGGATGATCAGTGGAAACAGGATGCACATGAGCTCAATTTTGAGTGTCATGGCAAAGGCTGTGAATACTTATGTACATGTGATTTTTTTCGTTTTTTATTTTTAATAAATTTGCAAATATTTAAAACAAACTTCTTTCACATAGCCATTATGGGGTATTGTTTGTAGAATTTTGAGGAAAATAATTAATTTAATCCATTTTGGAATAAGGCTGTAACATAACAAAATGTGGAAAAAGTGAAGCGCTGTGAGTACTTTCCGGATGCACTGTATATTCTAGAACTGTTTTATCATTGTAAATTTTTGGATTTTGTTACCCAGATGTCTCTGTTTATTAAATAATTATTCATAGAGTATAATATTTTTTTACGGTATGTTTACATTGATTAATGCAATATGAACCAGCATAAACAATGAAAATGTTTATTTTTTTATAAATTAAAATTAACCAAGTTTAACAAATGCTGTAAAGTTATATTTCGTGCAAGACATTTGTCACATAAAAAAAATAAAAATAAAATAAAAAATAAATAAATAAAATCCAACTCTGGTTCAAACCAAATAACAAACTAGAGACCTTCTGGAATAGATTGTTATTAATAGGAATAGTTCACCCCCCAAAAATGCAACTCAACATAACTCAAAACCAATGGTGCAACATAGCACAATGAATCCAAAGGCTATATTTTGCAACTGAAAATGGGTTTTAATTAGAAATGTACTCCTTAAATTTCGGTCTGTTCCTTACACAAATAATGTATGTCTTCAGGCAGGGTTCCCATTTTTACCCTGACTTTTCCATGAGATTTCTGATCATTAAGGATTGCTGGATATGGATTAAAAAAAAATCAATAATTTCATTTTCAGATCAATTTGTTAATTAATCATTTGGACCAATGTGTATCTTTTCAACCTGTTCATTGACTCATTGAAGAATGATTTCTTCAAAAAATCAGAACTCACTTTGTATGGTTTGCTAACAAGTTTTTTCTCAGTACAAGAGCAAAATCTAGCATTTTTCCACATTTATAAAAAACGTATATTCACTATAAACATTTTCATGAACTCTCCATCATTTTTACGATTTTTCAATTTCCATTAATTTTCTAGGTCAGATATCTCAATTTAAAAATTCCTTGATATTTCCAGGTTTTCCATAAACATGGAAACTCTGCTTTAGAAGATTTGGAATACAACACACAAGTCAAATGAACAACTTTTACGATACTTTTATGTTGCTTTTTTGTTCTTTTTGGAGCTTGGCAGAGTAACACCATCCACTCTCAAGAGTTATAGAAAATTATATTCTTAGTTGATCATGTTATATTAACATGCTATAGCTACTGCATTACTTCTGTAAAAATACTATGAACCACCTCCAATGTTATATCCGTCTCCCCCTTTTCATAATTTGTTATGTGCCTGTATATATATATATATAAGTAAGTTCACTCACATGCACACACAAAACTCATTTGGAACCATTTGCTGTTGAATTTCGTGATGTTTTTTCCTCTCTCCTGTTAGAGGAAGCACCCTGTTGTCTGATCATCATGTTAACAGACATACAGTATAACAAAAAAAAAAAAACAATAAGACAGTAAAACTGGTGAGAACTCAATAGCTAACATGCGTTCTGATTTGGCTATTATGAAATATAATTATAATAATTGGTTGATTTTAGGTCCTTTATAAATATATATATATATATATATATATATATATATATATATATATATATATATATATATATATATAAATGTAGGCTAATTAATTTTACTACACACAGTGAAAACTGTGATGATGAGAAGTGTGCTGTGTGGTGCTTTCTGATGTATAAGAACAATGTTTATGCTACTCAAATCAAACCTTTGAAATGGCCACTGCGAAATGGATGAAACATGGGATGTATCCACTGTTGTTACAGTTTGGCATCATTTCAACTTTGAAGATAATAAATGTGCTTGCCTTTGAAAATGTGACAAAGGAATCCTAAATATAAAGGAACTGTAAAAGTGCCTTTGCTTTATAATTAACTGTCAGAAAATGTTAGGAACAGTTAGTGATCCTCCTTTTCACTGTATTTACTGCAATAATCATTTTCAGTACAAATATAATTACATCCTTGAACCAAATTTACATGTGAAGCAAAACTGTGCATTTAAAAAAATTAAATAAAAAAAATAAATAAAAAAGATGTATGCTAGAAAAACAAGGTAAAACCATCTTTTAATGGTGTAAGAAAAGAAAATCCAGATATATTCTAGCATGAGTATATAGTAGATATACTACAAGTCAGAATATATAATGTAATATTGCTTCTCAAGTAAATGTATCTTGTTTTAAGGGTGTTAAGACATTTGACTGGAAAACAAGATAAAAAAATACTTATTCCGAAAATGAATTTGCAGTGTATAAAGTGAGGGGGAACTGCATGTATTATAATACACCTATTGTATTCATATTTTGTTCTTTATTAATAAATAGCCTACAGTCTATGCTTATATATTAACCATTAAACCCTTGATAACATCTTTTACCCTATGTAATAGTATAATATTACAGACTGTAATAGACTGTAATAGTGTCTTACTGGTCTACCATTAAATGAATGCACAGGTTCCCAATATGTTTAAAATAGAGCACAGGTGAGAAAGCATCTGGGCCTTGTCTAATAAAATAATCCCCTGGTGTTTGTTCTGGAAATACAATATGATTCATTCATTTGGAGTCAGGCTGAGCTTTGTTAGCGGGTTTATTCTTGTGAAACAGCACACAGCAGTCATACTGTCACTGCCTGTAGAAAACAGCAAGAAAAGTTACTCATCACGGCACATATCCAAGCAACAGTTTGCTTCCTGCCCTAAAGACAGCCCTGCAGATATTTACTCACTCTATCAATATTCTGAACTCAGAAAAAAGATTAATAAAAATAGGGCTGGGTATTGATACAGATTTCCTGATTATATTTGTTTCCGATTCACAAGCTCTTAATTCGATTCTGTTCTCGATTCGATATCGATCAAATCAAATCAAATCACTTTTATTGTCACACAACCGTATACACAAGTGCAATAGTGTGTGAAAATCTTGGGTGCAGTTCCGAGCAACATAGCAGTCGTGAAAGTGATGAGACACATACCAATTTACAATAAACATCAGATTAACACAACACAATTTAAGTCTAATATACACATAATTACACACAACACAATATACAAATAATAACATACACTGTACAGTATACAATACACACAATACAATAAAAAAAGTATATATAGTATATATAGAATGTACAGTAGGTTTTATTGTACTGTATTGGCATTCAGGCTGTCGGTTGATAGTAAGTTGTTAAGAGAGAATCTAATATAATAATATATAATTTATGACAGTCCGGTGTGAGATATAAGAGTAAGAGTAATAAAGTGCAGTGCTGATGTATTTTGATCGTGGGAGATCAAGAGTTCAGAAGTCTGATTGCTTGGGGGAAGAAGCTATACCTGATGCTGCGATACCGCCTGCCTGATGGTAGCAGGAGTCTCTGGAGATCCTCTGAGCTTTTTTTCACACACCGCCTGGTATATATGTCCTGGAGGGAGGGAAGCTCACCTCCAATGATGTGTCTGGCAGTTCGCACCACCCTTTGCAGGGTTTTGCGGTTGTGGGTGGTGCTATTGCTGTACCAGGTGGAGATGCAGCCAGTCAGGATGCTCTCGACAGTGCTGGTGTAGAACCGTGTGAGGATGTGGTGGTTCATTCCAAACTTCCTCAGCCGTCTCAGGAATAAGAGGTGCTGATGAGCCTTCTTCGCAACAGCTTCAGTGTGGACGGACCATGTGAGTTCCTCAGTGATGTGGACACCCAGGAACTTGAAGCTGCTGACTCTCTCCACTGGTGCGCCATTGATGGTGATTGGACTGTGTTCTCTGTCTTTTCTTCTGAAGTCCACCACAAGCTCCTTTGTCTTACTGACGTTGAGGGAGAGGTTGTGCTGCTGACACCAATGTTTCAGAGTGTGCACCTCCTCTCTGTAGGCTGTTTCATCATTGTCAGTGATCAGACCTACCACCGTCGTATCATCAGCAAACTTAATGATGGCATTTGAGCTGTGTGTTGCCACACAGTCATGTGTGTACAGAGAATACAAGAGTGGGCTGAGAACACAGCCCTGCAAGGCTCCAGTGTTGAGGGTCAGTGATGAGGAAATGTTGCTGCCTATTCTAAACACCTGGCGTCTGCTTGACAGGAAGTCCAGGATCCAGCTGCACAGCGAGCTGTTTAAGCCCAGAGCCCGGAGTTTCTCATCAAGCTTGGAGGGCACTATGGTGTTGAATGCTGAGCTGTAGTCTACAAACAGCATTCTCACATAAGTGTTCTTTTTTTCCAGGTGGGAGAGAGCAGTGTGTATTGTAGATGCAATGGCATCATCAGTGGAGCAGTTGTTGCAGTAAGCAAACTGCAATGGGTCAAGTGAGAGAGGCAGCACAGAGCAGATGTAATCTCTGATTATTCTCTCAAAGCATTTGCTGATGATGGGGGTCAGAGCAACCGGACGGCAGTCATTTAAGCAAGTGATTTTGGATTGCTTTGGAACAGGCACAATAGTGGATGTTTTGAAGCATGTGGGGACTACAGACAAAGAGAGGGAAAGATTGAAAATGTCCGTAAAAACACCAGCCAGTTGGTTCGCGCACGCTCTGATGACGCGGTCCGGAATGCCGTCTGGACCCGCGGCTTTGCGGATATTCACCCATCGGAAGGATCGGGTTACATCCGCTACAGAGACAGAGAGTGAACTAACCTCTGTAGCTTCGGCCGCGAGAGCTCTCTCTGCGAGGGCGGTGTTATTTCCCTCAAAACGAGCATAAAAAGTATTTAGCTCATCAGAGAGAGGCAGCGGTGTTCATGGTGGAGTTTTTATTCCCTTTAAAGTCCGTGATGATATTAATTCCCAGCCACATGCTTCTAGAGTTGGTGGTGTTAAACTGTCCTTCAATCTTGTTCCTATACTGACATTTTGCTGTTCTGAGGGCATAACTGCACAATGTCTTACTCTGATAAGAAAGCTGGCTCTGTTTCCCCTTTTCCTTTTGCGTTTTCACGGCCGGGTAGCCCAGACAAAGGGCTCCGCTGCCGTGTTTGTAAACAGCGGGTCGGCATTGAGGAATTTGAAGTCTGGTTTACGGTGTGTAATTGCTGAACCAATGTCAAAAAGTGTTTGTCTGTCGTAGACAATAAGGCAGACAACATCCAAGACAAAAAAACATAAGAATTGTAAACAAAACAAACAAAGCACTACCATGTTGTGTTGGAGCTCGCAAAGCAGCAACCATACTCGGCACCATCTTGAGTCAACTGATTACAAACGATTACATTTGTTTCAATGTCCATTTTGCTCATCATAACTGGATTGTTTATGCTCCTCCGCATTCCCGGAATTAAAAGCGGAGGTCCGCACATCAAGTGCTGCACGAACATCGCTATTAATCCATGGCTTCTGGTTCAGATAGATCCGTATTGTTTTGGTCGGATCGACGTCCTCTACGCACTTTCTGATGAAACACATTACGCTATCAGCGTAAAGCTTGATGTCATCATCAGAGGCGGACCGAAACATCTCCCAGTCTGTGTGATCAAAACAGTCTTGTAGCGTAGAGTCTGATTGGTCCGACCAGCACTGGATCGTTCTGAGGGTGGGTGCTTCCTGTTTCAGTTTCTGTAAGCGGGCAGAAGGGGAACGGAAGAGTGGTCTGATTTGCCAAATGGTGAGCAGGGGAGGGATTTGTAGCCATCCCGGAAGGGAGAGTAGCAATAGTCCAAAACCCGGTCCCCTCGTGTGTTAAAACTAATGTGTTGATGGTATTTTGGTGCGACTGATTTGAAACTGGCTTTGTTAAAATCCCCGGTCACAATGAACGCGGCCTCAGGGTGCGCGGTTTCCTGCTTGCTTATAATCCCGTAGAGTTCCTTGAGTGCACGGTCTGTGTTGGCTTGTGGCGGGATGTACACAGCAGTGATAATGACCGCTGTGAATTCCCTCAGTAGCCAGAATGGTCGACACAGAAGCATGAGAAATTCCAGATCAGGAAAGCAGAAAGACTTGAAAGAATGTACGTTCCTCTGATCACACCAGGATTTGTTGATCATAAAACATACACCACCACCTCTGCTTTTACCTGAGAGATCTTTTGGTCCAAAATGTCCAAAAGTGTTTGTCTGTCGTAGACAATAAGGCAGACAACATCCAAGACAAAAAACATAAGAATTGTAAACAAAACAAACAAAGCACTACCATGTTGTATCAGAGCTCGCAACGCAGCAACCATACTCGGCGCCATCTTGAGTCAACTGATTACAAACAATTACATTTGTTTCAATGTCCATTTTGCTTACATATAAAATAAATTATTTCTCAACTAATGCTAGTAATTATAACGTAACCTTCTAGGCAACCCTTCTAGGTACAATTCAAAAATATTCATCTTCCAAATTATATTTTACCATTAGTTTTTCATCAGATTTGTCTCATTTTAAATTCAGTCTATTCCATCAGTTAATGTCTCGAAATTGCATATATTATGTTGCATGTACAGTTGTAAAATTTTTATTGTTTACTTGCATAATTTGTACTATTTACAAGTATTTACACTGATATGTAGAACACGTGCATAATCGGTACTGTCTCTTTAAGACCAGCGGCATCAGCCAGTGAGCACATATAACAAGAGAAGACGTGCGTAATTTCTTTAGCGCATCCATGTGTGATTAGAATTAAATGTTTCTTTTTTTGTTGTTGTTTTTAATCAACAACCAGGGGTGCCATCACATGTGTCAAAGTAGTATTGCCAAATGTCACGGCAAGGCGTATAATGCTAAAAAAAAGTTGGTTACCTGCTAAAAAATGCATGTAATGTTTTTTTTGTTTTTTTATTTGATTTTTTTTTTTTTTTTTTTTGTGTTCGTTTACTGTACGTAAGCATATTATCACTACATGCTTATATATAAGTATATTGTTATGAATTTACTGTCTGTTACTTAAATCTCTTAGTTTTCATGTACTGTACATGTTATCTAGGGTGCCTGCAGGATTTAATCTGAGGTTACACACAGTAAAACACTACTAAATTAGCTAAAATATTTAATAAACAACTATGAAAGTGGTAAAGGATGTGTGAATGATGGGTAAATCAAATCTGCAGAAATCTGCTGAGTTTTCTGCAGATCTCTGTGCGCAGATTCTGTAGGCTGCCTTTTTAAAACTAATTGTAGGTGTGGTTTGGATTTCGTGTCATTCAATATTTATTTGTTTTACTCAACTATTTGGAAACGATGCAGTGCGTAGCATAAACATTTTTTTCGTCTAGGGTGCTTAAGTTTGTTCAGGAGAAAAAAAAATGGCTTCAGTTGAATAAAGTAGGCTTTAGAATTACTTAATTGTTTTGTGTTATATTTTACATGTATTTCATTAATTGTTATATATGTTTTATTTTCTTTTGTTGTTGGTTATAATTGTAAAGACTGTGTCTTAAAGTCTTGTTTGTTGTATATTAAATGATTATTATTTTATTTTTAAATAAAATAATGAAACTGTACGTTTTAACTCTGTTCTGCTCTATAAATAACAGAACACATCAAATATTGTTAATCAGTGCTTTGACCAGTGCTGATTATTTCTAGTATCCTCCAACACATTCATTATACACTGGGTGTGGGAATGTATTTATAAATAAATGCATGATCACTACGCACATATTCCTAGATGCCATGAAAGAGCACACAAGAGAGATTTTATAGATGGTACTGATTTAGAAGGCCTTTGGGTGATGTATTGATAATAACTCCTACGGTGCCATTTGATGGCTGCATACATGCTCACATATTTTATGCATTTAAATCATATCTGCACTGTTACAATCCTTTAGAAATGACTCCCCAGTGGTCACATTTAATCAGCCAATTTAAAGACAGGGGTGGAAGAGATTCAGTTCAAGGGATAAATAATTATTCCACCCAGTAGTTCAATAAAATCAGTATGCCATGATACAGTCTGTGCGAGAGAGAGAGAAACTGCATTTTATAGAGCGCAACAGTGATTGGCCACCCACGTTTTGAACAGCCTTGGTTCCAGAAATATTTTTACAATTCATTTTCTCCATAGGGATTTCAAAACATTATTCAACATAGAGATATGAGCCATAACCCAAACCAACCAGCTCCGAGATTAATCTTAAGCAAAACAAATATTTTAAAATCGGACAAGACTATGTACGTAACTTTTTTTATTAGAGAATGAACTATATCCAAATGAACAATTGCAAATGATGTAACTGAATAAAAAACAAAACAATATAATATAAAACTACTGATAAAATCAAGTTTATTGCAAAATATTCAATATACACTGATGAGTCAAAACATTATGACCACCTACCTAATATGCTGTTGGTCTTTCACTTGCCGCCAAAACAGCGCCGACCCGCCGAGGCATGGACTCTACAAGACCCCTGAAGGTGTCCTGTGGTATCTGGCACCAAGATATTAGCAGCAGATCCTTCAATTCCTGTAAGATGCAAGGTGGAGACGCTGTGGATCGGACTTGTTGGTCCAGCACATCCCACAGATGCTCAGTTGAGATCTGGGGAATTTGGAGGCCAGGGCAACACCTTGAACTCTTCATCATGTTCCTCAAACCATTTCCGAACAATGTGTGCAGTATGGCAGGGTGCATTATCCAGCTGAAAGAGGCCACTGCCATCAGAGAATACCATTGCCATGAAGAGGTGTACCTGGTCTGCAACTATGTTTAGGTAGGTGGCGCGTGTCAAATTAACGTCCACATGAATGGCCGGACCCAGGGTTTCCCAGCAGAACATTGCCCAGAGCATCACACTCCCTCCACCGGCTTATCATCTTCCCACAGTGCATCCTGGTGCTATCACTTCTCCAGGTAAATGGTCAACACATGCACGGCTGTCCACGTGATGTTAAAGAAAACGGGACTCATTGGACCAGGCAACCTTCTTCCATTTGCGGCTACGCAGCCCCATACGCAGCAGGATGCGATGCACTGTGTGTTGTGACACATTCCTTCCGTAACCTTCTTTAAAATTTTCTGTGACTTGTGCCACAGTAGACCTTCTGTTGGTTTGGACCAGACGGGGTAGCCTTTGTTGCCCTCATGCATCGATGAGCCGGTTTGTGGTTTGTCCTTCCTCGGACCACTGTCAGTAGGTGCTCACCACTGCTGACTGGGATCACCCCACAAGCCTTGCCATTTCAGAGATGCTCTGACCCAGTCATCTGGCCATAGAAATGTGACCCTTGTCAAAGTCGCTCAGGTCTTTACTCCTGCCCATTTCTCCTGCATTCAACACGTTGACTACTAGAACTGATTGTTTGCTTACCATCTAATCTACCCAGACCCTGACATGTGGCCTTGTTAGGAGATGATCAACATTATTTGCTTCACCTGTGAGTAGTCATAATGGCTCATCGGTGTATAAATATTTCAGTAGTTTGATAGCATAGGGAGACTGACTTGTTACGTCATTCGCAATTCTGTAAGGGAGTAGGCAGTCACTTGTGTTGTTTGTGCAATTTCCACAGTAACAGTGGCTTCTCTGAATGGTGGATTTCACTTAAACACAATTTTGAATTTTGATATTAAGTTAAAACCACACTGACTCATGGCTTTTAAAAAAATAATATATCATTGCCAATAGTGGCTCGTGACCACAGATATAGGTGGTGCAGATCAACCCCTTTTTTTTCCACTTGTTTCTCTTTTCAACTCATTCAACTCGTTCAAACACAAACGCAGACACAATATGTGGTGTCCTTGTATAAATCCATCACAAGGCAGCACCCTAAGAACATAATGTTGATTCTAATATTCTAAATAAGAATGATCTATCTTAAAATGTTGATTGTTGCAGATCAAAATCTAAATCAAAAAGTTATTGTATAATGTTAAGTGTTGTTGAAGAACACCATAGAGGAGAGGGAGAGAAACAGAAATATCTACATGCGATTTACATGTTTCCACAGTACTAAAAAACTAAATACTTTTTAATAACAATAATGTTTTAAATCACAGTCAATTTAAAACATAAAGTTTCAAGAGCCAAGGCTTTTTGACACAATTTATCATCCTAAACTTATAATGTCTTATATCACCTACACTTACCTTTTGATTGCCAAACTATTTTGCATGTCTAGCTTTTCAGGACCAAGTTGTTTGATGGTCAGTTTGTATTGAATTTTAAATAGACACTGTTAAACATACGTTTATCGATAGTGTTCGCCATGTTTGCGATCTGTCGCACTACTGCCGCACACTGATACTCAAGTGACCTTTGGTTTGGCACTAATTCTCTACAATGAGAATAGCTCTTAAAAATGTGTAACTGACTTTTCCTAAACAATTACTGATTTAAAAATGGATGTTATGTTAAAATAACCAGAGATTCCCAGAAACTGTAATAGGTTGAAATAGAACAGGAATAGAAAACTGTCAAATGTCAAAACAACAGTCTGTTATTGAATACAAACAATTCAGTGAATGCTAACATGAGTTCATGAACATGAATTCAATTATTCTACATGTGTAGATGTTGAAGCAAAGCAATGTGATATTTACACATTTTGATCATGTGCCATTCATAAAGGTTCTCCCGGTATCGCCACCCCACACTAGGTCTGTGCCCCATCTTGGCCACCCCAGTAAAAATGTCCTGGATACGCCACTGCTTTATGGTTCACCCAGATTCAACAAAAAGAGTTTTTTGAGCAATAAATGCATGGCCTTAATTACGCATGACCATAAACAGATTTATAATGCAATCTAAAAATGTAACGTGGCATAATGTGCAGGGCTGTCGCTGGGCCAGAGTGAAATACTGCTGACGCAAGTCCTCTTCATTTGGCGAACGCCTCGCGTGGCTGCTGACACATTCTGTGTCATCAGTGTGTCGGCCCTGGCAGCTGGTGCATCTGAATCAGAAGGCATGTGTCACCACTTTCTTTGTCCACATTTCTACACAGATCGCAACCTTACAAACTTCTCCTACCAACACGCCTCCATGCAACCCAAACAAACATGCTTCTGCGTTTGCCCCAACCTGACACCAGTGCATTTAGTGCAAGGTTCTCAGACAAGGACAATTTGATGCTGTGGATCAGCAGAACTGGAGATGCCTGTTGTGAATTTGTATGAGGGTTGGCTTCTATTGCTACTAGTGTTATGATTACCTACATAATGGCATGTCTGTATTTCGACGCACGATGACGACACTGTTCTACTGCACTTACAAAGGGATCATACTCTATACTTTTGTAGCACTCCCCCCCCCCCCCCCCGAAGTCCACTGAAGTCAAATGTTAGTCAAGGTTCTTGCACTCATAATTTAGTTTTGCATAACCATTTTCACACCCTCTCTGACTCTTATAATTAAAGGAGCAGTTGACCAAAAAAAATTTAATTTTGTCATTATTTACTCAGCCCCTTGTCGTTATAAACCCAGATGCTTTTCATTTGAAAACAAAAGGAAAATTTTCAAGAGTTTTTCAAGCTCCAAGGACAAAAAAAAAAAAAAAAAGAAAGAAAAACAGAACAGCATAAAAGCACCAGTAGTCTTTATGACTTGTACTATATTCCAAGTCCCCAAAGCCATCTGATAGCTTTGCATAAGGAACATACCAACATTTAGGTTGTTATTCACTGCAAATGTTTCCCTTCAGCTCTCTGGTCTCAATAAATTGCTGTTCTATGGAAATTACTGTGTATAGATTCTACAAAATTTCTATTTATGTGTAGCATGGAAAATACATCCAGATTTGGAATGCCATGAGGGTGAGTGAACAATAACAGAATTGACATTTTTGGATGAACCATTCCTTTAAACCCCATCATACTCTGTGTTGTTGCTTTTGTTGTTGAAAACTGAATAGGCGCTGAACTTTTCTTATGGAAACATGTAACTATACCTACATTTTTACAAAAAGATTTTTATTTTGGTTGTTGCGTATTGTGGCAGTTTCCTGGCAAAATGAACACTTGAGACACTAAAACAACAATTACTTTTATTTCCGTTCACACAAATCACGAGTAAAACGCAGCATTATCAGTCCATAAACACTTATTTTTTGCCCTGTTCCTCACATAATGCTATCTTATCACATCTGAACACTTTTGTTATAGTGCATGACTTGTAAGGTGATGCATTTTAACATTTGCATTATATAAACAATTATATTTACTAGCTTGTTCAAGTTTGAACAAATTGCGAGGTAGCACAACTGATAGAGCGTTGCACTTGTGATGCAAAGGATCGGGATACGAGTCCTTAAAGCATGCTAGGAGTCATCACGTGATCTGATAGTGTCCTAGAAGCACCACAAAATGATGTGCTTGCATCAGCAATTGCATTTTTCATCTAAAGTTTGCCTTTGGAGAGGATTAGGTTCAAAGTTTAGGGTAGGGAGGTAGGTTTTGTGGATTTAAAATTCAATAGAGCATTAACCTTAAAAACCTCATCTGTCAGGGAGAAATATTAACTAGATTTTATAGCCAATCAGTGGACATTTCACCTCGGAACTGCTGCAATAAGTGCCTGCTTCTACTGCATTGAACATACTTTTTCTTTAAAATGAGGTGTGGGGTGGATGGTTGGCTTGATTTGGTTAATTATTCAACAAAACCAAGTACAGGCTGCATAATATGTTAAAGAAAAGCTGGAAAAAAAAGAAAATAGGGCCATTTATTGATCTGAAATGGAAATTAGGCAGATAGAAAGCTCTGGGTATCTTCTCTTCTCGAACAGAAGATACACTGATGGAACAAAACAAAAAAAAAAAAAGCAATGCAGCATGCAGTGTCTCATATCATATATTCTGTAAAGCTCTAAGGTTCCACTTTCCACATTTGGCAGGTATGTCTCATGCTGGGTGGGTGCATAACGCATAATACTGTATATATAAAAATAGGGAAACTGATTGCAATATGAAGCAAACTATGTTTATATGCCTGTCTCTCTCTTGGGGTTTATGACATGCTTAAAATGCAGATGTCACAGTATGCACACACACACACACACACACACACACACACACACACACACACACACACACACAGGGGCAGGTTAATCATGATGTGTAATGCTTAAAAGTTGTTATTTTTGTTAAAATACCTTCTACTATCCCAGCTTTATATGCAGAGCCAACAGTAAGTAAGCCATTTGTAGGTTGATTTCCCTGTAAAGTCTAAACACTGTGGCTTTGTGGCACTTTCAAAAAATGTCTGTTTTTTTTTTAGCATTCCAACCAGCCTGACACTTCAACATAGGCTCAACCAATAGCATGAGGTTGGGGCGAGTCTAGCTTTTGTCTGACCAATGCCAGATAGGGTGAGTGTACAGGAAACCTGTTTGAAAACAATCATTGTCACCACTGACAAAGTCAACCTACTGTTATTCTACAGATGGTTTAAGGCTTTTTCAAAACCCTAAACCAAGACAAAATTTTCTGACTGTAACTCGTCCTAGAGCTTTCAAGCTACATTCACCAAACTTGGCACAGTCCTTCAGCCTGTTCTGACACGGCCTGCTTTGTTTTTTCTAACTGATTGGAATTACGGTTTTCCTGTAGGGCACAATAAAAACCCCCCCAAAATCCCATAGACTTACATTGAAGGAATATTCAAAAAGGCAAAATCGAATAAATTAAAATGTAAACACACCCAAATTTAACCTAAACCTTCCAACTTAATTATTTTTAAACTAGTTTAAACTTTCAGACAAGACTTTGGGAAAGTTTGTCTTGACAAACATTACATATACACTGTAGCTATTTTTGCAATTGCACTGGGAAATGCTAGTGGTGCAAAAATTACGCACTTCTGTAAGAGAAAACACACATTTGATTGTTTCACCTTGATCACTCTTTTTTGACACTGTTATCCTGAATACATAAGACATGTACTTCCTCTATAAGCTGGTCTGGTATGTATTACATATACACCATGTGTCCTGCAAACCACTTATAAACCACTTTAAAATTAGTCACATAAGGATCTCTAATGGCATAATAACAACTTTGCAACCTGAATCAAGAGACTGGAAAAATGTTCAAGTGCTGGCTGAATATTCTGCTTCTAAATCAAGTAGCTGCAAAGTATCAGAACTGAAGTATATTACAATGTATCCAATTTCAGCCATAATACAGTTCATTACAATGTTCATTTGTTTTTGATATTGCTCGCTACATGCTGCTGTTCACTTGTGACATAATACCTTTATTGGATTGTGAGGAGTGCTTGCTTTAAATGAATATTGCTTCTTGAGTTGATGAGTTTCTTTGATTAGCTTTCAGCAACCCTGATAATCTTGGTGAACATTATACAATTTCAGCAAGCATTCACAAGTCATTTGTTTGAATAATTTTGTATAAAGGTTCAGATTGATTTCGGCATTATAGGTATTCTGATTCACAAAAAAATACTTTTTAAAAAGGAATAGTTTGAAGATTCTGTCATGTTCTTACACTCATATATCTCTCCAAACATGTTTCAAGAATTTTTTTATGCAAAACTTCAGTGACAGTGACAGCCAAAAAATGTCTACGTTTGTGTTCCACTGAAAAAGAATAGCAGTGGAGGGGTTTGGAACCACATTTTTGTGTAAACTATTCTTTTAAATCATTTATCTCTCTTCAGCAGTGATTATGTTTCTCAGCTAACTTTTTGTTCAAAATGTCTTTGGTTTATCCTGCAGAATGCAAATGTAGCACTGGGCTTGTTATTAAAACTATTGCATTTTATTTTGTTATCTTTATCATTTTTGATCAAGCAGACCCATGAGAACAGAGGGAAATGCTGTTAAGCTTGTGATAAGGATTTGAGACAATAAAACCTTACATATTTTGACAACCTGTGCATCTCTTTTCTCAGAGGAGTCTCCAGTTAATTACCTTTTCTGAAGTCAAGATGAGAATTTGACAATTCAATTTATACCACCCTAATAAACAGCCAGCTCTCATTTGGCACCAAACCATCATATTTTCTATTAAAAATAGTATCTATTTGCTGGTTATGTGGTGTTGGTGACTAAAACAATTTTCCATTACAGCAGCATGCACCTTCACTGCCTCTTTTTCCATTCCATCAGGACATTCAAGCTTAAGGTGATCAAGCTGGTATTTTAGTTGGTCTCCACCAACCAAAATGATCTACCAAATTGACCTCGGATCAGTCTGGACTACCTGTCAGCTGGGCCAAGGTCAACCTGGTAGATAATTTTGGCTAAACTGATGGAGACCTGGTTGAGCTGGTTAAACCAGTTTGGACCAGCTAATGACCAGCTTCAAATAGCTAGAAACCATTTAAAACCAGCTATTATGTGCATTTAGACTCTCATATTTACAATTAAAGAAATAGTACACCTAAAAAAGAAAGTTCAGTCATTATTTACATTTATATCAGTTCAAACCCATATGCTATTTTCACCCCCACCTCCCATGAAACACAAAAGGGGTAATTCAGAAGAAAATATGTCCTTTTTGTACCTTCTCTAGATGTTATTTATGGAATCGTTGTTTGGAGAAGAGATGTGAAAAGTTCTTAAAAATTATTCCTTTTTTGTCCATGCGAAAAAATAACAGCATGCAAGCTTGGAATAACATGAGGTTGAGTAATTGTCAATTGTTTGGTGAACTAATCCTTTAAGGCATTCAGAGGATGCCCCTATCCAGAGCAGCGTACAAAAAGTCAGTGACCAAAGTGAGCTGCCACGGTGAACGTTTGACACACACATAACAAAAGAGAATCCCTTTTTTATGGAAGCGGTCCATTTTTCAAATGACTACATAACCCATCTGCAGATCCTCAAAGCAGTATTGGCAAACCTTGTGGTTGTCAAGGTTGAAAGAGAAAGAAAAATCAGTTCTGCTTGAGCGTGTTGTAGCCCTATCGGTGGATGAATATTGATTGGATCAGTCAGTGCGGACAGGATGGTGATGAAGCGAAAATATTGTCTTTCTACTGAGAGGGATTCTAAAGGATGAGTCAAAAGCACCACAAGAGGATGAGCAAAGTGGCGGCACCACTGGACCTGCCAGTGGGAAATTAAAATCACATCTCGTTTCTGTCCAAGAGTGGAAAAAAGACAAAAGATAGAGAGAGGGGGAGAGAGAATAGCGTTGTTCCCTAGTGTGCTAGAATAAGAAACAGCAACAGTTTGTTCTAATTAAATCTGGCATTAGAATGTTGCTAATCTAATGACATGACAGGCCTAATTTAATAAGCACAAAAATGTGTAGTACAGACAAACACTGGATTAAATAGTGCAAACTATTTTGAACTGTTTTCTATCAATAGTTGTCAGTACTGAATAAAATATACAGTCACCCCAAAATGTGGACTCAAATGGACTCAAGATGGCGCAGAGTATGGCTGCTTTATTGCGAGCTCCGACACAACATTGTAGTGTTTTGTTTGTTTTGTTTACAATTCTTATGTTTTTTGTCTTGGATGCTGTCTACCTTATTGTCTATGACAGAAAAACATTTTTGGACATTGGTTCTGCAATTATACACCGTAAACCGACTTCAAATTCCTCAATGCCGACCCGATGTTTACAAACACACCAGTGGAGCCCTTTGTCTGGGCAGCCCGGCCGCGAAAACACAAAAGGAAAAGGGGAAACAGAGCCGGAGTTCTCATCAGAGTAAAATGTCATGCAAATCGACCCCCGCTACCCAGTATTCTACTGAAAAATATTCAGTCTCTGGACAACAAGCTCTGCGAGCTGAGAGCGCAGATCTATTTCCAACGAGAGAGGAGGGACTGCTGCATTATCTGCCTTACGGAAACTTGGATGTCTGCTGAGATTCCAGATTCAGCCATTGAACCCGCGGGGTTCTCCGTGCACTGAGCGGACAGAGTGAAAGACCTCTCAGGTAAAAGCAGAGGTGGTGGTGTATGTTTTATGATCAACAAATCCTGGTGTGATCAGAGGAACATACATTCTATCAAGTCTTTCTGCTCTCCTGATCTGGAATTTCTCATGCTTCTGTGTCGACCATTCTGGCTACCGAGGGAATTCACAGCGGTCATTATCACTGCTGTGTACATCCCACCACAAGCCGACACAGACTGGGCACTCAAGGAACTGTATGGGATTATAAGCAAGCAGGAAACCGCGCACCCTGAGGCCGCGTTCATTGTGACCGGGGATTTTAACAAAGCCAGTTTCAAATCAGTCGCACCAAAATACCACCAACACATTAGTTTTAACACACGAGGGGACCAGGTTTTGGACTATTGCTACTCTCCCTTCCGGGATGGCTACAAATCCCTCCCCTCCCCCTCCCAACATTGGGTAAATCGGACCAATCTTCCATTCTGCTTCTGCCCGTTTACAGGCAGAAACTGAAACAGGAAGCACCCACCCTCAGAACGATCCAGTGCTGGTCGGACCAATCAGATTCTATGCTACAAGACTGTTTTGATCACGCGGACTGGGAGATGTTCTGGTCCACCTCTGATGACAACATTGAGCTTTATGCTGATAGCGTAATGTGTTCCATCAGAAAGTGCGTAGAGAACGTCATTCCAACCAGAACAATATGGATCTACCCGAACCAGAAACCTTGGATTAATAGCGATGTTTGCACGGCACTTGATGCGCGGACCTCCGCTTTTAATTCTGGGAATGCGGAGGAGCATAAACAAGCCAGTTATGCCCTCTGAAAAACAGAACAGCAAAACGTCAGTACAGGAACAAGATTGAAGGACAGTTCAACATCACCAACTCTAGAAGCATGTGGCAGGGAATTAATATCATCACAGACTTTAAAGGGAATAAAAACTCCGCTGTGAACACCGCTGCCTCTCTCCCGGATGAGCTAAATACTTTTTAAGCTCGTTTCGAGGGAAATAACACCACTCTCATGGAGAGAGCTCTTGCGGCTGAAGCTACAGAGGTTAGTTCACTCTCCGTCTCTGTAGCAGATGTAACCCGATCCTTCCGACGGGTGAATATCTGCAAAGCCGCGGGTCCAGACGGCATTGCGGGCCACGTCATCAGAGCATGCGCGAACCAACTGGCTGGTGTTTTTAAGGACATTTTCAACCTTTTCCTCTCTTTGTCTGTAGTTCCCACATGCTTTAAAACATCCACCATTGTGCCTGTTCCAAAGCAATCCAAAATCACTTGCTTAAATGACTGGTGTCCTGTTGCTCTGACCCCCATCATCAGCAAATGCTTTGAGAGACTAATCAGAGATTACATCTGCTCTGTGCTGCCTCCATCACTAGACCCACTGCAGTTTGCTTACTGCAACATCTGCTCCACTGATGATGCCATTGCATCTACAATACACACTGCTCTCTCCCATCTGGAAAAAAAAGAACACTTATGTGAGAATGTTGTTTGTAGACTACAGCTCAGCATTCAACGCCATAGTGCCTTCCAAGCTTGATGAGAAACTCCAGGCTCTGGGCTTAAACAGCTCGCTGTGCAGCTGGATCCTGGACTTCCTGTCAAGCAGACACCAGGTGGTTAGAATGGGCAGCAACATCTCCTCATCACTGACCCTCAACACTGGAGCCCCGCAGCACTGTGTTCTCAGCCCACTCCTGTATTCCCTGCACACACATTACTGTGTGGCAACACACAGCTCCAATGCCATCAAGTTTGCTGATGATACGATGGTGGTAGGTCTGATCACTGACAATGATGAAACAGCCTACAGAGAGGAGGTGCACACTCTGACACACTGGTGTCAGGAGCACAACCTCTCCCTCAATGTCAGTAAGACAAAGGAGCTTGTGGTGGACTTCAGGAGAAGAGATAGAGAACACAGTCCCATCACCATCAATGGAGCACCAGTGGAGAGAGTCAGCAGCTTCAAGTTCCTGGGTGTCCACATCACTGAGGAACTCACATGGTCCATCCACACTGAAGCCGTTGTGAAGAAGGCTCATCAGCGCCTTTTCTTCCTGAGACGGCTGACCGCCACATCCTCACACGGTTCTACACCTGCACTGTAGAGAGCATCCTGACTGGCTGCATCTCCACCTGCTACGGCAATAGCACCGCCCACAACTGCAAAGCACTGCAAAGGGTGGTGCGAACTGTCAGACACATCATCGGAGGTGAGCTTCCCTCCCTCCAGGACATATATACCAGGCGGTGTGTGAAAAAAGCTCAGAGGATCATCAGATACTCCAGCCACCCGGGCCATGGCTGTTCTCACTGCTACCATCAGGCAGGCGGTATCGCAGCATCAGGACCCGCACCAGCCGACTTCATGATAGCTTCTTCCCCCAAGCAATCAGACTTTTGAACTCTTGATCTCCCACGATCAAAATACATCAGCACTGCACTTTATTACTCTTACTCTTATATCTCATGCCGGACTGTCATAAATTATATCATTATTATATTATATTCTCTCTTAACAACACACTGGCAACTTACTATCAACCGACAACCTGAATGTCAATACAGTACAATACAACCTCCTGTACATTTTATATATACTATATATACTTTTTTTATTTTATAATGTGTATTCTATATTGTGTGTATTGTATACTGTACATAGTATGTTATTATTTTATTATTGTGTTATCTGTAATTATGTGAATATTTGATTTTAAATTGTGTTGTAAATCTGATGTTTATTGTAAATTGGTATATGTCCCATCACTGTCATGACTGCTATGTTGCTCGGAACTGCACCCATGAATTTCACACACTATTGCACTTGTGTATATGGTTGTGTGACAATAAAAGTGATTTGATTTGATTTAATTTGATTTGATGTATTTGGATACTTTTGGACACTTAAGTCAAACGTAAAAATGCATGGATTTCATTGCATTAGATAACAAAATATCAAACCAAGAATTTGCTAGACTTTTCTCAGAACTAACTTAACTCTTCCAAGTCAATTTTGCAATTAATTTGAACCAGGGGTCATTTTTAGTGGATGTATGAATGAAGTCAATTCCTTTCAAGATCACACAGGTATCCTAGCAGAGTAACCACAGGTGTAGTTCATCACATTAACATTTAGTTTAACAACCAGAAAGTGTCAAAATTAGGGCTGTCAATTTAACGTGTTAATTTAGTGCAATAATGTATATAAAAAATAACACGTAAAAAAATAAAATAAAAAAATAACACAATAAATCGTGTCCTCGGACCATAATAAGGAATATTCCTTCCACATGAGCAGTTTAATCATGGAGTACCACCTGTTTTCTCCATAGGGCAGTAAGCGAAACTCGCCGTTTAGGCAACACGCATCTTATATAGACAGAGAACAACCACACTTATACAGAGCAGAAAACACAAGATGAGAACACATTCTTACGTACAAACACAGATAGATGGAGTGCAAATCCGAAGGCAGGGATCTAAAGACATGTTTTTCTAAGTTTCAAACTTTGTTTAACTTGGCAGAGCAGCCTATAAACGGTATGTTTATGAAGCAACGCAACCAAGATTCTCCAAAAGCACCCATCTGACGCAGGTGTACATTGACGCATCCTTAGACAAGCACTTATAATAAATCTTGGACTGATTGACAAATTCAGTTGCAATTGGATTGCTGTGAACTGTAGGCCAATAATAAGCTTATGTTAATTAATATTGGAATAAACAACATATTGCATTCTAAAGCCACTTTTTGTATTGTTTTTTTAAAGCTTCACTTGTATGCCAAAATAATGTAATGCATTTTAATTATCTGTATTATTATTTTTTTTTTTATAATATCTATTTATAATTATAATTATTTAAATATAATTATTTACAATTATTTAATCATTATATATTGGATTATTGTTATTTGAGGGTCTTTCTCAGCAAATATTTATGTATGCAATTAATTGCGTTTAATTAATTGGCATACCATGTAATTAATTTGATTAAAATTTTGAATTGATTGACAGCCCTAGTCCAAATACTTTTCTGTCTTAATTCTTAACAATTTGTCTATTGCTTTGTAATTTCACATTTCTTTTTGAGAAATGTTGTGCTTGAAAAGTTTACTTGTGCTGTTTTTAAAATAAATGCTTGATATTTTGCAGGGGTGTAAAGTACTCAGAAATTATACTTAAGTGAAAGTATGGATACTGACTGAAAATTTTACTGAATTCAAAGTCCAAGTATCTAATCAAAAACATACTTGAGTGAAAGTAAAATATTATTCACATTAAATTGTACTTAAGTATTAAAAAATTAAAAAGTAACTTTTTTCCTAGCTAGAATGACATCAAGAGAGGAGATTGTGTGAGAGAGAATGAACTTGATTTGTTTGTTAAAATGCTTTTTTACTGTTGCTGACATTCACAACCTGGTCAAAAAATCATGTTACAATAACTACATTTTTGCTAAATGATTCTTTTGTGGCCTGTTGTAACACGGCAATTTCTAGATGGAATGAATACTAGAGACGGTAAAACAACAATTACTTTGATCCCCTCTTACTCAAATCATGATTAAAATGGCAAAATTATCAGTTCATAAACACTTTTCGCTCTGTTCCTCACACAATGCTATTTTATGACATAGAAACACTTTTACTATAGTGCATGACTCATTTTAGCGTTTGCATTACATAAACAACTACATGTACAAGCTTATTTAAGTGTGATCAAATTGTGCGGTAGTTCAACTGACAGAGTGTTGCATATGTAATACAAAGGACCAGGGTATGAGTCCTGAAGAGCCTGCGAGTCGACCGTGAGTTGAAAGTGTCATAGAAATGTTTGTTTTTCATGTCACATTTGCTTTTTATGACACTATCAATTAGGTTTACAGGTGCATCTCAATAAATTAGAATGTCGTGGAAAAGTTCATTTATTTCAGTAATTCAACTCAAATTGTGAAACTCGTGTATTAAATAAATTCAATGCACACAGACTGAAGTAGTTTAAGTCTTTGGTTCTTTTAATTGTGATGATTTTGGCTCACATTTAACAAAAACCCACCAATTCACTATCTCAAAAAATTCGAATATTCTGACATGCCAATCAGCTAATCAACTCAAAACACCTGCAAAGGTTTCCTGAGCCTTCAAAATGGTCTCTCAGTTTGGTTCACTAGGCTACACAATCATGGGGAAGACTGCTGATCTGACAGTTGTCCAGAAGACAATCATTGACACCCTTCACAAGGAGGGTAAGCCACAAACATTCATTGCCAAAGAAGCTGGCTGTTCACAGAGTGCTGTATCCAAGCATGTTAACAGAAAGTTGAGTGGAAGGAAAAAGTGTTGAAGAAAAAGATGCACAACCAACCGAGAGAACCGCAGCCTTATGATTGTCCAGCAAAATCGATTCAAGAATTTGGGTGAACTTCACAAGGAATGGACTGAGGCTGGGGTCAAGGCATCAAGAGCCACCACACACAGACATGTCAAGGAATTTGGCTACAGTTGTCGTATTCCACTCCTGAACCACAGACAACGTCAGAGGCGTCTTACCTGGGCTAAGGAGAAGAAGAACTGGACTGTTGCCCAGTGGTCCAAAGTCCTCTTTTCAGATGAGAGCAAGTTTTGTATTTCATTTGGAAACCAAGGTCCTAGAGTCTGGAGGAAGGGTGGAGAAGCTCATAGCCCAAGTTGCTTGAAGTCCAGTGTTAAGTTTCCACAGTCTGTGATGATTTGGGGTGCAATGTCATCTGCTGGTGTTGGTCCATTGTGTTTTTTGAAAAGCAAAGTCACTGCACCCGTTTACCAAGAAATTTTGGAGCACTTCATGCTTCCTTCTGCTGACCAGCTTTTTAAAGATGCTGATTTCATTTTCCAGCAGGATTTGGCACCTGCCCACACTGCCAAAAGCACCAAAAGTTGGTTAAATGACCATGGTGTTGGTGTGCTTGACTGGCCAGCAAACTCACCAGACCTGAACCCCATAGAGAATCTATGGGGTATTGTCAAGAGGAAAATGAGAAACAAGAGACCAAAAAATGCAGATGAGCTGAAGGCCACTGTCAAAGAAACCTGGGCTTCCATACCACCACAGCAGTGCCACAAACTGATCACCTCCATGCCACACCGAATTGAGGCAGTAATTAAAGCAAAAGGAGCCCCTACCAAGTATTGAGTACATATACAGTAAATGAACATACTTTCCAGAAGGCCAACAATTCACTAAAAATGTTTTTTGTTTTATTGGTCTTATGATGTATTCTAATTTTTTGAGATAGTGAATTGGTGGGTTTTTGTTAAATGTGAGCCAAAATCAGCACAATTAAAAGAACCAAAGACTTAAACTACATCAGTCTGTGTGCATTGAATTTATTTAATACACTAGTTTCACAATTTGAGTTGAATTACTGAAATAAATGAACTTTTCCACGACATTCTAATTTATTGAGATGCACCTGTAAGGTTTAGGGTAGGTAGGTTTGTTGATTTAAATCTCGATAGAACAGTAACCTTAAAAACCTCATCTGTGCGGGAGAACATTTCACTCGCTTTTAGCACCACATACTGGAGATTTCACTTAGGAACTGCCCTAAGATTTGTAATAAACCACATTTTGCACATATATTTTGCAAAAACATTGCCACAATCACGCAATGTTTGTTGCAAAGGAAAAGGCACTCACAAATTGTGATGTCAGAGCAGCCAGCCCCTTGAGACATAGAGAAAGATAAAACAATTCAAATGAGGCTTTGAAGAAAGTTAGTTATGTTGTTTGTTATGTGAATTGTTTTCTGAGGTTCGCTACCAAACCTTGCTGTTGAGCAGATGGATGAATTCAATAAAATTCCTAATTAATACCCAGATTCCATTATTTTTTATTATTATTATCATCATTATCATTGCTGGTTTTATATTTATTATTATAATTAATAGTTGCCTAACAACAACAACAACAATAATAATTCAGCAAATAGGAAGTAGAAATTCTTAGATATGATTTAAATATGAAGACAAGTGTAGAAATAAATGACATGTACACATTTAATTACGAAAGTCTTTATATATATATTTGCAACGTGAATGATCATTTTTGACTTCATAGATGTCCAATCTATAGAAGCAGCAGGTGTTTAGAATAAAATTTAGGACAAAAAACGTTTGTGCTCATAGTTTTCAATTAATACATTACATTCAGTCGGGCGGTCACATATGGTCTAGTCGCACAAATATTTCTTATTATTGGATGTTGAAATCAGATCAGAAATTCCGCTTTTGCAGATGGTTGGAACTCCGCACAGCCACCGTGAGTCAGTCCAATTTAAACGATTGACCTCTATTCTGTCATCTGTCGTATGCATTGAAAAGGCACTTCAGACCAGTAAGACGAAAGAAAATGATCTTCAAAAATGTAGTGAGTACTTTTCAAGTTTAAATAAAAATGTTAGGAGTAAAAAGTACTATTTTTTGTTTGGAAATGTAATTAAGTAAAAGTACAAGTATTCCGTTTAAACTGCACTTGAGGAAAGTACAAACCCCCAAAAATAATACTTAAGTATTTGTAACGTCTGTGTAAGATCAGTGATGGCTAATTACACTTTGTTTGAAAAAAAAACCTTTTAGCCTTTTGACATTTGCATATAAATTACTGACCTGGCCTCCGCGTTTACATTTATATGGGTGCTAAATTGCAGATGGTCTTTATCACTATCAAAAGGATGCTAAAACAGGTCGCCTCTGGAGTGTCTCCATCAAGCTTCAAACACATTCCACAGAAAGGGGGGTGACCCCCCGTGCCAGGCACCAGAGCAGTTGTCTGTCTCCAGTAATTCCAATACACGTCACACACACACACCTAAAGACATTTTCTCTATTTAGGCCATAGTAAGCAGTTATAAATGTATCTGCTATATGCATGTGTTGTATGTATATACCCCTATTATATTAACTTAGTTAAAACCCTTTACTTGTATTAGTTAGACGTTAAATGCCTATATTCAAGTGTATGAGTGTATCTCTGCTTTAATATCGTCTGGAGGTTTCCTTCTTGGTATCAAAATGATCTTCCCTTTATTTCTCACACAATAATGTACACCATGTGATCGTGAAATGCATCGAACAATTCTTACTATGTTTTGAATTAAAAGCTGCACTAGCGGTCCAGATCAGCAATAAAATGCGAATGGGCCATAAACGGAGACAAAGGATGTCTCTCCCGCTCAAAATGCATGCCTCTGATTGGCCACTCCACCCACAAAATGGGTGCGGCAATGAACTAGTAAAACTCCAGAACGCAGACTAATCATCGCTCAAAACTCTTCTTCTTGAGACCAACACACTCCAAAACTCTCCTCTTGAGTTTAACCTTCTGGCAGTGTTTACCTTCAAGTAACTTTGTGGATTTGCTGTGGACTTCTTCAACTCACTCCTAAAGAAATCGTCGAGAACCTCGTCTACCGCATCAAGACTCTTATTCAGCAACAAACCAATGCAAGTAACCATTTACAACTGATTAGATGCGCGTTTAAGTTTGAACCCCTTTTAAGGTGAATTGTGCCTCTGATGATTCTCATTTAGGTTGTGGTCAATTGATGTGAAATACTGCCTTCTTTGCTCTCTCTCTCTCTCTCTCCTTTCCTTACTTTCCTTCATTCTATATATGTATGTTTTGCTTAGTTTGTTTGTATGTTAGTTATAGTTTCATTTATTAAATCCCTTATATTCACAATTTGATTGTCTCTGTGTTCCGCTCACAATTCAAAGTCACTGAATGTTGCTCCTTGCTACATGCTAAACTACTGCTAGCACTGTATAAGTAGGAAGGCTATCGTTCCTTGGCCAGGAAAGTAATCTTCCTAGAATTGATAAATAATTATATTGTCTGCTCGGTGGACGGACAGATCAATTAATTGTAATATCGATTCTGCTACAGTTAATTCTAAGATCTAATCTAAATACTTATGATTAATTATAAAAGTTATAATTAATTATAAATAATTCCCTTTTTTTTAAACTAATTTGCTACATATTTTTACTCAGTTACTTTACACCCCTGATATTTGTCATATAATGCAAATACATTCATACAGGGTTAGATGGCTTAAAGGAGCTGTAAGCAGTTTGTTTCATGGAAAGGTATGTAACAAATTGTCCTACTCCCTGAAAGATATTAATTAAATAAGTGCCCTGAGATATCTCACTGGTCTCTGTGACAGCACTAGACTCTGCAAACAGCAAACAAATATGTGTCTGCAGTCCACGGACAATGACAATTTTTTCCTGTCGATCATTTTGCATTTTCTCATAGTACTGTAGTTGCAGTGAACATCATGGTTACTTGTGTAACCTCCCTTCCCTGATGGAGGGAACGAGATGTTGTGTCAATGTAGTGACACTAGGGGTCACACTTGGGAGCCCGAGACACCTCTGGTCTTTGGTAAAAGGCCAATGAAAATTGGCGAGTGGTAGGTATTTTCATGCCTCTCCCCCGGACATACAGGTATAAAAGGAGCTGGTATGCAACCACTCATTCAGGTTTTATGCTGGGGAGCCAATATAAGGTCCGGCCATTTCTGCGGGTAGTTCAGCATTGTGGCAGGAGGGACACAACGTCTCGTTCCCTCCATCAGGGAATGGAGGTTACACAAGTAACCATGACGTTCCCTATCTGTCACACACTCGACGTTGTGTTGATGTAGTGACACTAGGGGTCCCTATACGAAATGCCACAATTGGCTGAACTGTGTTACGTGAACTGGCGGTGTGTGGGGGGCAGACTACTGTGTGCCTCATAGCGAGCACACCAGGTCGACACGTAACCTCCCCCAACATATTTATGAGTGTCGAACGACCCTTTTTGGGGATAAGTCAACTACCCAAAAGATAGAGACAGGCTTAACCCAGTCGTGGCCTCTTTTCCCTTTCTTTTTTTCCACTCCCTAAAAAAGAAGGGGGATTATCCGACTGGGCCTCCAGGTCTAGTCGGGGGGTGTCCCTCCCAAGGGGAAGACACTGCGGAGACCACACCTCGCCCAAAGAGAGGGGGGGATATTTAAGTGGAAAAATACGTCACATGGTCTTTCCAACCATGTGGAGAGCCTTCAAGGTAGATCCTGCCCAATGGGGGAGGAGTTACTACAAACATGGAGACTGGGGCAGAGGGGTTCTGCCCAAGGAAAACGCAGTTTGCCAGCAGGGAAATGAACTACTGGAAGATATATATCGTATGGGGTTAGCCTTACAGGGAACCGCCACATGCGGAGCACTTACCCCAGAACAGGGCTCTTAGTTAGCGCGTGTACTGGGCCGGCAGCGAGTCTCTCCGAAAACTCGACTGCCACAGGGCTCGGAGGAAGTCATCCAGGGAACAAAGTTTGTGAACACTACTGGGAATTAATGGCGCACGTCTTCAGCTCCAAGGGAGATGGAAGGCGCTATTTGAAAGTGATACATGCGGCTGTATGCGTGCCCGGCGGATAAGCCCGGGATAGCCAGCTGCGTGTATCGCTTGCACATAGCGCCTTCCATCTCCCTTGGAGCTGAATACGTGTGCCATTAATTCCCAGTAGTGTTGTGTTGTGTTGCGTGCCACTACCTGGGACGAAACTGGTTCAACCCGGAGGTTGTAGAACCTTGCAAAGGTGTTGGGTGTTGCCCAACCCGCTGCTCTGCAAATGTCTGTTAGAGAGGCACCTCTGGCCAGGGCCAAGGAAGCAGCTACATCTCTGGTAGAATGCGCTTGTAGCCTTACCGGGGGCGGCATGTTCATGTTCGAGATATGCCATAGTTATGGTGTCAATGAGCCAGTGGGCAATCCTCTGCTTGGAGACAGCGCTTCCTTTCTGCTGAGCACCAAAGCAGACAAAGAGCTGCTCAGAGATTCTAAAGCTCTGCGTGCGATCCAAATAGATGCGTAAAGCGTGCAACGGACACAGCAACAACAGGGCTGGGTCTGCCTCCTCCTGGGGCAGCACTTGCAGGTTCACCACCTGGTCCCTAAAAGGGGTGGTGGGAACCTTGGACACATAGCCCAGTCAGGGTCTCAGGATCACGTGAGAGTAACCCGGACCGAACTCCAGGCACGTTTTGCTGACAAAGAACGCTTGCAGGTCACCTACCCTCTTGATGGAAGTGAGCGCAGTCAGGAGGGCAGTCTTCAAGGAGAGTGCCTTAAGCTTGGCTGACTGCAAAGGCTCAAAGGGGGCTCTCTGTAGACCCTGAAGAACTACAGAGAGATCCCATGAGGGAACGAGGTGCGGTCTGGAGGGATTTAGCCCCCTGGCGCCTCTTAGGAACCTGATGATCAGGTCGTGCTTCCCTAAGGACTTACCTTCGACTGTGTCATGGTGTGCTGCTATGGCGGCAACGTACACCTTCAAGGTGGAAGGGGACAGCCTCCCTTCCAGCCTCTCCTGCAGGAAGGAAAGCACTGATCTGACTGTGCATCTCTGGGGGTCTTTGCGTCGGGAAGAACACCACTTAGCGAACAGACGGCACTTAAAGGCATACAGGCGCCTCGTAGAGGGGGCCCTAGCCTGAGTGATAGTGTCTACCACCGCGGGTGGTAGACCTCTTGGGTCTTCCACGTCCCAGGGGCCAGACATGGAGATTCCAGAGGTCTGGGCGCGGGTGCCAGATGGTGCCCCGTCCCTGAGAAAGAAGGTCCTTCCTCAGGGGAATTCACCAGTGGGGATCTGTCGCGAGGAGCGTGAGGTCTGAGCACCATGTTTGGGTGGGCCAGTAGGGTGCTACCAGGACGACCTGCTCCTCATCCTTCCTGATCTTGCACAGGGTCTGTGCAAGCAGGCTTACTGGGGGAAACGCATATTTGCACATGCCAGGGGGCCAGCTGTGTGCCAGCGCGTCTATGCCGAGGGGGGCCTCGGCCAGGGGTATCAGAGCAGGCAGTGGGGATGATTCTTGGGAGGTGAACAGGTGCACCTGTGCCTGTCGAATTGACTCCAAATCAGCTGGACCACCTGAGGGTGGAGTCTCCACTCTCCCTTGTGGGTAACCTGTCGTGAAAGCGCACCAGCTGTAGTGTTGAGGTTGCCCAGAATGTGAGTGGCTTGCAGCAATTTGAAGTGCTGCTGACTCCAGAGGAGGAGACAGCAGGCGAGTTGTGACATACAACGAGAGCGCAGACCACCTTGGCGGTTGACATATGCTACCATTGTCATGTTGTCTGTCTGAACTAACACGTGCTTGCCCTGGATCAATGGCCAAAGCCTCCGCAGGGTGAGCAGAATTGCCAACAACTCGAGGCAGTTGATAAGGTTCATATCGTTCATAAGGCGCGCCGTCAAGGAGACTGAGTACAACTCCAAACCGAGAAAAGAGATGCTCTGAACCGGGAGGAGCTTGCTCTTTTCCTAGTTGATCCAAAGCCCTAGTCAGCTGAGGTGTGAGAGCACCAGGTCCCTGTGTGTGAACAACATGTCTCGAGAATGAGCTAGGATTAGCCAGTCGTCGAGATAGTTGAGAACACGAATGCCCACCTCCCTTAATGGGGCAAGGACAGCCTCTGCGACCTTCGTAAATATGTGAGGAGACAGGGACAGGAGGACTTTGTACTGATACGCCTGACTCTCAGACGCAAACCGCAGGAAGGGTCTGTGTCGAGGAAGGGTGAAGACGTGGAAGTACACATCCTTCAGGTCTACCACCGCAAACTAATCTTGATGCCGGACACTCGCCAGAATGCATTTTTGCATCATCATCTTGAACAGGAGTCTGTGTAAAGCCTAGTTCAGAACTCACAGGTCCAAGATTGGCCGCAACCCACCACCTTTTTTCGGTACAATGAAGTAGGGGCCCTTCCTCATCTCTGCTGGAGGGACAGATTCTATCGCGCCCTTCCGTAGGAGGGTAGTGATCTCCGCGCAAGGTAGCAGCGTTTTCGTCCTTCACCAAGGTGAAGTGGACACCGCTGAACCTGGGCGGACGCCCGGTGAAGTGAATTGTGCAGCCGAGTCGGACGGTCCGGACCAGCCCTCGTGACGGATTGGAAGCGCAAGCCATACGTCCAAGTTCCGCGCAAGGGGGACCAAAGAGACAACGTCATCGGACGTACCGGCAGGTGGGGCCTCGCGGCGGGGCGGAGCTCGAGGTGCCACACCACGTTGTGGCCGTGCTGAGTCTAAGGACATCGAAGCACTTACCTGGCTCCTTGTGACCACACCCGGAACAGCCTGGGACAGGGGAGGAAGAGGCCTGTCCTCGTGACCCGTGGAGACTGTCACTTCGGGTGCGGATTTGTGCCACAGCTGGGCGCTCAGGGGCGGAAGACCTCCGCTGGAGCACCGAACCTGTCAAATAGAGTGGTGGACAGTGGTCATAATGACGGCCGTGCACACCGGATACATGACCCAGGGAACAAGGAAACCGCTCTTGCTGAGCTCTTGTGTTCTGCAGTCACTTGGGCATGCAGCGCAATTAAATGCAAAAGGTAACAAAAATATGGAGATCTGCTTACCAGCTCCAGAGCAGCAGGTATCGTTTTCCCTGGTTCGCCCATCTCAAGGGCACCTTGAAGCCTTTCACGGGTTCTGGGTGGCCATGAGACGGGTGGCGTCTGCTTCCTGCAGTGGGCTCCATGCCGGGGCCGGGCCAAAGGGTCGGGCTGCGGCGGAGCCGGTGCAGTCACCATAGGGGGACACCCTTGGCGATGAGTAGACAGGGTGCGGATCTTGAGCTGCGCCGGGGCAGGATATGCTGGCTAGCATCCGTCTACTGCTCCACCATAAAAAACTGCAGGGCAAAGTCCTCGAAGGTGTCGCCAAATAGGCCTGCCTGGGAAATGGGGGCAGCAAGGAATTGTGTCTTGTCGGCCTCGCCCATCTTGACCAGGTTGAGCCAAAGGTTGTGCTCCTGGACCACTAGTGTGGCCATCGTCCGCCCGGGAGACCGCGCCGTGACCTCTGTCGCTCGGAGAGCAAGGTCGGTCACCGAGCGCAGTTCCTGCATCAATCCCGGGGCGGAAATACCCTCATGCAGTTCCTTTAGCACCTTGGCGGACTTCTGGGAAGAAATGAACGGGGGCGGGGCATGGCTTTGAGCGGTGCCGCGAGCCCAGGAACCAATCACAGAGCCGCGAGGGTTCAGGGAAGAGCAGTGAGTTTCACTCTAGCCGACGCTCACGGCTGCCCGGGAAAGCATGTTGTCATCTCCGCATCAGCCTGTGACTGGGCAATCGTCCCCGAAGGGAGGAGCCCAGCTGAGGCTTCCGACTGGACGAGCCCGCTCTCCGATGCTGCACTCGAGAGCTTATCACTTTCGCGGGCTCGGAATAAGAGGTCCAACTCGCCATGAGACGAGCTGGCGGACTCATCCGGAAGCCCGATCAGGGCAGACGAGCATGCTGGGGAATGGGAGGTCTGCGGGGGGATACCCGGCAGAGGCGGTCCCACTGGGGTCCCCAAATTGCCCCCAGTGCTAGCCGCGCTGGCCTCATAAAAGGACCAAGGCGGGGAGCCTCTGGGGTGGCTTGCTTTCTTACGAAGGCGAGCCACGACCGCAACGTTGCCATGGACATATCCTCACAATGAGAACATGACCATCCACGAACGCTGTCTCTGCGTGAGCAGTGCCCAGACACGAAAGACAGTGATCGTGACTGTCAGAAGGCGAGAGATAACGAGCGCAACCAGGAATAACACACAATCGGAAAAGCATCTTTAGAAAGACGCATCTTTAAATAGACGTTCCGTGTGTACCGCTCTTTTAGAGAAATATGCTCTTTTAGAGAAATATACTCTTTTATTTCTGCCGAAGCGCCCAGGGGCATTCTCTGCAGTGCACCAGTGCAGAGGGGGGAGAAGCCACTGAAATGCGTCGTCAGATCCAGCAGAGGTGAATGAACAGTAGTATTCAGCTCAGTGAGTATGACCGTTCGGCTCCGAAGAGAAAATCTGAATGAGTGGTTGCATACCAGCTCCTTTTATACCCGTATGTCCGGGGGAGTGGCATGCAAATACCACTCGCCAATTTTCATTGGCCTTTTATCAAAGACCAGAGGTGTCTCGGGTTCCCAAGAGTGACCCCTAGTGTAACTACATCGACACAACGTCGAGTGAGTGACAGATAGGGATCTGAGGCATAATGCATTTTTATGCCATGTTGTTCATAACAGTTGTCAGCTGAGGGCACTATTTTTACTACTGTTGTTTTTAACAACAGTTTCTGCTCTCAATAAAAATCATTTTGTTATCTTTGGAGTGCAGGGTTTGGGAAATTTAACATGGCTTATCCAACAGCTCAGTCTCATGGAAGTAGAATGGCTGAAATCGCTTACAGCACCTTTAACTGTCCAAATACTTTTGGGGACCATTGTAAACTACATCCACTGTCTTTTCAAAAAGTTAGTTACAATCTGTGAAGGATACATGCAATGCTACCTTATAGATTTTGACCCAAATTATATATAAGGCAAAATAATCTTATAACACCTAATCATTTTGCTGACTAATATTAAAGGAATATTCTGTTATAAGCACAATTGACAGCATTGGTGGCATAATGGTGATTACCACAACAATTAATTTTGACTTGTCCCTTTTTTTCTTAAAAAAAAGCAAACATCTTATTTACAGTTAGGCAATTTACAATGGAAATTAATAAATCCAATCTGTAAATGTTAAAATTCTCACTGTTTCAAAAGTATAGCCACAAGAGGGATAATCCATAGCTAGGTGTGCGTTAAACTATTTTAAAGGCATGACGTGGAGGCGAAGAACCACTCGACGTGAGGCAGACCATACCATGGTCACTTGTGAGAATTGATTAGTTAGCGCTGTCATACATTTTTTGTAATGCAAATTTTGACTGGAAGAACAAAAACAACAAAACGGTTAATTTTATCTAAGGCTCGTTAGATCTACAGCTCTGTCTATTCACACACAGAGAAAAAGTAGTGCGACCACACACTTGGTCAAAACTGTGAATTTAAATGCACAATCCAGAAATAATAATATCCACAGAATGTAGAGGGTTTGGCACTCCAGAGAAAATGTTTTATTTAATTTTTATTCATTGTCATTTTCACATAAATGTGAAAAAATAAAAAAAATAAAATAAAAAAATAAGAAAATTACAACATTATAAACATGGCAGTGACAGTAAAAGAAGCACTTACTGTATGATAAGTGGAAAACCATTCAAAACACTCTGGAACCGGCAGATTTTGACCTCTGAGACATCTATATGGTATTCATAAAGGCTGCACGATTGACTGCATTAAGAATTAATTGCAATTTGTCCTTGAACAGTAGCGTTTCAACGCAAAATGCTGCATGCATTTTGAAAACAAGCAGCACTTCTCCTTCAGCGTTTGAGGGGGTACCTCTAGGGGTTATAGGCAGCACTTCAGCACATACATACAACACAATACAGTTTAAATCGTCTTGCATCGCCTTGTCGGACAGCAAAAAACGCATTTAATAGGTCCTGATTTGCTTCTCTCACCCTCTGTGCAAAACAGTCTGAATTCCATTATATTAGCTATGCTGATGAAAGTGGTTAGCAAATGTTTTCAATTGCTATAGCTCACTCTGCTTCCTCTGTAATGTTATTCTGCTAGAGTTACAAACAGCGCATTCATATCAAACGGTGATTAAAACTGACTGGAACTACCTGTACATTCAACGGTTTGAACTTCATGCATTCCAACCAATCAGAATCGAGTATTCGAACAGACCATGGTATAAAAGACAATAGGTGCATCCCAAACCACACACTTCTGCAGTATTCTATGGCATTTTGTAGTGTAAGTAGTGTGAGTAGAACGTTTACACTGAAAATGCAACAAAAAGAAGCGTACTTTAAGTACCCGGATGATGCACTTTTTCAACCATCAAAACGGAGTGTGGAATGTTGGACTCATGCACTCAGCACACATGGCTTGCCATAGATAGCGGAAGGGGCGGAGTTACCTGGCTGTGCTGCTGGTCTGACAAAATATTTGTAAATAATTAAGATTGTAGCAGCTGGCGAATCTTCAGTGGATACAGCACCTTACAAATGTGAGTTGAATGCTTTAACATCACCCCAAACTGTGTGAATATGTACATTGTTTAATATACAAGTGTTGAACTGAGGTTGGCTAACATGCTAAAGCTAGTGGCAACACATCATGTGCATTTGAAACATCACGTCCATCAACTGTTAAATGGCGAATGCTTCCTTGTAGTAAAAAAAAAATAAAAACGTTAAGTGTTCCATTTGGGACGATACTACAATCTTCACATTTCTACCCTCCAAAAATTGGCCCCAATTCACTATTCACCATTGTAAGTGCCTCACTTTAACCCAGATTTGTGCTTTAAAGGAGGGACAAGTCGAAATTATTTTTTTGTGGTAATTAACATTATGCCACAAATGCTGTTGATTGAGCTTAACTTGTATTGAACCCCTAATATTCCTTTAACAAATTAAAATGTAGCAAAACATCCCTCTGCTGGTGAACAACAAAACTATACTGGTCCACCAGCCAGACCAGCACCAAACGAGCATAAACCAGCCTAGAACAACACGGGAACTGCATGCTTGCTAAACTGTTCTTTTCAGAATGTTATTACAACATTTGTATTCCAAATGATCTTCATTAGAACCAGCCCTGCTGAGCCATGAGTCACATTCTGTCTTCCTCATGTTGCCCCAGGACTCTTATTTTGAAGTTTTCCCCTGGACTGCTTTTCCCATAGTGCACTGCCCTCATAACTTCCATCTGTTCCACATCATCCTCACCTGTCTTCCATCCCCTCATTAGTTTCTTTGTGTATTTATACCCTCCAGTTACATTCATTCATTGTCAGTTCTCGTCTGTGTAACACATATGTTAGTGTGTGGTTATTTGGTTCTTTTGTTCTCCACGTTGTCTGAATTCTTCTTCATCACCTTTATTAAAAGCCTGAAAGTTGATCCATCGCCTCTCGCTCCATCATCTCTACTACACAAATACGCGACACCATGATGCTTGCTTGCAAAAGGGTAAAAAAAAGAAGAAAATCTAGGCGCATAAGTAAAAGACCCTCCGTGAGTAGCCGAGGAAAAAGCTGCCGTTATATCCAGTACATCTCATTACATTATTCTAAGGTGCTTATTTGTGATACCATTAACTGGTCACCAAGGAGCCCATATTAAAGACACTCAAGCAGAAAATAGTGTACTGATTTATGGGTGGTGCCTGTTTCAACATACGTTCAACTACGAAAATATGTTCCAATACTAGTGGCTCAAATTACATTTGAAATGCTACAGAGAGTAACCTGATATGAATCAATCAAGTTCAATTGAGTTTTTCAGAGAGAAGATTAAATGAATACTGGTGGAACATTAAACTAATTACAGCAACTAGAAGTAGTAAGAGATATATAATTATAAAACTCTTAAAGTCCAGCTTGTAAAAGATGAGATGTAAACCATCTATGATATATTTCCCTAGAAACAACCATCACTCACTGTAGCATAAACCATAAATTGGCATAAATTGCCAGCAGCCATATCACTCTGTAGCTCAAGACTGGTTGCCCACTGAAGCTAAACAGGGTTGAGGATGGTCAGTACCTGGATGGGAGACCTCCTGGGGAAAACTAAGGTTGCTGCTGGAAGATGTATTAGGGAGGCCAGCAGGGGGTGCTCATTCTGCGGCCTTTGTGGGTCCTAATCCCCCAGTATAGTGATGGGGACAATATAATTTAAAAAGGGCACTGTCCTTTGGATGAGATATTAAACTGAGGTCCTGACTCTCTGTGGTCATTAAAAATCCCAGGACACTTCTCGAAAAAGAGTAGGGGTGTAATCCCGGCAAATGTGATAAACCTTTTTGGAGATTATATTTGACTGATATAATTATATAATGATTTTATGTGAAGTCATTATCACCCTCGTTACTGCACATTAGATATAATTCTAAAGAGATAAAAATAAAGAGTATTAAGGTTTAAGCCTCACATGAAATGCACCAGTTGAAAGATGTAATCACTGTGAATAAAAACAAATCTGGAAGGCCAAAATCAGACCCAGAAGGCAAAGTTTCACTGGGCCTCTGATCTTGGTATTATAAGTCCATAGAATGATGTCCAAATGGCCAAAGTCTCAACCTCAAATGGCATGTCTACCAATCACTCACAGTCTTATCATACTGACACTTTTTGTTTTAGTTTTTTTGTAAAAAGCCAATAGGCTTTAATTACGTCCCAATCACAAACTGTAATTTGCTACTTGCTGGTAGGTTACAGGGGGAGGGATATTCAAATTCTAGTGAGCAGTTGATTGAAAAAAAAAAAAAAAAAAAAATTATTTATTTATTTTTTTTTATTTATTTTTTTTTTACATTTTATCAGATTCAGAATGAGCTTTATTGCCAAGCATGCTTACACATACAAGGAATTTGTCTTGGAAACATAAGCTTCCAGTGCACAAACAATACAACAACAAGATAGAGATAATAAAAAAATAGAATAAAAAAAAAAGTGAATAGAAAATATAAGTATATTTAGAAATACACACTAAGACAATATATATATATATACGATATATATATATATACGTATATATATATATATATATATATATATATATATATATATATATATATATATATATATATATATATATATATATATATGTAAGACAATATATATATATATATATATATACGTATATATATATATATATATATATATATATATATATATATATATATATATATATATATATGTATGTATGTACGTACAAATACAAATCTGTTATATACAGATAGTGCAAGGGAATGTAATGGCAGAAGAGGTAGGATATCTTGGATAAATATAAATAGGCTTTATATAAATACAAATATAAATAGAATTTATTTGCTAAAAGTGAGTTTTCTGTTATGTTTTTATGGCACTAAGTGATGACTACTAACTGCAGCCTGTGCCAACCAGACAGCGAGGGGTGCTTCAAAGATCACTGTCTACATTTCTTCAGTCTACTACGATGGACTTCACAGAGGATGAAATGATACCAATGCTGTACAACAAGGGATACTTCACCAGCTACTGCCTGCACCTCGGTCTGCCCACCAAAGATCTTCTCAGTTTACTTAATTAATATATGACTTTTATTACACATAGCTAACTGATATTGGCATTATATTCATGCTGTATAACCAGAGGTGAACTGGTTCCCCAGCTGAGCCTGGTTTCTCTCTCTCCATTAACTTACATCTTATGGAGTTTTGGGTTCATTGCCACAATCGTTTTTGGCTTGCTCTCTGAGTGCATAAAGACAAATAATTTCAGGCAAGACTTTCAATGACATCTCAATGAGGACTTTAAGGCATTTAAGACATTGCAGACATTACAGCACCATTTTCTGTAAAGCTGCTTTGAAACGATGTCTATTGTGAACTGCGCTATACGAATAAAAATTACCTGACTTTTGTCAACTTTTAGGAAAAGGCTACATTACCATATACTGTAGATGGTATCAAAGCAAACAAAAATGCACTAAAAGCCCCACAATCTCATTTTGACTTCATGGGAGCTTTAAATTGAGAATAACGAAAACAATAATCAGTCCAATAGAGGTTATAGAGTAGAAAACCTTCCAAACATTGAGCAAGACTACCCATTGGCCAAAACACTCCAACTATTAAACACACATTAATGAATAACCTTTTGCGAATGGTTTAATTATATTGTGTCTAATTTAAAAGCTAATTACGTTTTAACAATATGATTTACAGGCTTTAGTGCACTAGCTGTTTTCCTCCTCTGCCATGCAACACTGACTAGATTGATATTCACAGAGCAGTCATTTCATGTCTCACTCCTTTCTGCAGCGGCAAAACTGTTCATTGATTTCTAAGAGCTACGGTAAATGACCTGTAGCCCATCTCTGGAATTGCACTGATTGTAAAACGAGGGCTATAAAAAAGCTGTTGCTTGTTTTGCATGGAATGTGGAGTGGTAGAACGTTGAATTTGTTCATAATGAGGGATAGTTTGGGTGATTAGTGAGGTATAAATGGAGGCCACTGTTGTTTAAGTTCATTGGGTTTAATGGAATAATTCACCCAAAAATAAAAATTCTCTCATCATTTACTCACCCTCATGCCATCCCAGATGTGCATTACTTTCTTCTGTAGAGCACAAACTAAGATTTTTAGAAGAATATCTCAGCTCTGTAGGTCCATACAATGCAAGTGAATGGTGACCAAAACTTTGAAGTTCCAAAAAGCACATAAAGAGAGCATAAAAGTAATCCATAGGACTCCAGTGGTTTAATCCATGTCTTCAGAAATGATCCAATCAGTTTTGAGTGAGAACAGACCAAAATGTAACTCCTTTTTCAATTTAAACCTTGACATCAGCAGTCTCCTTGGCGATCATGATTTCAAGCTTGATTACACTTCCTAGCGCCTTCTTGTGCTCTGTGTCAAGCAATAGGAAGTGTAATCGAGCTTGAAATCATGATCATTCCTAGAGACTGCAATGGTAAGATGTAGAGTGAAAAATTAGTTATATTTTTCTCTTCTTTCTTGTTTCTTGTCTGAATTGTATATAAAAGTGTACAATCTGAAGGGTACTGTGGAACAGGACTGTCACTTTCGAAATGAGAACAGGCCAAACAAACAAAGAGCCACCAGTCAACTTTAAAGATCTTCAGGCAAAATTCTGAGCAAGTATGTTCTTGTATTCTTATACTTTCCTTCCAATAAAGCATCACAAATAGGACTGTGTCATATTAAGCAAAAGGTAAGAACATGGCACTTTACATTGCTGCAGAGAAGAAACCATTAATAAATTTGATCAGCAATGCAGTCAAATTGTAGTATATTAACCAAATATTCTTCATTTCTACATTCAATTTAGCTGTAAGTTCAAGATAATTATCATTTTATAAGTACTGATCCAATATTGGTTGAGGAAAATGTTTAAAAAATGATGATTTATGAATTAACAGCTACCAATTAACAAGGGATGATCAAAGTCAAAATCGGTCAAAAGAGATGCAACTCATTTTATAATAAAATTTTGCTCCTTCATTTTTGGCCATGAAACATCTAAAAGGCCACCATGAAATACTGTCAAACTTATAACACTATAAAAGCTCTTAAAGGTTTTCATTCTACCTCATACCTGTAAGAATCGCTCCATAAATGTCTCTGGTAACAAGGTATGATGGTTGGTCAAATGAAAATACTGCTACTACTAATAATAATAATAATGAAATAAATACAATTTCATGTCATTGATCTATGGTGTAGTTAATTACTGTATCTGTTTACCTCTTATAGCTAGTTGATTGCTTGTCGTCTGCGTCTCTCCTCGCCTATACTGTATATAAAATGGCACGGACAAACTCAACAATATTAATCTTGTTAAAATACTGTTAGCATGACACACATAGAAAGCTGCGCAAGGAGTTTCATTATTACAGGGAGCTCCACTTACTGGGAATTCAGACAAAAACACAATTTGATTGACACAGCGGGATCAGAAGCGCTCTGCCTCTTTTGTTACACCAAACAGAGAAAGTTTTCTTTGAGTCTGAGTTATTTATTACTCATATGCCTGTACGGAACCCACATTCCTCTTATTCAGTGTAAAATCCATCATTCTACGTGAGAGTAATTGGATTTCAAATCTGATTAGCTGTTCACAATGGATCTCCATACCTATGCGAGCAGCACAAGATTTATTGAGCTTGCCAAGGCAGAGCAGCACGGAAAGGCTCCTTCTCTGACAGGCACTGACATACAGTCAATTACTTTATGAGAAATGTCTCATCTGAGCACTTCCTGTGGGAAGAGTGACTCGAGGGTTAATTCTCAGAGGATATGGCACTCCTCACATCTCCGCGGTGACGCCTGTTACAGAGGAAGAGGATGCAAGCTGATTTTCAGTCTGATGCGGTGCAAAAAAGCATAGTATTTTTCATCGTCCCTCCCGACTTGGGCCTGACGTGGCTTGGAGATGTTGTCCATTTTAATGCATCTGTGTGTTTGTAGCTGTCACAGAGGTAGGGCCATGGGACTGTATGTTTGTGAATGCTCTCGGCCGAGTTATTTCCACACTCTGCTGTTGTGGCAGCTTGACTATGATGACATAAAAGTAACAATCATCAATCAAATCCTCTTTCTTTTCAAACCACAACCTACCATTTTTAGGAAATATATAACTGAAGACAGCAAAACTCCTACTATTACTACACTAAAACATGTGATAACCTGCAATTGTTACTTCAAGAATCTATTTCTACTTGATCTAACCCATAAAAATTACTTCTGCCAATTCATAGTGTCACGCAGTCTGATTTATTTAAGTGAACTGGTTTGTTCAGATGGTTCATTTACATGAATCAGTTAAAAAACGATTCTCTGATTCTTTTCACAAAGGAAAGATTCACTCAGTCTTACAGTCCTTGCAAAGCATTATACATGTGAAATAATACTATGTACAACAATATATTTTTGTTTATATTTTATATATATATATATATATATATATATATATATATATATATATATATATATATATATATATATATATATATATATATATATATATATATATTATTGTCTTGTGTATTTTGTTGGTTCATGTTTTTCATGTCTTTTATTTTGAAATTCTAGTTCCTGTTTCATGTCATGTGGTTCCCTTGTCATGTTATTTCATGTTTCCCTCTATGTTCATGTGTCTTGTTTTCATTGGTTGATTGTCTTGTTATCTTGTTTAGAGTTCTTTGTGTTTATTGGTTATCCTTGTCATGTGTTCTCCCATGTTCATGTATTTAACCCTCATGTTTTCCATTGTCAGGTATTGTTGAATGTAACTTTGGTTGTGAATTCAAGTTTGTTAAGTCATGCTTATGTCAAGTTTTTGTAGTTAGGGTTTTGGATATCACGAGTTGGAATAAATTTGCACTTATGTTCTTTACTTTATCGTCTTTGTCATTGCCAGTGCCAGCATCATCATTACAATTATTCTATATTTATTTTATTTAGTTTAAATGTATTTGTTGTGGGCCCTCACTCAAATTGAGATCCTCACTGTTTTTTGCAAGATAAATACTTCTCTGATTGCAAAAATAAATTACTGTATATCACATGATAGTTATGTTCAAAAGGAAATTGCTCTTTTAAATATCTTCAGTTTAATTAGCTTTTTTTTTTTAGAACTGATTCAAAAAACAATTCACAGATTTTTACTTGTATTTTATTTATTTTTTCAAAGGGGAAATAAGTCCCTGTGCATTATTGACTTTTTGGAGCCAAATATTTTGTAAAATGCTGTTCATCACTAAGTTTTTGAATTGCATTAGTTTTTAGTATTTAGTGTAAATGTATATGTTTAGGTTAGAGTGAGAGTCCCCCAGCCACTGGGGGTTGCGTCAGGAAGGGCATCTGGCGTAAAAGCCTGTGTCAAGACAAATATGCGGATCACAGATGGTCCGCTGTGGCGACCCCTAACAATAGCAGCCGAAAGAAGTGTAAATGGATCTGTTCAAGTATAATGTCACCCAAATTATTTTGTGCCAGATACATATCGAGTAGCTTGGAAAACTGCAATTTCAATTAAAGTAGCTTCCCCAACACCTAACTTCTCGTGTTCTCACAGTTAACTCTCTGCCTGATTTCGCAACCTTTCCCCGGCATTACAGAACGAGGTACAGGAAGTACAGAGCGAGAGTCAAGGGCTTCATATTAATAGGATTACCGAATTTGTATTGCCGTAAATCCCTTATCTCTGCAACCCACATGTGATTGCTTTTGCTATGCATCTGTTTACACCCTGACGGTCACAAGCTGCATTATTCTAATTCACATTATTACCAGCTAATCTCTGCTCTACTCCCGTCTGCATCAGAGCAACAGACCCTGCCAACCTGCAAGAGCCCATTAAACACACCTCTTGTTTACACAATGGCTGCAGGTTACAAACAGTAAAAAGGGTCCGTATCTCTTTCTCTCAACAGTGATTTATTCATGTTGGACATTATTATTATTTTATGTATTTATTTCTGCTCAGACTTATTACGAGGAGTTACTTTGTGTGAATAGGCATTTTTTTTTTCTTTCTTTTTTTTTTTTATCCAAAAGAAAACAAAACAAAATATACTTACAAAGACTTAATTGTATTGTGATTTTACACTTTAAATATCCAAATTATGCAATATTTCTTCAAGTGTGCAAAAATATTAATATTTTAACAAAATCATAAAAAAAGAATTATTACAAAAAATATCAGAACTTTTTTGTTGATTTAAGGTGATTGTCTGAACTTTTTTTTATTATTATTTAAAAAATATATTTAATTAGAGATTAACAGATTTAGTTTTTATGTGTAAATACAAAGACTGGTAAATTTAAATGTCTAATAACATTTGTCAGAACCAATTTTTAAATTTTATATTATTATTATTAATATAACACCATTCTATTTATGCAAAGTTGTTTTGCAATCAAAATGGTTGCAAATTATTTATATCTTTAGGCTGTCTAAGTGTTACACATGCTTCTTGCTCCTTTTCAACAAAAGGAAGAAAAAAAAATATTATTTCAAAACCCCTCTATCAATCACCAGCAATATCATATAAGCAAAATTTACGATATGGAATTTTTCTATAGTATATATGGGCAAAATGTAACATCATTACAATGGCATTTTAATGTGTACCGTATGTTTGTACCAATATGTATTGTTTGGATGTTATCTGAAAGCTTGGTGGGTGAAGTTACAAAATATTGCATAAAGTCAGAATTGTTTAATCCAACCAAAATGATAACTGATGTACACCACCGGTCAAAAGTTTTGAAACACTTACTCATTCTTTAATATATATATATATATATATATATATATATATATATATATATATATATATATATATATATATATTGTTTTTTTTTTTTTTGTTTTTTTTTTGTTTTTTTTTTGTTTTTTTCCTCCACATTTAGAATAATAGTAAAGTCATCAAAACTATGGAACAACATAAATGGAACTATGGGAATTATGTTGTGACTAAACACAATCCAAAATAAATCAAAACTGTGTTATATTTTAGCATCTTCAAAGTAGTCACCCTTTGCCTAGAATTTGCAGACATGTACTCTAGACATTTTCTCAACCAACTTCTTGAGGTATCACCCTGGGATGCTTTTTAAATAGTATTGAAGGAGTTCCCATCTATATGCTGGGCACTTATTATTTGGTCCAAGTCATCCATTTCAATTTTTATTTTTTTATTTTTATTTTTTTTTTATTAAATTTTAGTTTTATAATGAAATAAATTAATATGGTGGCACAATTATATTTTTGTCTACAAAACTAATTTCAAACATTTAAGCATACGCCTTCAGATCAAAAGATTTTTAAGATCATGAGAAACATTTCAGTCAAGTGTTTCAAAACTTTTGACCGGTAGTGTATGTAGTACCTGCCTTGAAAGCTAATCAATAAATATTCATTAGCACTACAGTGAGTTATCAAACCCAGTTATATCACAGCAGGTTCTGCCTACCTCCCTCTCCTATGGTTTGATAAATTCATTAAGACACAAAATTCAAATGCATTTCCTTTCCTTGATGAGCTGGGAAAATGTAACAACCGTTTTGTGTTTGGGTCCGGTTTAAAACAATACAACATAATCCAATCTAGCAAGGGGCTGATGAGAGACTTAGAAATGGTCTTAGATGTGTTTGGAGGCAGAGTTCTACATCCCTGCAGGCTGAGCCAGTGACCTCTGGTGTCATCAGGCCTGAAGCAGAGGTTTAATCCATGGCCCACAGAAACGGCCCCTGCAAACAGACTGCATTGTTGTTTAATTAATACGTGTGAATGGTGTGCAGGTATGGACGCAGAGGGGCGGCAGATAAAGGCGGGGAACAGGCTCCCATGAGGAGACTGAACAATACGGCCATGTTTACCCACAATCACTGTGTGCTCACGGCTTAGCACAGGTGCTGTTTGCCTGAAAGGGTCCAGTGCTGATGAACAAAAAAAGAGATAGGAAGAGGAAGGCAAAGAGAGAGTCAAACAAAGCAAGAACAAGAGAAGTTTGAAGGAGGCAATGTTGTCGCCTGGTTAATCTAGATCGCGAGCGGTTTGTTTTGTAAATTTACCACAATGCAAATACAACTTCTGTCCACCTTTACCTCATTTAGCTGTGCTGCGCAATTCTGAAGCCAAGGAGCACTGCCACATCAGGTCACTGTTCTCAGCACACTTCAGCCAGTCACTGAGCACTAATTTAATTTATGTGATGAGAAATTAATAAACATGTTGAAGGGAACATTAAATGTCAATTATTGGCAAATTAAGAAGTGCAGGCTGGCACGGATGCCCGCGCAAGACAAGGACAAAATGCCAGCGATGGGGAGGGCATGGTCATCAGCGTGTAATTTTGTACCTTCAGTTATGATTTGGACCCCACATGATAAAGAGTGTTGCAGAGAATTTGATGAGTTAAGCTCTACAGCTCTCATTGGCTTCTTGTCTGTCGAAATGTCTTCTGGATATAGATATAGCAGGTGCCACAGATTATGAGCTATGATAACGGCTGTGTTGTCTGGTACTGGACCCAACTGGCTGAAATTATTTTTATTTTGATTATGAAGAGTAAAAGTTCAACGATTCTTGACAAAACTGCATCAAAAGTAAAGGTTTATGTACAAAGAAATTATTTTGGATGCATATTTTCAACATGTTCAGATGTATTCACCTATGTTTTGATGCAAGCTCCTGCTTCATTTTCTTACAAAATGTGTGCTATTTCGTGTTTTTCCTTCAGTACGTGTCAATAGTCAGATTATCGCAAGCCCTTTCAACAATTAATCACATGCATGATATTATAGATATTTACAACTGAATTTTCACTAGTTCAAATGTTGATATCAGCAGTGGAATTACTACTAGTTAAATGCAAATTCTTGACATCGGTAAATATATAAACATTAATTCTATCAAAAAATTACATAATTTTTCAAATACCATAAATACCCATATCAATAGATTGAAGAGTAATTAAAGACAATGTAAATGGCTTTCTTACTAGTTACAATCACATTACATATATCTAAAATTAACATTGCCACTAGTGAAAACCAAATAACAGATATCAAAAATAAGAATTGTCACTAGTTGTAATTCAATTATTATTTTTCTGTTAATTTATTTTAATTGCTATTTCTTTTTTAAACTATCTGAAGTACTTGTGATAATTTAATGCCATAATTTGGTAAATAAATTAAATACTTTAAATAAATACATTAAATAAATTAAAATGAATTGGTACATTTGTGGTGTCAACATTCTGGTGATCATCTCTGATTATGTCACTTCAACGTTAAAATATTTTTTAAATGAATAGCAGGTGAAATTGTGGGACATATTTTGTTCCATGTCTCAAAAATCAGTTAGTTGCTGTTGGAGATGAGTAACTATCCAGAGGAAACAGTATTACTATGTTAATCTACCGTGTCCTTGGTTTAAGAGTGCTGATTGTGCATTAATGTAAATATTTCTTCATTATGCAAAGACATGATCACAGTAAGAGGTCTTTTTTGGTAAGACTCAAGATCACTGACAATTTGAATTAAAGACCTGAATAGAACAAAAGAAAAGCATTTAACAAGATACGCCATAGTGTTAAACGTAATTTAAAAGTGTTTATTTTAAAACCAGTTCAATTATCACATACCTCTTATTATCTAGGACAAATTTGGGTTGTTCTTTCCAGTATATCATTAAATATTTATCAAGGAGAGCCAGAGAGCGACTGAAAAAAAAAAGAAAAAAAAACTAAAACAGCAGTAAATTGTGCTGATTTCCCATTGCTCATGTGGATTTTTGTTTGGCTGTTGGAAAAGCACTGTACAATGTTTGCGACGTTATAAAGAATGTTTCTATTTAACATTGTCCCCCTTTTTTCCCCCAAGAGAAGGGGCCATTAGAAAAGAAAGCATTCTGGGTATTTTTATTATTATTTCATATGAAGTGCTGATTTTCATCTGTGGCACCATCTATCACTGGTGTTAAGAAGAAAGAGGAGGAGGTTTCTTTGCATTGATTTGAATAAGCAGGATCAAAATAGTCTGCTTAAGAGGGTTCTGCGGGGTTCACACTCTGTTTGAATGTAATCTACAGAAAAATGAAAAACGACTGGATACTTACAGTTGCAAAAATCAATTGCAGCAGTTTTTCAACCCAAACATCTTACTTTAGTGCCTCCACAAATGTCCACAACTGTTATTTTAGACTTTTTCCAGTTTAAAACAACATCTTGAACCAACATAAGCTGGTTTGCTGGCCTTGATTGGTTTAGGCTGGTCTAGCCGGTCTCCAAGACTAGCCAAGCTGGTCTTAATTTGTCAACCAGCTTGTGGTTCCAGCACCCTAAAGAAAATGCATTTTTAATGATGAGCTGTAAGAAGTCTCTTCTTACAACATTAGTTGTTGATTTGTTGTCACTGTAAATGTTCCATCATTGTACATATATACTGTAAATCTATTGGGCGGACACTTCGGCCACTAGAATAGAATAATGTAAAAAAATAAAAATAAATAAAAAAATAAATAATATATATATTTCGATAGTCATTACCAATAACAGTGACATTTCATGATTCTAAATATCAATTTAATACCACAAAAATGAATTTTGCTACTGGACATTAGGCTACTGAATGTGCTACTAAATACTTCTTTGTTTATTTAAAAAGTTACATATCAATCTAAATAATAACATTAAATTAAAACTATGGTACATTGCCTTCAAGTGTTTATCAATTGAGTTAACATTGCTTCATGTTTTATTTTTTTATTTTTATTTTTGTATTATTATTATTTAGGTGGTATCAGGTAGAACTGGTAAAGAAGAATACAATATAAACATTAATAGAAAAAAACAGATAAATAAATTAAGAACAGAGTTGTTTTATGTACTGTTTATTATTATTATTATTATTATTATTATTATTATTGTTGTTGTTTGATTAATATACAGAGGCAGGTATATTAGGCTATGCTACATTAACACACCAGTTCTAATATGTAGAATGATTACACTTTCGTATGTAATGCGGCAAACTAAATATGGAACATTTAGGGTGCTGTTGGCATTTAAATTAACTGTGCATGATAAAGACATGCCCTTTATTGCACTGCTTGGGGGAAAGAAGTACAGGGAGCACCTAAAAGCTGATGTGTTATTTTTTCCAATGTAAAACACATTCTCCTAACTTTCTCCTATTCCATCTTACAGTAATATGCTGAGACAACTATAAGTAAAACCATTTATAGGTTGATTTCACCAAAAAGACTAAAAACTTGGCTCTGCAGGGCTATTGCTCTGTTTGTTTATGCGGCCCGACCAGCCTGACACAGAAACATTGACTCAACCAATGGCATGAATTTGGAGTGAAAGTATCTGTTTGTGTGACCAATGGAAGACAGAGGGAATATTCAGGAAAGCTGTTTTTTTTTTTTTGTTTGTTTGTTTTTTGGTGAAGCTAGTGGTGCAGAAATGACAACCTTCAACTTTAAACTGGGAGCCAATTAAACTTGTGTTTTGGGCCTTTATGCAGTCCAAACATGGATAGGTCATTAGAAATAAGAAGAGAGAGCTTATGTAGGTGTTCAACACCAGTAGTTTTTCGTTGTGGTTCCCTGAGAACACCCATCTCACCCAGCTTCACACAGACCCAAGAGGGCCCTAACTGTGTCAGATTTAATGGTCTCAGTGAAGGTCTTACCATCCCTCCTCTAATCAAAAGGACCCAATGAAGTCTCAGAGGGTGAAATTGAGCCACAGGGGAGTAATGGAGTCCTTTAAAAGGAAGACGAACAGAGAGAGAGAACGAGAAAGAGAGAGAGAGAGAGAGAGAGAGAGAGAGAGAGAGAGAGAGAGAGAGAGAGAGAGAGAGAGAGAGGTGGAAAACCAACTTAGTAAGGCTGCTCGGACAGGGTTACAGGATCTGCAGGCAGAAAGTCGTATTGAGAGGGTAACCAACCTAGAGGTGGCTAATTCAGTCCTTTCTACGAGTCCTTTTTTACTGATTACATGCAAAGTAAGGAAAGTGCCTTGAGCATGTCTTGTCACTTAGTACACAATGGGATCATGTGTGAATGCATGAGAGAGCACGGAGTACATGCAGAGGTGGGTAGCCAAAAACTGTACTCAAGTAAAAGTCTTTTAAAAATGAATTACTCAAGTAGAAGTAAAAGTAATAATGTTAACAATTACTTGAGTAAGAGTAAAAAAATATCGAATTAAAAGAATACTTGAGTAGCGAGTAACTATTTACTTCCGATCAGATCTGATTATTATTACAGTATTAACACCTTGCATGCATGAATCATACGCCTATGTGATCTTTTATACCCTCTGTTTCAGTGATAGTTTAAAAATGAAAATGATGATATAATTTATTCACCCTCATGTTCTAAACCAGTATGACTCAACTCAACTCAACCTTTATTTATAGAGCACTTTCAAAACCACAAGAATGGACCAAAGTGCTGTACAGAGTTTACCATTTCAACATCAAACACAATACATACCATGACAACTGAAATACTTATACAAAGACATACAAATAAAAACTTGGGAAATAAAAGTGCAAAGATACAAATTTGCCTCATACACCATAATAAATACCACTCACAAAGTTAAAACTTATTCAAAGGCCAAAACAAATAAATAAGCCTTTAGGCCAGTTTTGAAAGCATCAATACACATTACTGATTTTATAGACAGAGGCAAACCATTCCATAGTCTAGGGGCTGCCACTGAAAATGCACGGTCGCCTTTGCACTTCAAGCGGGACCGCGGAACTGTAAGACACAACTGGTCAGTAGAGCACAAGAATCTTTGGGATTGATGAAGTATGATCAAATCTCTGATATACAGTGGCACTAATCCATGTGGGGCTTTAAAAACAAACATTATATATACAATTATATTGGATCCTAAACTTCACCAGAAGCCATTTAAGAGCTGCCAAAACAGGTGTTATATGGTCCCTCTTCTTGGTATTAGTTAAAAGCCTCACTGTGGCATTTTGCACAAGCTGGAGGCCATTTAAAATGATAACAGATTCCATTTTTTATCATTATTATTATTATTATTAACCCCAGAGGCAACATATATAATGAGAATAAAATCAGACCAAGGATTGAACCTTGTGGAACCCCACAATAAATTATGACGGATGTTGAAGAACAGTTCCCAATTCTGACCAAACAAGTTCTTTCCTGCAAGTATGAAGTAAACCACTTAAGGGCGAAGCCCTTAATACCTACATAATCCTTAAGACGTTTTATCAAAATAGTATGATCTATAGTGTCAAAGGCTGCACTCAAATCCAATAACATTAGTGCCACATATTTTCCTGAAACAGTACTTAACAAGATATCATTTGTAACTCTTAAAAAAGCCATCTCTGTACTGTGTTTAGCCCTGAAACCAGACTGAAATGTATCAAATGTTATTTTCTGTAAAAAAAAAAAAAAAAAAAAGAGAGACTAGCTGAATGTAAATTACCTTCTCTAAGATTTTATTATATAAAAAGGTAATTTTGAAATGGGCCTGAAATTCTTAAAATTCCGTGGATCCAAACTAGTTTGTTTTTTTGGGTTTTTTTTTTAAACAGGCTCAACAACTGCATGTTTAAAAACTACTGGAACAACACCATATGCTAGACTACTATTTTTAATAGATGCAATACTAGGACAAATAATGTGAGATGCTAGATCTTTTGAGAGCAACTTTCAGTAAAAAAAAAAAAAAAAAAAACTTTCGCACAAATCTGTAGAAGGATCTGAGCAGGTAGTGATAACCGCATTAAGCACCTTATTTATAGTGGTAAACAAGATTCTCGGATTATTGCTATTTTGTGAAATAATTCCAGAGAAATATGATTATCTGGCTGCCTTAACAGCTTTTTGATAATTTAATAAACATTTTTTCAAAATATCATAGGATACCTGTAATTTATCTTTCAGCAATTTTATGCTCAGTTTTCCTACATTCCTTTCTAAGATTCAGAGAAGTATTATTTATCCACGGTTGTGTGTTAATTTTGTGTCTCCTCGGTTTGAAAGGAGCCACTGAATCAAGAATCCTCAGGTCCTGTAGAGGGTGAGGTAGGGGACTCAATAGAAGATGTTCAAACAGATGTACTAAAAGCAGTTGAGGACTCACTGGCCATGGTAGCAGTGATAACATGAGATAAAAAAGCAGGTGGCTGATAATGTAATTTAACATTACCTAGAGATGTAATATTAAAACCAACAGATTTATGGTCCAAGAAAACTGTATCCTCAATACATATATTATCAACAGCAATACCTAAGGATAACACCAGGTCGAGAGTATGGCCATGTTCATGTGTGGGTCCAGAAACACAATGAAACAAGTTAAAAGAATCGACCAGAGTTAAAAACCCTTGAATGACATGAAAAGACATGAATGTTAAAATCACCCAAAATTTAAATTCTGTCTGCAGAAGGTACAATAACAGATAGACAATCAGAAAATTTAAAAAATCCTTATATCCAGAAGGCCTGTATATAAGAGCACAAAGCACCGGCCTAGACAAGTCGACCATGATTAATTGTGCTTCAAAGCTCTGAAAACGTTCAACAGGCAATCTGCACTTAAACATATTCTTAAAAATAAAAACTAAACCTCCACCTCAACCAGTTGTCCTGTGGGTACTAAAAAAAAAAAGTCACATCATGGAGGCAAAGTTTCAGAAAAAGGGCTCATCTCTGCAACATTTAATCAAGTCTCAGTGATAAATAGAAAATCCAGTCCATGTGATAGATAAAAGTAATTCAAGATAAACGTTTTGTTGACAAGAGATCGAGCATTTACCAGAGCCATATGCACTGTAATCGACTCGAAAGACTGATTAGAAGAGGTAACACTTGAATCTGTTGGCGTACCTCGATTTAGAGAGCGTAGATTTGTGCGATCGACTCCTCCACATTTAGTATTTATCGGAATAATCCGCGACAATGACTTCGATGGAACCATGAAGGCAGGTATCAAGTAAAAGCATCAAAATATCCATGACTCCTCAGCTGTTGTTAATCCACTGGTCAAGTTCCTCAACTTTTTCTTTTATCTCACTAAAGCTCCCGCTCATTTGTCCCGTCTCCTGCTGTGTTTCTTCCTCCAGCACATGCAGCCAGACACACGGTAAGTCTTCATCGGAGCCAAAAACATGCATAGCGGCTCAGTAAACCATTGCATGCTAGAATCACGGCTCCAGAGGTACAAACACACAAACAGAACAAACATACAAAGAACAAGTGTCCTAATCATGGAGCGACGGCACATCAACATACAGCCTAGCGCCATCTTGAAACTTGGATCCTTAACAACTACATAGCAAAAAATGACTTGGACACAATGAACACAATTAAGGAGATGTTAGACAGAATTTTAACCACAGTTACCTTTCACTTCCATTCGTTTGTCATTTTTTTTTAAAGTGAATGGTGAATGAGGATGTCAGTCCCTAACATTCTGCCTAACACCTTGTTTTTGGCTCCAGATAAGATGAAGACATAAGGTTTGGAACAACGAGAGGGAGTCTAAATTATGACAGAACATTATCATTTATCATATCTAAAATCATTTCTGCAGAGCTATGTTACCACCAGAAGCCTGCAGTCGGCTAATGAGCGGCGCCTTGTTGTACCAACACAAAGAGGCACCAAAACACTTTCCCAGACTTCACTGCACCTCATTGGTGGAATGACCTTCCCAACTCCATCCGTGAAGCAGACTCACACTCTGTCTTCAAAAAATGGCTATAAACATCTTTTCCATGAGCAATTAACCATGCACTCATATTATATATATATATATATATATATATATATATATATATATATATATATATATATATATATATATATATATATATATATATTCATTCTTGTTGCACTCTAATCTGTCTGGGATACTACTATTCTGATGCTAGTGTAACTTTGTAATGCAGCACTTTTCATACTGCTGCTGCCTTAAGATGAATCGCTTATGATGTATTATCGCTTTGGATAAAAGCATCTGCCAAATGAATACATTTCATTTATGGGTGAACTCTCACTTTAAGAATGCTTGACAGATCGGATCTGAAAATTAGAGGAAAAGTTTGGAAACGTTCAAAGCAATTATAACAGAAATAAACTAAACAATGTCTCACAGGCTCAATTATATTATTATGTATTATACTGTATATGTTTGTGGCTTACAGTATACTGTATACACTGACAAAAGTATTTAGATCATTAGTGAACAATATAAGGTTAAGTTTCACCTTATCTCTTTTCAGTTGTCCTTAAGAAAAATGCACACACGCAATCAACTGAGCAAAATAACGCTCTGTATACATCAGATGTATGCTGATATTTCTGCTTGTTTTGGTGTTGAATGAAGGCATCGCATAAACATAAGTCTTCATTTTCACTGTGTGGAGTGAAAAAAGTGTTTGTTTTGAGCCCTGGCTGCTGGCCTGCTGCTGTTGCTGTTGCTGCAGAGATGAACTCGAGTCGAGTGACAGAGCACCGCTATAAAGTTCCGGTGCCATAAATGTCCCATTCATAAATATCTCAATAAATTATGCATTTATAAACACTTATTAAATTAAAACCAGTAATGTAACGACAGGAACGCTGCCCATTGTAAGTAAAAGTGAAAAAAATCATTAGAAATGTAATTGAGTGAGAGTAAAAAGTACCCACTTTTAAACCTACTCTAAAAGTACATTTTTTTTCCCCCAAAAAGTTACTCAAGTAAATGTAATGTAGTAAATGCAGTGCATTACTACCCACCTCTGAGTACAAGGGTTATAAAGAAAGGTGCAAAGAGAGGCAGAGTGGTGTTAAAATATAGCTGACAATGTGATAGGCTGCGTGACAGTGAGATATGGAGTTTGTATGTCTGGAAGTGACATATACTGTATGTCAAGGTATCAAAGAAATGTCATCAAATGCCAGCTGAAAACACATTTTACACCCTTAGAGAAGTCCATGTGAATTGCCGTTTTGCAACACATTTAATTTCTAAATGTAACTTTTTTTTTTTTTTTTTTCATTGAATGCCCTGTTTCAACTTTAAAAAAAAAAAAAAAAAAAAAAAAAAGAAGACTCCTGAAGGTCCCCAGACCCCACTTTGAAAACCCCAGATCTAGACCAGCCTGGACAAGCTAATGACCATAAATGACCTGCTTGGACCAGCTAGAAACCATCTAAAGCCATATACCATCAGAAGCAGGTTTTAGCTAGAAGAGCTATCAACCAACATGATCACACTGTAAATTGACATGTTGCTACCAAATGTTCCAGTACCCTGAAATCGACCCCATTCTGCCGAATCAGACATTTTTGCATCAGTTCAAAAGTGTTCACTTATAACTGTGGCACTACTGATATACCTGTGGAGCAACCTCAGTGACATGGGTTCTGGTGAGCACGATTTGGAGGTTGTACTGCCCCTTTAAAATTAAATTTTATCTCCACTGACGGTTAGGTTTAGGGTTGGGGTTTGGGTTAGGGTCTATGGTTAACTAAATATGCATTCCTATTTACTGTATTATGTCATTTACAATATAAAAAAAAAAAACCACAACTCGTTTTTGGTGCCACTCTGTAGACATTTCACCCGGAAACAAAAGTAGGTATTACTGCAGCCCCGAAAAAAATCTCCAAACGGGAGCAACGACACCAAAAAAGGGCGGGATAACTCCAAAATGGGGGTGGAGTTACTCCAGAAAGGGGTTGGGCCAACCCTAAAACGGGGCAACACTTCCACACATGGTTACGGTTAGGGAAAGGGTTAGGTTAGGGCCTCTCTATATCTTTTCTGGTGGTTTGGAGCTCCCACCCCTTTTTGGAGCTCGATCTGCAGCTATATCCTTCTCTGGAAAGTGGAGCAGTTAATGTCATGATAATAGAGTATTATGCAGTGAGTGAGTACAGTAGATTCAGTGTTAGGCTGTTGTGCACACCTGCATAATGAATTAATGCGGGCACAGTGCGAAGTGTTGTTCCAGTACAGATGTTATTCATCCAGTCACCATGGCAACATGGCAGATATTCCCCCCTTCCTGCCATTCAGTGTCTCACCTTAGCCATTCGCTCAGAACAACACCTTCACACCATAGAGAGGCTCATGCACACACACAAAACTACACATCCAGGAGCCATGCCACCTACTCAAGCAAGCAGTGACAGAGTGAGCCGACTGACTGACACAGTCTCTGTGATAATAAGAACAGTGGAGGTAATGACCACACACACATACACACACACACACACACACACACACACACACACACAAGTCCTCTGTTGACTGACCTGGCCTATATATCAGTCCAAGAATGCTCAATGTACCTGTTGTAGAGTTAATGCAAAGCATTATTAAAATCAATTTGTTAAAGGAATTAGTTATTTTCAATTTAAAGGAACAGCTGACCCAAAAATGTAATTGTGTCTTTGTTACTCACCCTCGTGTCGTTCTAAGCCCGTTCGCTGTTATTTCATTTCTGTGTAACACAAAAGGAGAATTTTTAAACAATATTTACATTGTTTTCCGTACAACAACAACAACAACAATTTGTAGTGGCCACTTCTGTCAAGCTTCAAAAGTACAGATAAAAACAAACAAATAAACAAACAAACATACAAACAAACAAAAAACACCACAAAATATGTTTCATTTATAACTATGATGCAAACTTATGAGGGGCAATAAAGGTGAGACAATCCCAGGGCCACGTCTCTAAATCTGTTTTGTGTTTTATTATTATTATTATTATTATTATTATAATAATAATAATGCGGAAAAAACAAACAAAAAAACAAACAATGTTTTCTAGGCCCAATTCAGAAGATCTGTTTTTCAATGGGTTCCTAAAAGACAAAGAAAAAAAAGAAAACAATGGGAGAAAGGTGAAGGAAGAAAACAATAAAGAATAAAGATAAAACAGAAAAGATAAAACAAAAAATGCTAAGAAATGATTGAATCTCTTAATCTAGAGATCTCTAAATCTACTGAATTCAGTTAAGCATTATAAAAACAAAGCAGATATATATATATATATATATATATATATATATATATATATATATATATATATATATATTTTATTTTTTTTATTTTTTTTTTCCCACAGTTTGTCAACACCAAAAACAAAAACTCTTCGGATCTGCAATAAATATCAAAATGCTAGTTATAAAACTAGTGAATTTTGCTGGAAAGTTAGCAGTTTGCATCCCTGTTTGTAAACAGTGCTATACCCCATGCCATCTGAATCCATACAACAGCTATGTGAGGAACAGACTGAAATATAAGACGTTCTTCACTAAGCTATTTCAACTTCCTTTTCACTTGGAAAAGGTGTGTGAATAGTTTTATGGTAAAACTACTTTTATAGTCTAAATTGTACTGCTGAGGTGGGACTACTTTTCTAGGTGGAGGAACTTTTTGTAATGCATTACTTATTTCTTTTTGGTGGAGTTTGCAGAACGCAGCTTCATTTAAACCCGCCTAAACTGTATTACTGTAAATGCGTGAGGGACTGATTCAAAAATATTTTTTTCTGGAAGATGCAGTCTAAAGACCTTAAAAATTATGTTGAAAATAACCCATAGTATTCCTTTAATCTTTTATTCTGCATGTATTTAGTCCTAAATCAAAAGAAAGAGAGAGGGGAGAAATGTTTTATCTTTAAGACTTTTGAGTGTTGCTAGAGTATTATGAATATCCAAAGATTATTATAAAGGCAGTCCATAGAAAGCATAGCAGCATAATAAAAAATAAAAATATATATATTTTCATGTAATATCTCCATGTTTCTGAATTCATAGGAACGTCCATTTATTCCCAGCAATCTTTGACTGTAATCTGAGCCTCATTCAAAACCAAGTTTATAATAAGCCAGTGAGCGAGGGTGATAAAACAGCAGGGGTCACTAATTCGAAACTCAGCAAACCTCAAAACAAGCATTCCTCAGCAGAATATATGCATGAAGATGATCTCCATTGCTCTACACCTCTGCAGTGATATACGGTCAGACTGATTGAGCTTGAATTCACATCACGCCCTCTCAATGTATTCAGCATCATAAATACAACTGAAGAGCCATTGTAAGAACCAATTACGACTACCAAAGCTTTGGAAGCCCGGTCGAGAGTGAAATTACTCCGTAATCAGGGGACCAATAACTAGACTAGCTATAGCTAGGAATGGGCATGAGATCATAAATTTGGATAACATCACCCTTGCATTTGTTCACTTCTGTCTGCTCCAAAAAAAAAAAAACAAAAAAAAAAAAAAGGAAATCTTAGGTATGTGGCTTCTGAAAACCTGGTCTGTTAAACCAGCACTGCAAACACAAACAAAGGAAGGAAGGAAGGATGGATGGATGGATGCATATTTAGGTGAAATATACATTTAATTACATTTTAGACAGAAGAAAAAAAAAAAGAAAAAAAAAAAAAATCAGTAACATTCCAGAATGTAAACAAGTCTCCAGTGCGTATTCATCCTCGTAAACATTAACAGGTTATCCTGGGATAAAAGTAGACTATATTTATACAAGACCAAATAAGTGGCTTTGAGAATATAGTTTGACTGGTTGATGTGTCCAATTTATGATTTTCTAGGGGTGAATTCACAACCATTCGTCAAAGAAATAGCCAAGAATTGGGGTTATTTTTCATGTCACCTATATCAAATGTATAGCCCACAGATCAATGACCAGACTTTTTAGCTCTTTTGAGCTTCACATTGTTTGCAAAGTAACACTGACCTGAAATATAATGACTTTGACTGCCGTGTGCCTGAAGAATTTCCACATCTGCTCTGTGGCTCTAACAAGCTCTGCAGATACAATTTGATTCCCCTCTCAAAGATTCCAATTTACTTTCAGTTTCATACAGCAATGGATGAATAACTGTTTACCTTTGCTCATGGCTGATGAATCAAGCACCCCACCAGACTCTTTATACTGGCTCTCTAAATGTGAGCAATCTGACAAAATGTTAAAATGGCTACAGAATAGATATGTGCCTGTAGAACATTAGGTAGAATGGGTTTTGCTAATGTTGCAGGCAGACAGAATTGAAATAGAACAACGCAATTTTGCCGCCTTGAATCCACACGATCTGCAAAAAAAAAGGGGGCTTCTGATAAGTAATCCTCCCATAAACTGACAATTTTAAAACCCTTATACTTTTCCAAGTGGCAGCAAGAAGCCCTCAAAGATCATTACAGGATGGTCATGTTCTGTTGTTCACCTGTCTTAACAACACTGCCACTGTATGTGTTGTAATAGATGACTAATTTACATAATTATGTTTCTTTCCCTCTCTAAATGAGGCCAGCACAGATGCCATACAATTGCCCGGTGCAATTATATTCCTTAAAGAGATGCAGGCATTGTGTGGAGTTTCTTTCATTTTGGGGCTATTAAATTAGGCAATGGTTTATTAGGCTGTCCTGGTGAACTATGGATAATGGGACTCTGAACCAAATGACCACTGCTATGGCCTTTCCTCTCCACAATATATTCTCTCCAATGGGAATAACAAACTCAATTCAGAAAACTTTGAGAGCGAGAAAAATAAGCAAAAGTCTCCATTTATTCTCAATTTAATTTCATTAATGTCTAGAAAAATCAACATTAAAGTGGTCTATTTGGGATTTTTCTGTCATGTTGCTTGTCCTCTATAGAGGTGTCCGCTTGGAATGATTCCAACACTTGACTGACTGCTTTCCATACTAAATGACTACATTGTCATCTCTCAGTGTCATTTGTCCAGATCAAACAGGAATCATTATAATCAGTTTTGGGTGGACGTGCCAACTGTGCACTCTATCATGACACATGGCCCTGGATCAGATGGAACAACTGTGGATGGATTAATCACCTTCATTGAATGAGAGCTCTAGACTGTGTACAGTATTCTCTTATTTTTACGTTTGTATCCCTCTGATGCTAATGATATTAGTGGATTTAAATGCTGCACTGGTCTAGAACACAAGTAGATTTGGCTGTGATGGATGAAATATGGACATCTGTTGTCTATTTATTTGTATCTACTAAGGTCAGCTATTTTTAACTCCTTTTTGCACTCAGATTACCACCCAAATTCATACAGAGGCTGATTTGATTGGGTTTGCCTTATGGGCAGTTTCAGTCTTTCATTTAGAATTTATGAGGATTAGAATATGGATTGAGCATTATATCAAAGTTCTATTAAGTCAGTATACAGTTCACAGAGTCCAAATTATGCTTTTTTGGCCATTGTTAGATTTGTTAAAGTCTCTTTCTGGGAGCAACACGGACACAACATACCTTTGTCACTGTGACATTACTTGAGGCTTTTGTAGCAATATACTATGCTATATAACAAGATCAATATCAAACACTGAAAAGGCAACAGCCAAAATAAATAAATAAATAAATAAAAAACACCACACTATAACTTGTCTCTTCTCTTTGTTTCTCATCTTGTCTCTTCTCTACTTTTCTCATCTCTTCCCTACTGTTTTAGTCTAATTATAACTCATATCTTCTCAACTTTTCTCCACTGTTCTCATCTCATCATAACTAAGATTTTCTTTAATATACTGTTCTCATCTTGTCTCATGTCTTCTCATCACTTCTCTACTGTTCCCATCTCATCACCTCGCACCATAACTCCCCTCTTCTCGTCTCTTCTCTACTGCTCTCATTTCTTCTTTTCTCTTCTTGTCTCTTCTCTATTGTTCTCATCTTGCTCTGATCATAATCTCTTTTATTCTTTTGTGTTCTTAGCTCATCTCTTCTCTACTACTCTCATTTTTTCTAATCTCATCTCATCTGCACTGCTCTCATTTCTTGTCATCTCTTTACCGTTCTCATTAAATCTCACCATACTTGTCTCTTCTCTTCATTTCTCATCTTGTCTCTTCTCTACTGCCCTCATTTAAATTTGTCTCTTCTCTATTGTTCTTATCTTGTCTCATCATAACTCGTCACTTCTGTTCTTTTCCATTATCATCTCTTGTTGTCTCTACTGCTCTGATTTCTTCTCATCTCTTCTCTACTGTTCTCATCTTATATCATAACTCGCCTCTTCTCTACTGCTCTCATTTCTTATCTCATCTCATCTCAACTGCTTTCATTTCTTGTCATCTATTCTCTACTGCTCTCATATCTTCTCATCTCTTCCTCACTGTTCTCGTCTCATCATAATTCATCTCTTCTCATCATAACTCCACTCTTCTTTAATCTACTGTTCTCATCTCATCTCTTCTCATTTCATCTCTACTACTCTCATTTCTTCTCTACTGTTCTCATCTCATTATAACGTATCTCTATCATCTCATCTTCATCCCGTCTACTGCTTTCATTTCTTCTCAGGTCTACTCTATTTGTTCTCATCTTGTCTCTTCTCTATTATTCTTATCTCATCTAATTTTAACTCATCTTCTCTTTTATATGGTTCTCATCTTGTCTCATGTCTTCTCATCTCTTCTCTACTGTTCTCATCTCGCTCTCATCATAACTCATCTCTTTTATTCTTTTGTGTTCTCAGCTCAGCTCATCTCATCTCGTCTCATCTGCACTGCTCTCATTTCTTGTCATTTCTTCTTTACTGTTCACATTAAGTCTCACTATACTTGTTTCTTCTCTACTGCTCTCATTTCATTTAGTCTGTTCTCTATTGTTCTCAACTTGTCTCATCATAACTCATCACTTCTATTCTTTTCCATTATCATCTCGTCTTCTCTACTGCTCCGATTTCTTCTCATCTCCTCTCTACTGTTCTCATCTCGTCTCTTCTCATTTAATCTCTACAGCTCTCATTTCTTCTCTACTGTTCTCATCTCATCATAACTTCTCTTCTCTCATCTCATCTACTGCTTTAATTTCTTCTCATGTCTTCTCTAAGGTTCTCATTTTGTCTGTAGGATCTGTACCAATCAGACACACAATTATTAATTATTTAATGAATAATCCAACAGACGTCTCAAGACCATAACAAGCAAAGGTCCAAGTAGGCCCAAGCAGACTCCGAGATGTCGGCTCTCCCACTAATCATGAGCTTTTACTCCCCCTTTGCTGACACTCGTCCAGCAACTAGTGGACCACAGAGACATTCCAGGTGGGGGAAGGTAGCCACATGCAAAGGAATGTGGGAAGTAGTAACAGACTCCATTCCCCCATTGGAAAGACACAAAGCCCATAAAACAGACTTTTCTTCATTAATTTATAGACAAACTGTTCTATAAATGTACATGCATATCCTCAGGACATTGTGTGTATGATTATTACTGTCTCATATAGTGTCTTTTGTACTGTATACCGTTTTGTGCATGCTTTATGACAGAACCACTAGATAATGTAAAATTACTGGTATCATGCTTCCTATCCAATTAATCCTTGTGTGATGCCCTAAACATTGGAGTATAGCACCCCCTTCTAGCATGCATTGTATGCTTGTTATATTAATCGGAGCATAAAGGGGCACAAACTGCTAGCTTACTTCAATGATGCATATGAGTCAGCTTCCAAACAAAGGAACTTTTCCCACTGGAAAATTGCACCTTTCTCATTGGTCAAGCCAAACTCGAGAGGAGTGACCTCCCTCAGGAGTTAAAGGGCACTGTCGGAGTGACCTCCCTCCTCTTCTCTCTCTCTCTCTCTCTCTCTCTCTCTCTCTCTCTCTCTCTCTCTCTCTCTCTCTCTCTCCCCTCTTTCTCCCTTCTGCTCATGGTTGCTGCTCATGTGGGACCGGAAACACACGGTCCGACCGTGAGGTCATGGGCCGGCAGGCCTTAACATATCAAGCCATGTGTAACTTCCTCGACCATAACGGAGTCAAACTAACACCACAAGTTCATCATCATTTCTTCATTCAACGTGGAAGAAATTGTTTGCCACTTCAACACCATCGACTCAAGGAACCATCAAGACATTCTCCTGAGACTGCATCTGGGCTCTCTCTCTCTCAACAGCCAAGGCATTGCAAGTATAGTACAATTAACTAACTAAACAGAGGTTTAGTATAAGCTGAGAACCCCTTTGTTAACAAAGGTGCTTTGAAGTAAGAAACTGATGGTTCTTTCAGATGGTTAAATTACTCTTTTCATAGCTTCATTCCCCTGTTCTGTTCCGGTTTCATTCACTTTCACTTTTCCATTTCCCATGTATGTGTGATTTGTTTGTATGTGTTTGTTTAGATTAGTTATGTGTTCATGATTTAGTTAATTAAAGCTTTTGTGTACACTCTTGCGAGTTGATTCTGGTCTGCTTGAAAATCAACATCAATTTAACGATTTGTCCACAGCTTCATGCTAAGAAAGAGTTCCTTTCTTAGAGTTGATAGACGATCAATACTGAGTGTTTGCTGGATGAACAGATTAATTGATTGTAATGTTAATTCAGCTACATCAAGTTAATTCTATTAACTGATCCAAATATTTATAATTATAACGAGTTGTGATTATTCATATTTCCTTTTCAAAGATAATTTGACTGTGGTATATATTGATAAATAATCTCATCCCTGTTTTTAAAAGATTTCGCTTCAAAGCTGTACCAAAATATGTGCAATATTATTTTCAATAAGCCATGAGAATATTACTCCAATAAGTGAATTAATCATAATTCCCTTATTAAAGCTAATTCCTTACAATATAAATTGTTAGCGGATACAACGAGACATTGTATTACGATTTTAATGGTGGAGAATTGTATTCAGACAAATAATCTAGTTATTTGTCATTTATCTAATTTATAATGGTTGTTGAACGTGACTAAATCCATTATAACATTTCCTTGCATAATAATGTAGAATAAGGACAGTTTAATTTAATTCCTAGCTCACACATACTGTTTCCCTACATATGATGGTGGAGGTACGCAGGCACTTTAACCCATCCCATGTACATTTACCCTACCAAATTCGCTACATGTCTCTTCTCTGTTATTCTCATCTTTTCGCATTTTAACCCGCCTTCTCTACTGTTCTCATTTCGTCTCATCATAATATGTCTCTTCTCATCTTGTCCCTTCTCTACTGCTCTAATTTCTTGTTCTAATTTCTTTAATGTTCTCATCTTGTCTCATGTCTATTCATCTCTTCTCTACTGTTCCCATCTCATCACCTCACACCACAACTCCCCTCTTTTTGTCTCTTCTCTACTGCGCTCATTTATTCTTTTCTCTTCTTGTCTCTTCTCTATTGTTCTCAACTGTTCTCATAACTCATCTCTTCTTTCTTTTGTGTTTTCAGCTCAACTCTTCTCCATTGCTCATTTCTTCTCATCTTTTTGCTTCATTTTGTCTCAATATAACTTCTCTTCTCGTCTTCTCATCTTGTTTCATTTCTTCTCATCCCATATCATATCATATTGTAACTCACCTCTTCTTGTCTCTTCTAATCTCTACTCTAATGCTCTCATCTCTTCTCATCTTGTCTCTTCTCTATTATTCTCATCTAGTCTCATCATAACTCATCTCTTCTCTACTGCTCTCATTTCTTCTCAACTCTACTTTCTTGTCTTTTCTCTTCTCTTCTGACATTCACATTCAGATCGTGCAGGATACATTAACACATCACGCAGAGAGGAGGAATTCATCACCTTCTCAGCTCAGAGATGTGCAGAAAGCTGAGAGGCAATCTGTTATGTGTGACGTGACTAATTTCTCACCCTAAAAGTGCTCTGGTAACTCTAGGATCCGTTTCACTGAATTGTAAGGAGCACTGAGTAGGGCAAGAATAGGTCAGCTTCCATTAACAATGAAGCATGATGGAAAATGTCACATGGGAACTGTGCCTCAAACTTAAGACAACCAAGGAGAAGAACATGGAAAATACATGCATATGTCTGAGGACAAATGTGTATTCCCTGAGTGGTGTAAATAGTGCAACCTATGGAAAAATATTGGATCGCCAAACAGTACAACTGAAGGTAGAACATTTTTGAAACATCATGAATACTGACAGCCAAATGAAAAATGAGGATGTAACACATTTTCTTCATTCAGCAACATAAGAAATAACATTGTAAGAAAAAAAAAAAAGAAATTCTTGCCCATCATGGATAGCAATCGTAAGGAATTTAACAATTATGGTTCCGATTCTATTAAATGATTCAATTTTTAATACTTTTAAGGATGCACTTAAATATCTTTCTTTAAATACAAGTTGTTATATGAACAACCAGTCAGTAATCCAACTGATTTAGGTCTCACGAGTACACAAAACACAACAACTATTCTTGGTCTATTTTGAGCTGAACATGAGTGAGTCTTTGACCAACTTATTAAAAAACGGACTTTACACGTCAATGATTTGCACAGTGCCAAGTCTTTCTCTTCCATCACATTCACATCAATTTAGACTTCAAGCTCAGTTCAAACTCAGCTAAAACTTTTTATTTTTTTGTATTTTTTTTTTTTTAACAGGAAACAGTTTATGGAACCGAACACCATTAAAATATTTTTTTTATATGGATCTTGATTCCCAACCATATCCTCATCACTTAACTTGATGGAAATACAGTATGATATTGTGGTGTCATTCTTGTTGCAGAAACAAACAATAAATATGAAATAAATGCAGTAACATATGAGATAGTGCCATTGCCTTGTGTGAAATGCACAACTTGTTTGTTAGATAAATTTCATCATCTTAATCCTTCAGTTAAATCACTTTGCTAAGTCAGTGGACACATGTTTGATGTAAATACATATAGATCCTTCTGGCTGTTTGAATAGGGGAGTGTGCAGAAGATTAACAGCACTTTTCTCTTAAGACTGCAGACACAATTATTGATCCTCAGTTACAGAGTGTGACCTTGTGTTCTCTGTGGAAAATGATTTACAGAAATCAGGAACAGTGGGGCTGCGGCAGTATTTGAAATTGCATTCTTTCTGGGCTGTAGGAGTTCTGCCTGGGCTGAGTGGGAAATTAACCATAGAAAGTTAGGGCCGAGAGGGCCAGCCATTCAAAGTGTCCAAGAGTTGCCCCCTGCTCTCATTCTAGCAGACAATAACTGCCACTGCTGACAACATCCATTTTTCACAAGCACTTACCTAACACAGGAGAGAGAGAGAGAGAGAGAGAGAGAGAGAGAGAGAGAGAGAGCGCAAGAGAGAGAGAGAGCGAGCGAACACGGCAACCCTAGAACGCCTCTGTCTTGCAGCACAGTGTGGATGGCGAATGGAGCGGCCGTTTTCCAATCTCACCCTCTAATTATTTTCTCCAGCATGCCCTGAGAAGATTTCCTCACTGAGACTAAAAGATGTACAACTCATTAATATCTTGTTGTTACAAAGAATGCTGAACAGATCAGTAAACAGAGGCTATGTTTGGAAAGAAATAGCATACGGCTGAGAATGAATAGAGAATATTCTTTACTTATATATATATATATATATAGTATGTAAAACAATATGCAGTATAAATGTTTGCATGTCACATGGCCTACCACTACACTGCATGTTTATTTCAGTAAGTGGTATCCAGTTATCATGTAAAAATACTGCTTTTTGCATTTCAAACCAATTTTTGTGAAATAAAAGTCTAAACTTTGCAGTTCAATCAAATAATGAATCATGAAGGAGATAATAAAAAAGTGTGGTTGATAATTATGCCATTCATTCACTGCACTGCAAATGCAAGGTCACATTTGGGCAAATATAATAAGTGATCTGGGTATTGTATACTATACAATTAATTGTTGTTGTCTAATGTGGTAAGCATGATTCAGTTATATTAAAAGGATAGTTCACTCAAAAATGAAAATTCTCATCATTTACTCGCCCTCATGCCATCCCAGATGTGTATGACCTACTTTATTCTGCTGAACACAAATTAAGATTTTTAAAAGAATATCTCAGCTCTGCAGGTCCAAACAATGCAAGTGAATGGTGGCCAGAACTCTGAAGGTCCAAAAAACATTTAAAGACAGCATAAAAGTAATCCATAAGACTCCAGTGGTTAAATGTTTGTCTTCAGAAGCGTATGTCTTCATATGATAGGTGTGGGTGAGAAACAGATCAATAGTTAAGTTCTTTTTTACTATAAATTATTCTCCTTGCACAGTAGGTGGTGATATGTATAAAGGCAAATTGCCAAAAACAAAAGAAGAATGTGAAAGTGGAGATTTATCGTAAATATTGATCTGTTTCTCTCCCGCACCTATCATATATTTTCTGAAGATATGGATTTAACCACTGGAGTTTTATGGATTAATTTTATGCTGCCTTTTTATGCTTTTTGGACTTTCAACATTATGGCCACCATTCACTTGCATTGTATGAACAGAGCTGAGATATTCTGTTCATCTTCAGTAGAAGAAAACATCTGGAATGGCAGGAGGGTAAGTAAATTATGAGAATTTTCATTTTTGGTTGAACTATCCTTTTAAAGATTAGTTTTTTTATTTATTATTTTTTTTATTAAACCAATTAATGACAGTGTTGGGTGAATAAACATATGTGTGTTACAAGTGCTAGGGAGTTTGAGAAGGTAGGTTATGGGGTTGATTTGTTTAACTATGGGAAATGGGCCAATAAACCAGGGACTTAACTTCTTGCAGGATAGATGTAGCTGGATGTCCCTGGTTGAGAGCCAGACCTTCTGTCCAGGTTGGTAATGTGGGGGTGTTGACCTTCTGACGTCAGCCTGGCTCTTCTGGCACCATACTGCCCTGCTCAGGTGGACGTGGGCCGCATCTCATACCCTCTTGCTCTCCTTGAACCAATGGTCTACAGTTGGAAACTCTGAAGGTTCCCCTGCCCAGGGAAACAGGGGTGATTGGAAGCCGAGTATGCACTTTAAGGGGGTAAGGCCAGTTGCCGCCTGCCAGAGGGATTTCGGTGCATACTTGGCCCAGGGCAAAAACCGGCTCCAGCTGTGTTGGTTGGTGTGGCAGTAAGTCCTCTGGAAGTGGCCAATTTCCTTGATCTTCCTCTCCGCCTACCCATTCGTCTGTGGATGGTAACCTGAACATTCCAATGACAGACTCAGTCACACTTAGAAGGGAAAAGAAGTTGCACCATACCTGTGAGATGAATTGCGGGCCCCTATCCGACATGATATCATCAGGTAGTCCAAAGTTTCTGAATACATGATGAAATAGTAGTTTGGTGGTCTCCATGGCAGTAGGTAGTTGTTTCAGTGGGATTAGCCAGCAAGCCTTGGGGAATCTCTCCACAGCAACTAAGACACAGGTATTACCTTCTGATTCGGGCAGGTCGGTGATGAAGTCAACTCCCAAGTGTGACCATGGATGTTGGGGTACGGGCAGTGGGAGGAGTTTGCCGGCTGGAAAGTGGCAAGGAGATTTAGCGATGGCACATTCAGGACACCCTAGGACGAAGCGGTGTATGTCTTGGGACATATGAGGCCACCAGTATTTGAACCGGAGGAGCGAGAGGGTCTGATGAATACCAGGGTGACCAGTGCCCAGGGAGGAGTGAACAGATTCGAGGAGGGAGGCCCGAAGTGTGGCAAGAATATAGCATCTTCCCTCAGGACCTTCAGGTGGAGCAGGATCCAAGACAGTGGCTTGAGCGATCTGGTTTCTAAAGCCAATTGTATGGGGCACATTAAAATTTTCGAGGGCATAATGGTTTCTGTCTCCGCCGGGTTGTTGTTGGGAGAGTGTCTGCAAGACAGGGCATCGGCTTTAGAGTTTTTGGATCCGGGGCGGTAGGAAATCGTGAATTGGAAACGGGTGAAGAACAGGGCCCACCGAGCTTGCCGTGTGTTTAGCCTGCGTGCCTTCTGGAGATACTCTAGATTCCGGTGATCAGTGATGACCAAGAAGGGGTGATGGGAACCCTCGAGCCAATGACACCATTCTTCCAGAGCCAGCTTTATGGCAAGCAGTTCTCTATTCCCCATGTCATAGTTCTGCTCCACCTGAGATAGCTTCTGAGAGTAGAAGGCGCAAGGATGTAGCTTAGATGGGTTCCCCTGCCACTGAGAAAGCACAGCTCCTATGACTGTGGAGGAAGCATCGACCTCAACTACAAAGGGTAGCATAGGATCTGGGTGGGTAAGTACTGGAGCAGTGGTGAAGGTTCTCTTCAACTTGGCAAAGGCGAGGGAGGCTTCTGGGGAACAAGACAGGTTCTTGGGTCCTTTCTTGAGCAGGGAGGTCAGAGGAGTGGCTATGGAACTAAAATCCCGGATGAACCGTCTGTAAAAATTGGCAAACCCCAGGAAACGTTGAAGGTCTTTGATGGTTTTCGGAATCGGCAATGGCTTGACTGCTTCCACCTTCCCCTCGTCCATCTGAATCCCTTGTGGGCTGATGTTATAGCCTAGGAACTGGATGTGACTCTGATGGAATGAGCACTTCTCTGCTTTGAGGAACAACTGGAATTCCCACAGGTGCTCCAATACCAGGGCCACGTGCTGACAATGGTCGGTCTGGTTCCGGGAGTATATCAGGATATCATCTATGTATACTAGGATGAAGCGGTGGAGGTACTCCCAGAACACCTCGTTCATGAAGCCCTGGAATATGGAGGGGGCATTGACCAGGCTGTATGGCATGATCCGGTACTCATAGTGCCCTGAAGGTGTTATAAAGGTCGTCTTCCACTCATCCCCCTTCCGTATGCGAATGAGGTTATAAGCGCTGCGGAGGTCGAGCTTGGTCAAGACCGTTGCTCCTCTTAGCAACTCCAAGGCAGCGGGGAAGGGGATAACGGTACTTGACCGTGGCGTTGTTCAGACCCCAATAATCAATACAGGGCCTCAAACCTCCATCCTTCTTTTGCATAAAGAAGAAGCTAGAAGCGGCAGGGGAAGTGGATGGGTGGATATAACCTTGAGATAGAGCTTCCTCGATGTATCCCTCCATGGCCCTTTGTTCTGGGAGCGACAAAGGGTAGATCCTTCCTCTGGGCAGTGGTGCACCCAGTAGAAGCTCGATTGCACAATCCCATGGGCAGTGCAAAGGAAGTTGGGAAGCTTTCTTAGGGCAGAAGACGTCAAGATACTGCTGGTAACAGGTTGGTACGTTGAGGGGGCCGTCACTGGCTTGGCTTTCGATGGTGGTGGTGAAGACATTTACAGGCTTTGAGGTAGACAGGGCCTCTCCTCTTCTGTCTTGGAGTACTGGGCGAAGACAGGTCTTGAAGCAGTTCTACCCCCAATCGCAGGATTTCACCGGTTTTCCGTTGAGTGATCGCATAACCAAGGACGGCCCAGAATGATGTCCGCAGTCGAGCCCTCCAGAACCATAAACTCGATCTCCTCAAGATGCATGAAGCCCACCGGTAGGGTCACCGGAGTGGTATGGTGACGGCTGTATCCTTCGCCCAGTGGGTCTCCAGTTATGGAATGAATGGGGAGGTCGGTGTCGACGGGGACCTTTGTGAACCGGAGCTTGCAACAGAGGTTGCCAGCAATTAAGTTCCCTGCGGCCCCGGAGTCAAGGTGCGTGGTGACTGTAAAAGACATAAGCAGAGGACACATTTACACTTGTGCACAAAGGAACATTGCTTGCAAAGACTGCTGTGATGGAACTCACCGCGGAACGTGTTGGCTTCAAGGGGCAGGTGGCTACGAAGTGTCCATTATTGCCACAGTACAGACATAACCTATTGTTGAATTGAGGGAGATGAGAGTGATCGAGTTGCATGGGCTCTGGGCTGGGTTCTGAAGGGCAATGGCTGGACAGGTAGTGAGCTGATTGTAGGTTTGTAGGGAGGGGCTTTCAGTCAAACAAGACTGCATGCAATGAGCCACTCGAATGGATAGCTGGATGAATTGTTCTAATCCCATAGTGTCATCATACACGGTAAGTTGCAGTCTCAGTCGAGGATCTAAGCCCTGGCGGTAGGTGGTCATCAGGGCAGGTTCGTTCCATCCACTAGCCGCCGCCAACTTGCAGAACTGAAGAGCATAATTGGTGACTGTCCGCCTTCCCTGGTGGATGCCATGAAGCTGTTCTGCCACTGAAGTGTCACCTGAGGGGGGACAAAACACTTCCTTGAAATGAATTAGAAAGTTAGAGTGTTTCCATTACCGAGCTTCCTTGATCCCAGATTGTCCGAGCCCATTGGAGAGCTCTCCCGGTCAGGAGGGAAATCACGCAGACGATCCTCGAGCGTTTGGTAGGGAAGCTCTGAGACTGCATTTCCAGAATGAGTTGGAACTGTAGGATGAAGCCGCCACAATCCCCCATAGATCCAGAATAAGGGGCTGGATTAACCACGGAGCTAACATGAGATGGGAACGGAAACGGAGTGTGGTCGGGTGCAAGAGCAGCTGGTGCTGAAGGTGTGGCTTGTTGTGTAAGGTCAGTTGTTTGAAGAAGGGTCGCTCTGAGCTGACGCACTAATTCTAGGAGCGGATCTTCATCTGGGCTGTGGCAACACCCACTGGATTCATATTTCTATCGGTCTAGACTTTCTGTAATGATACGCAGACTCAGAAACTTGAGATGAACCCAGCTGCGGGAGTTTATTGGACAGGACCCTGAAAAAGCAGGCAAGGTGAGTGTTCAGGTATAGTACACAGTCTTGGGAGACAGTCTAGGATCAGACAGGGAATCAAGGTAGAAGGCACAGATCCACTAGAGTAGGATTACTAAAACAACAGGTGCCCAAACAGGTAGTAGTGGATTACTTTATTTGTGTAACTTACCTAAATACTGATGAACTATGTTCTACTGCACAACAAGGTTACCTGACAAATTTAGTGTGTGTATGTGTGTATGCTGCAGAAATACTAGCATAGTAGTATAGCATTCTGAACATACCCATGGTGTTTTCCATAACTTCTCAACTTGTCTGTCTCAACTTGTCAGTTTAATTTTCATTCCTTTAATTTTGTTTTTCATTACTATTGCAGCACAACAATAAAGCTTCACTTAGAGTCAATTTACAGCATCTTAACAATGCACTGATTATGACAAACAGCTCTGATGTATGATATGCAATCTGAGCACTCTTAAAGTCATCTGATATCAACTCAGAAATTAGTAAAGCACACACACGTCCAAACGCCCAAGCAGATTTTAAATCCCACCTGAACATGAAATTACCTTCTAATATAAAGTAGACTTCTTTTTTTAAATCCAGAGTCAAGGTTAAAAACTGAATCTGCATTAGTGCCTTTCCTTTAACTGCGGTGATAAACAATGCTGAAAGTTAAGTTGTCTAAATGCCAGATTCCGCCTGATTGATTGTTAAACTTTACTTTGACCTTTCAAATGGGCTTATCGCAATTTCTTTGGCAATATCATAGAAGGGTTGTCTTGCATTCACTGCCTTGTAACTGATACCAACCGCATTCTCCCCTTTACCTGATAATACCACAGAGTGCTTTGATACATAATGCAAAAGTAAATGGCAGGGCATTCTGCGACTTGAAACTTCATTTTACGCTTTCATGATTTCAGGACATTTCCCCTTTATGCATCAAAGGTGCTTATCAAAGACAGAACATTTGCATTCAGCAGTCTGTTTATTTATTTAAAACTCAGTTCAGAGGCTTAAAGTCCATAGCTCTGATAATAAAAGCTTTTCATGCTAATCCATCAGTTGTATATTTGGTTTTTAGTAGAAAAAAAAAATAAAAATTACTTTGTGGCCATGGACAAAAAGGACCATTAGTTGAAACCAATGATTCACTTTTGGATTTTGATCTATTGTGACTATAGCAGAAAAACAGGGGACAGGGGACAAGTTGTCACATGGGGAAGTAGTGAGGGCTGTTTCTCAGTAACTATTCAGTTTTGCACAAAAAAAAAAAAAAAAAGTAACATGTTTTCTCTAGCAGTGGTTTTGTATATTGGTTTCAAACACACTGTTAAAACCTTCTTAAATTAGTAGTTTGTCATTTCCATCATCCAACCCAAAATATTAATAAAACATAAATACCAATATCAAGATATTTTTGCTACATCTCTTGGGTAAACAAGTAAACAATAAAACCGCACAAGCATACTGTACATTAAGGCAAGGGTCAACTATATAATGAAGACATAATATAATATGAATGTAATGTTACGCAACGTAAAACAATATAATATAATTAAGATTTTATCCAATCTGTGCTCCTCTCCATCAAAAGCTGGTGTGTAGTGAGTGTACTGGCACACTATTGCTGCCGTCGCATCATCCAGGTGGATGCTGCACATTGGTGGTGGTGGAGATTCCCTCTATATTATATAAAGCGCTTTGAGTGCCTAGAAAAGCGCAATATAAATGTAAAGAATTATTTTTAATTAAGTATTCTTGGGGCAAGTTGTCAATTTTTTGTGCGCATGTTTTACATTTTATAATTGTATACAATATATTAAATTTTATAATGCCCAAAATGTGGTTCGAATCATAGTACCTTTTACATTTAAGTTTTGTGAAATGTTTTGTTTCATTTCAATTGTTTAAAGGTGCAGTTTGCAAGATTCCGAAACTCTTGTTATTAATGACACCTGTGGCCATTAAGTGAACTGCAGCCAGCTACATGTTGCTGCATTTATACGATAGCCTATGTCGGCGTTAGCTAGCTAGCCAGCTTTATCAATAGCTGTAAATTTGATGGATGACAGTAGCCGTTTATAAAATAGGCTGTACATTATAAATGTTGACACAGTTCAGTATTGATGTGATTCCATCACAACTGTCATTTTGATATATTGATGAGCTATTGTTTTATAATAATAGAATGTATATATTTTCTGTATAACCAAGTTACGTTACACTAATGAATGGGTCTTTTAGCATTATCTTGAACATTTTCTAGCATTCATTTCTTGTGTTATTGTAGTTTAGCTTGCTGAATAATTACAGATTAACATTATGACAGTTACTGTGCAGGCAAGATCAAGTTAGCTAAAATTACACAGATCAGTCCTTATGGCACTATATTTCACATGCTTTGCAGTTATGTAAGCTTATCTGTCCAATAAGAAGAACGGCAATTCAGGGTCGGTTTTGATTCCCTCCAGGAATCAAATGCCCTGCCGATGCTCACTCTAGTTTTCGCTCGACCATGATCACATTTCCGCTTAGCCAGACTGGATTCAGTAGAAAAATGTTTATTATTTTTTTTTTTTTTGTTTGTTTGTTTGTTTTGGCTTACTCTGAGTTTGTGTAGGATTTGGTGTTGTGCTGGAAGCCGGACGCTTGCTGGTTTCCATCTCTAAGATAACGTTACCTAGTGTTGCAGTTTGTTGTCACTGTTAAATAGTGGAAGAGAAGCTATTACTGTCTGAGGCATGGCTCTCGGGAGCACGCATAAACTTTGGATTTTCCCGGCAAAAGCGACCCGCTCCCGTCACATGAAAATCAGTCTACAGGCTTTAATAGGCAACTTAGGAAAAAAAAATTACTGTAATATCTATAAAGTCTTAGAGTCATCATTGTGTAGTTTGATTAAATATGATTGTAAATAGTGTATAAAAATGTAATAATAATTGTATTTAGAACCCCTGTGAGCAAGCTGAAGGCAACTGTGGCAAGGAACAAAACTCCATAAGATGTTGGTTAAATGGAGAAAAATAACCTTCAACCAGGCTCACTGTGGGGGCCAGTTCCCCTCTGGCTAACCATCATGAATATAATGCCAATATTAGTTATTTATGTACAGTGCAGGTCATAGTTTAAGATTAGTAAACTAAGTAAGTGTTAAGGTCCAGTGTTTTTAAAAAAAAAAAAAAAAAAAAAATTATGAATTTTAAGATTAATGACTAATGTCTTTAAAGTCCATCCTGGATTAACTGCATCAATTCACATAGATGCATTGTCCTTTGTTAGTTGGCTGGAATAAAATGCAGGGCTCGACATTAAGCACGGTCATGTGCTTGTCCTCCGGACAAGTAAATTGGTCATTCACTTGTCTGAGTAAAAAAGTTACTTGGAGAGAAAAAAAAAAAAAAAAGACATTAAAGTTACATGCTCAAGTAACATATCAATGTTTACGTTGTATATTTTTTTCTAAAATTATGACCGATGCCCAACCTAATAGTGTACCTATGCAATCAACTAAATTCTCTGTGACAGAAATGTAAACTGCACTGGATAGAGGAGGAGGCTATTGTCACATGTTAATTATTTTATGCTACGTATGGTAGTAAAATGAAGGAAAGCCTCCATCACCACCATTAACAGCAGGGGTGCACACACTTCTATGGAATGAGATCTACTTTTTCCATCATGTTATTGCAGCAAGATCTACTATGTACAATAAAGGCTATACATTATTACAATACCAAAATTTCAGTACTCTGTAGTGAAATTTGACGATTCTCAATACCAGCTTCAAAACCACAACAAACAATAACACTGACTAATATGTTAATTATGGAAGAATGGTTTCAATTTCTTAATTATTCAAGACTAGTAAACAGTCAGTAATAAAACAATAATAATAATAATAATAATAATAATAATAATAATAAAACAGCAATGAATAAACGATTAAAAATAATAGAACAAAAATACAAATTATGAAAATTCAGTGCTTTAACAGCTTTCAAAGTTTTTAACAGTAGTAGGCTATCAAGTATTCAAGTAAACATTCAGAATGAAATGCAACATAAAACTACTACTGGACTTCACTGTATGATAATACATTAATACTTTTAAAAGCTACTAAATTTACTCAGTCAAAAGTAGTGAGCATTTTCTCATTTTCTTGTTATGGTTGTTTGATTATTATAATGACACACTAGACAGCAGCAGGTCTATAAGCTTAAATTTATACTCACAAGTCTGACATTTTAATACAAATCCTCTTTTTTTCTCCGCTGTTTACGTTCACTTTAGACATCACTCTGTGTTTACATGAATACCCCACCAAGACGAGTATTTTGGTGGAATTTTGAAATGTATTTGTCCGTTCAGGTGCGCATTAGCACAAGCATTTTCGGAACACACGGGCTTGTTCAGCACACACATATACGCCACCTGTCAATCAAACAGAGCGCAGCTGTTACTAGATCACTAGTGAATTATAAAATTATGTGCTCTGGATTACTTTCATATTCTTATTCTGCTGTTGAGTTTTCTAATAAGTGACATAGGCTTTCACGAATATAGCCTGTTATTTTTTTGTTATTGACGTTTTAATCAGTCTGCTTGTCTGGTCTGGCAAGAAAAATTCTTTCACTTGCCCCTTTAAAAATCCACTTATCCTGGACAAGCGGACGAGCGTTAATGTCAAGCCCTGAAATGTGTGACAACTTTACTCAGTCTCTTCTACCGTATGGATACAACTTTTACAGAATTTTAAGCAAGACTCAAACACATTTGCCAATCTTCAATGCTACTATTGTCAACATACCGCACAATTTGTCATATTAGTGTCTTCTAGGCACAACATTGTTTAAAAGCACTATTACAAGCAATACATCTGAAATGTATGTTGAATAATTAATACTGACATTCCATTTGATAACTTGAACAAAGACTAAATTGTTTGATTCGCCAGGTTACAATTAACTCATAGGCTGAATTTGAGATGAATTTTTCCATTTTTACTTTGTGTAGAGAGTAGTGCAGCCACTTATTTTTGAAGTCTTGGAATGCTGCAGGTAGCATTTTTCCTTCAAAGGAAAAAGTGAATTTGTATTCAATGTGACTTACAAGTGCGCTTCTAGATCCAGAGAGCAACAAAACATTTCAGATAAGGTGGTGAAAAAAAAAAAACCCTGAACTCATTTTAAGCACTACAGAGGACAAACGAAAATAATTCAAAGAAGTATTTCTTGTCCCCAAGGACCAATCAAATTCTATGTCACTGTGTTGAACGCTCATATGAAGGGAAGGCAAGGCACTGAAAAGTCAAACAAGGCCATGAGCTAGCAGTGCTCAGGGTAAAACACATTTAGTCTTTGTTTCCCACTTTTTCCTGAGTATTTCTGAGTGTGTGTATGAGAGAGAGGGAGGGAGAGAGAATTTAAGTGTTCAAGCCAAGGATAATGCTTGAAGCAAGATTCTTAACAACATGCTTTGTTTGAGTGTTACTTATTTAGTTACACCTGGCAACACTGTGTCTGGTTCATGTTCAGCAGTCTGTGCATGCTTAAAGCATGAGAAAGTTTGTAAACAAGCTTCTCCCATGAACGAGCGTGCCAAGGAGACTGCGGATGTCAAGATTTATAGTGAATAAGGACATACATTTTGGTCAGTTTCTTACTCAAAGTGATTGCATTGCTTCAGAAGACATGGAGAAAATCACTCAAGTCGTATCGATTACTTTTATGCTGCCTTTATGTCCTTTTGGAGCTTAAGTTTTGCACCCCAATTTGCATCGTGTGGACAAAAAAAAAAAAACCTCATAAAAAGGTACATGGGTGAACTGTAAGTTGGGGTCCTCCAAGGATTTTGCTTAGGGCCCCCCATACGCTCAGAAATGGCCCTGGCCTTTGACGTCAACAACAAAAGAAAAGGGAACTATTTTATCCTTTCTTTTAAAAGCTGAAAAGACTATTTATTTTAATATCCTAACTATATACGAGTTGCATTGTAATTTATTTTTTATCATTGTTTCTTTCCTTGCTGTCCGTGACCCTATCAGAACAGACCTGTGACCCACTTTTGGGTCGTGACCAACCATGAGAACCACTTGACTATATAATTCACAGCATATTGCCATTGCTAAAAAGATGTAGAATCACACTGCAAAAAATTATATCTGATAAATAAAAAAAGTCAGCACATCCAGCATCAATACTTAAAGTGGTGTGGATATCAGGGACATAGTCATACTGAGAGCAGTCCATGGTTGTGTGAATACATGCAGTGAAAATTCATTTTATGGTTTCTCTTGCCTCTCCATGAGAAGACATCACTACAGAAACACAGCAGTGACAAGTTTGTTAACTGTCAAAAATCCTCCTTCAGGGGAAATTTCAACGCTTTTGTTTGAAATAGGTTTCATTTTAATAATGAGTCTGAAAATCTGATCTAGCATTGATGTTACTGGTGACACGAGTAATCTCGTTAACTCTGCCAGAGTGATTTACAGGATAATGAGCAAATTAGATCTTTATCGCTGAAGAGGTCCATCACAACTTTAGGCTAATAAGAACTTTAGGGAAGGAGGAATGTTCCAGAAGTGCCCCATTAAGAAGCAAAATGCCTCATTCACAATGGCTTACTTTGAGATTCAGCACTTGAAATCGCATGCAGCCAGGTCTCATTTTATGTTCCGCAAACCAGATCGCATTAGTTCATTAGCACAGCTCATCTGCTTGAGGAAACAGCTTGTCACACATTGAAGAATCAAAACGCATGCTTTCTGCAAAACAACAAGACGAGCATTAGGAATCTGAGTGCCACGCCATGTTAAAATTGTACAATCATTTGCTTCAATAAAATTTGCATTTAGCAGTTTAAAGTGATGGGAGTTAATGGAAAGTCTGGACAGAGTGTACACAATAATGACTTCACTTAGTGCTCCTAATTCTCTTCCACAATTTGTAGTGATTGAAAGTGCAGCATTAATATAATGTGCTTGGCAAACATCCAGACTTCATCAAAGTTGGATCACAGAGGTACTGTAGGTAGGGGAGTCATAGTCTGATTTATGAAGGTGGTTATTTCATGCAATAGAATAGGAAAGCATTTTTTTTTCTCAATGTAATAGAATTAAATTGACAGTATATCCTGTCTTGTTTTACTGTGTGTGTATATATATATATATATATATATATATATATATATATATATATATATATATATGCAGTATTTTATTTTGCTTTAATTATTCTGTGTCTAGCTGTTGAATTATGCATGTACAGGAAGCCTCAGTCCCCAAAAACAAATTTGAGTGTGTGAACATACTTATGTTAAATCAGCAATAAATCTGATTCTTATTCTGATTAATATGAAATTATAATTTGAGAGATTTGAAATGATAGAATTATTTATTATTTCAAACTTTTGTAATAAAAGGAATATCTGTCATTAATTGTGGTCAACAAGATTCAGACAGTATCAAATAACTGAAAGTGATATTTCTGGATTTAGTTATAACAAGTAGATAAGTCTATTTTAGAATTTAGATGTCAGTCAAAATTCTCTTTCACCATGGAATGTATTGCAGAATTTATTCTAGGTATTTGGAAGGTATTTAATACTAGTTCAAGGTTCTCACACCTTTTGACCAATCAATTTTCATGATTTTTCCATTATATTTTTAGTCATTTTTGATTACTGGATCAGGGTTCTTAAATAAATGATGTTTCTCTTCAGAGATTGCACTAACAAAGAGCAATTTCTAGCTGATGGAATATTTTATAGCCAAGCATTGATTTATTAGGATTTTGTTAATTTTCATTACTTTTCCAGGTCTGAAAAATATTATTTAAAAATTATTTGAAATTTCCAGGTTCCCTATCTGTCACTCACTCGACATTGTGTTGATGTAGTGACACTAGGGGTCACTCTTGGGAGCCCGAGACACCTCTGGTCTTTGATAAAAGGCCAATGAAAATTGGCGAGTGGCATTTGCATGCCACTCCCCCGGACATACGGGTATAAAAGGAGCTGATATGCAACCACTCATTCAGATTTTCTCTTCATGCTCACTGAGCTGAATTCTCACGACTGTTCTTTCACCTCTGCTGGATCTGATGGCGCATTTCAGCAGCTTCTCCCTCCTTTGCACTGGTGCACTGCAGAGAACGCCCCTGGGTGCTTCGGCAGAAAAAAAAAGAGTATATTTTTCTGAGAGTATATTTCTCTAAAAGAGCGGCACACACGGAACGTCTTTTTAAAGATGCCTTTCAGACTGTGTGTTATTCCTGGTTGCGGTCGTTACCTCTCAACTTCGTGTCTGGGCGCGACCCACACGGAGGCAGTGTTCGTGGATGGTTCATGTTCTCACTGCAAGAACATGACCGTGGCAACATTGCGGTCGCGGCTTGCTTTCATATTTGAAGACGGCCCTCCTGACTGCGCTCACTTCCATCAAAAGGGTAGGAGACCTGCAAGCATTCTCTGTCAGCGAAATGTGCCTGGAGTTCGGTCCGGGCTATGCTCATGTGATCTTGTGACCCTGACCGGGCTATGTGCCCAAGGTTCCCACAACCCCTTTTAGGGACCAGGTGGTGAACCTGCGAGCGCTGCCCCAGGAGGAGGCAGACCCAGCCCTGTCGTTGCTGTGTCCGGTGTGCGCTTTACGCATCTATTTGGATTGCACGCAGAGCTTTAGGATCACTGAGCAGCTCTTTGTCTGCTTTGGTGCACAGCGGAAAGGAAGCGCTGTCTCCAAGCAGAGGATCGCCTACTGGCTCATTGACACCATAGCTATGGCATATCACTCCCAGGACGTGCCGCACCAGGTGGGGCTACGAGCCCATTCTACCAGGGGTGTAGCGGCCTCCTGGGCCCTGGCCAGGGGTGCCTCTCTAACAGACATTTGCAGAGCAGCGGGCTGGGTAACCAGTAATGTAACCCCATGTGATGTATATCTTCTGCCAATTCGTTTCCCTGTTGGCAAACTGCGTCTTCCTTGGGCAGAGCCCTCTCTGCCACAGTCTCCATGTTTGTAGTAACTCCTCCCCCATTGGGTAGGATCTATCATGAGACTTCTCCACATGGTCGGCAAGACCATGTGACGTATTTTCCACTTAAATATACACCCCCTCTCTTTGGGCGAGGTGTGGTCCCCGACTAGACCTAGCGGCCCAGTCGGATAATCCCCCTTGTTTTTTTAGGGAGTGGAAAAAAAAAAAAAAGGGGGAAAAGAGGCCATGACTGGGTTAGCCTGTCTCTATCTTTTGGGTAGTGGACTTGTCCCCAAAGGGCCATTCGACACTCATAACTATGTTGGGGAAGGTTACTTGTCAGCCTGGTGCGCTGGCTACAAGGCACACAGTTGTCTGCCATCACACACCACTAATTCACGTAAAACAGTTCAGCCAGTTGCGCCGTTTTGTATAGGGACCCCTAGTATCACTACATCAACACAACGTCGAGTGAGTGACAGATAGGGAACGTCCTGGCTACTTGCGTAACCTCCGTTCCCTGATGGAGGGAACGAGACGTTGTGTCCCTCCTGCCCCAACGCTGAACTACCCGCTGCAATGGCTGGACCTTGTCTCGGCTCCTCAGCATAAAACATGAATGAGTGGTTGCATACCAGCTCCTTTTATACCCGTATGTCCGGTGGAGTGGCATGCAAATACCACTCACCAATTTTCATTGGCCTTTTATCAAAGACCAGAGGTGTCTCGGGCGTGTCACTACATCGACAAACGTCTCATTCCCTCCATCAGAGAACGGAGGTTACGCAAGTAACCGGGACGTTTTCCATAACATTGGGAACCCTGCAATGTATTAATAAAAGCTCCTTTAGTGGAGTTCAGTTTCCACAAACGAAACCTAAGCATGCACCACAATGCCACATTCACAAATTGCAGTGGGAGTCACCACCTTGATTGTTTAAAACACAATTACAGTGTGAATAATGTACAGACAAATTATCTCCTTTTAACCCTATGGGAAATCTTGATGTGTATTGAGATGTTTCACCTCTCATGCAAATGGCTTCAACATTGGAGATCAATTCCCACTGTTCCCAGGAAACAGTTCCCAGGTATCAGTTCCCACGTATTAAAGTCAAACACCACATGACATTAACTTCCAAACAGTTTAAAACACAGCACAGCTTGCACATTTGTAAATTGATTGACTTGTAAATTGACGAGAGACTTAACTCAATGATCATTTCAAATTGATAGTTTGAAAAGCGAGGTGGTCTTTAAAAACAGATGAGGTCTTTAAGGTTGATGCTCTTTAAGTTTCAAATCAACAAAACCTACCTCCCCTACCATGAATCCTAAACCTAATCTATTGTGTCATAAAAAGCAAATGTATGATGATAATCACAATTTCTGAAGCAACCATACCATTTTGTTTTGAGTCAAGGACACTTTCATCTCACATGTCAATGTGTGGGTGCAATTTTCTCTTAAACATTCTCCCCAATGTGTTATTTAGGACATTGGGACTAATAACCTGTGTCCACAGCCATTTCAGAGACTGCTATGCTCACTAGACATTCAAATGTACATACACCTCAACTTCATAGTCTTCACTTCTCTATAAAGACATGCACTGATCAAGCCTCACACATGCACTGTGCTAATCAATGCAGTTCAAGGCTTTACTGACAATTACCTAGAGTGCTTCTAATTGACCGTGTGGGATTAGCGTGATGAGGCATAACCTGTTTACATAACCAAGGTTTGATTAAAAACTACAACACTTGTTTGCTTGTTTTACAAACATGTTTCTATGCACAGTTGGCGCATTGTTCACTCTTTCTCCCAATACCAGAGGTATGATGTAACTAGGGGCAAGTCTGAAAGACTGCACTTGCTTCAAGGATCAGTTCTATAAACATAATTATTTTTTAACTAAGGCCAGAAGTTTTTCAAAGCCACCCAAGAGAACCATGAAATCCAGAAGTGTGTCCCCTCAGCTTTGTGAGCCAAGTGGATTTTGAAACTTTCCAAAAAACAAAAAACAAAAACACACCCCACCACACATGAAAAATGTACTGTGGGACATTTTTGCAAAAGGGATATTTACATTTGATTGTATAAGCATTCTGTGAGGAAACAGGAAAAGTAAGAGTTTATGAACTGATGTCCTTTTATTGGTTAATTGTGTCAAAGGAAATACAAGTCATTGTTTTAGCACCAAGTGTTCATTGCACCAATAAACTGCCATGATAAGTACAACAAGCCACGTAAAAATAAAGGTATGTATAGCAGGTATAATAACGTGATTCTACTGTGAGATCAGGTTGGTCAGTCTTTAACATTGTGCTTTGAGTTCAAAGAAAGTCATAAGGGTTTGGGAAAACATGAGGGTGAGTACGACGGCAGAATTTTCCTTTTTTGTGTAAACTAGTCATTTAAACTAAAAGTTTGCCACCAGACTAACATGTATTAATGTATACAGAACTACAGTTGTTAAATTTGTTGTTGTTTTTTTTTTCCTTTCCTTTGGTTATTTAGGTCGCCAAGTGAGCCAGAACTACCATTGGAGCCCCCTTAAAAAAAAATAAAAATAAAATAGGTCCATGACGCCTCTGATGACATCCAGGTAACTACAGTTCTGTTCGGTATTTCAAACAGAACTCATCAAGAGATGTAATATTCCAATACATTATAATCATATTCACTAAATGACACTGTAATTTTGCTGTGTCAATGCTAATGTGATCATAATCATGCAAAGTAGATGTTGCTTCTTCTCCGTACAACTGAACTCATGACCAACACGTAACTTCAGGGTTTGCGAGAGATGGGAGATTTATCTGATAATTTTCCTCGCTCTCTCTGTGAATATGATAACACAGTACAAAGTGACTTTCACTGTGACATTGTCAAACAGGCTGTCTAAGATATTCATATTGTGTTGCCATAGAAATGACAGAGAGAGACTGCACTTTGTTTTGTGTGGGCACATACTGAAACTCTACTGGGAGGTGAGGACTAATTTATGCAAACAGGTATACATAAAGCATCCTGTTTGTTACAAAGGGGCAAGAAACACAAATATTCCAAAACAACACATAATCAAATACATTGCATGATAATGTTGAAGGTCTCCTGTTAGTGGGATGTATTTGTGCTATAGTATGTGCGGCAAGCAAAAGGTTTGCTTTTAGGAGACTCGGATATCGTTTTTAGTCATATTTTAACCCCATGTTTTACTCTGCACATTAAAACAAATCAGTGCAACAGTTTTCACATTTATAAAGCTATTAGTTAAATGTGACAAAGTTCACAAAAACTTTAATATTTTTTTAAAAGGCTCAAATCAAATCAAATCACTTTGTCACACAGCCATATACACAAGTGCAATGGTGTGTGAAATTCTTGGGTGCAGTTCCAATCAACATAGCAGTCGTGACAGTGATGAGATATATACCAATTTACAATAACATCAAATTAACACAGCACAATTTAAACATCTGATATACACAATTACACTCAACAATATACAAATAATAACATACACTGTACAGTATACAATACGCTGTTTTTTTTTTTGTTGTTTTTTTTTTTTGACTATATAGATACACATTATTCAATAAAAATGAAAAATTAAAATATTATATATATATATATATATAGAATGTACAGTATTGTACTGTATTGACATTCAGGCTGTCGGTTGATAGTCAGTTGTTAAGAGAGAACATAATATAATAATAATAAAATTTATGACAGTCCGGTGTGAGATAAAAGAGTAATAAAGTGCAGGGCTGATGTATTTGATCGTGGGAGATCAAAAGTTAAAAAGTCTGATTGCTTGGGGGAAGAAGCTATCATGAAGTCGGCTGGTGCGGGTCCTGATGCTGCGATACCGCCTACCTGATGGTAGCAGTGAGAACAGCCCATGGCTCGGGTGGTTGGAGTCTCTGATGATCCTCCGAGCTTTTTTCACACACCGCCTTGTATATATTTCCTGGAGGGAGGGAAGCTCACCTCCGATGATGTGTTTGGCAGTTCGCGCCACCCTTTGCAGTGCTTTGCGGTTGTGGGCGGTGCTATTGCCGTACCAGGCAGAGATACAGCCAGTCAGGATGCTCTCCACAGTGCAGGTGTAGAACCGTGTGAGGATGTGGCGGTTCATTCCAAACTTCCTCAGCCGTCTCAGGAAGAAGAGGCACTGATGAGCTTTCTTCACAACGACTTCATTGTGGACGGACCATGTGAGTTCCTCAGTGATGTGGACACCCAGGAACTTGAAGCTGCTGACTCTCTCCACTGGTGCTCCATTGATGGTGATGGGACTGTGTTCTCTGTCTTTTCTTCTGAAGTCCACCACAAGCTCCTTTGTCTTACTGACGTTGAGGGAGAGGTTGTGCTCCTGACACCAGTGTGTCAGAGTGTGCACCTCCTCTCTGTAGGCTGTTTCATCATTGTCAGTGATCAGGCCTACCACCGTCGTGTCATCAGCAAACTTAATGATGGCATTGGAGCTATGTGTTGCCACACAGTCATGTGTGTACAAGGAATACAGTAGTGGGCTGAGAACACAGCCCTGTGGGGCTCCAGTGTTGAGGATCAGTGATGAGGAGATGTTGCTGCCTATTCTAACCACCTGGCGTCTGCTTGACAGGAAGTCCAGTATCCAGCTGCACAGCGAGCTGTTTAAGCCCAGAGCCCGGAGTTTCTCATCTAGCTTGGAGGGCACTATGGTGTTGAATGCTGAGCTGTAGTCTACAAACAACATTCTCACATAAGTGTTCTTTTTTTCCAGGTGGGAGAGAGCAGTGTGTATTGTAGATGCAATGGCATCATCAGTGGAGCGGTTGTTGCGGTAAAGCAAACTGCAGCGGTTCAAGATTGAGTGGCAAGACAGAGCAGATGTAATCTCTGATTAGTCTCTCAAAGCATTTGCTGATGATGGGGGTCAGAGCAACAGGACGCCAGTCATTTAAACAAGTTATTTTTGATTGTTTTGGAACAGGCACAATGGTGGATGTGTGTGTGGAATGCTGGAATGTTTTCCAGTAAACAAATATTTGAACATGCATGTACTAGATGGAAGCCATTTAGATAACAAAATTGCACATACGTTCAATCCTCAGGTAATAAAAATTATGCTTTCTCTGCATTTGTGTAAAAATAAATGGAACATTACAATTTCATTAAATATAATAAACACTTTTCTCATAAGCCATGTTTTGTCCATGTATCTTTATCTCCTTTTTATTTTTAAAGGACAGTTTTAACTAATAAACTGTCAATAATAGATTTAACACTAATAAAAATCTGCATTACATATTTGTTCAGATACCAATATATAAATACACACACACACACACACACACACACTCCAAAATATTATGACCACCTGTCTAATATGCTGTTGGTCCTCCATGTGCTGCCAAAACAGTGCCAACCCCCCGAGGCATGGACTCTACAAGACCCCTGAACGTGCACAGTGGCATTTGGCACTAGTACATTAGCAGCAGATCCTTCAAGTCATGCAAGTTGCGAGGTGGAACCACCATGGATCAAAGGTTATTATCGTAAACTAAATGTAAAAATCAACATAATTGAAAAAACTGAAACTAAACTACATTTCCATGGCTCTGAAAAAACTAAAACTTAAATATTTTGTTTTCGTTTTTGTTGCAATAGCGGGTTTAAAAAACTATCACCTTAACATGAAGATGCCACTAGGCGGCGATATCACTAGCAGATGCCCTCATTACATTAACAAAGAAAGAGCAGGAGGGAATCACTACAGTACACCATGGAGAGCAACAAAGCAGGTAGAAAACTAGGGTGACCAGAATTCGGTCCCGGTTTTATGAGGTGTATCCTGGCATCCTGTCATTTCTCTAAAAAAATGAATTTAATAATGTCCTGGTTTCAGCTTCTTTTTTTCCTTTGAAATTAAATGTCCTTCTTGGTATCGTGTCTGGTATTGATTGCAGGGAAGGGAAGATATTTTATTGCACTGCATGATGATTTGACGATACTTTCATTCCATCAATCCACAGCAATCTGCTCAGAATCTAACTGGTTACAATGACAACGACTCACGCGCTTGGTGCTCTCTGTCATAATCCAACGCAAATTAGGGAGTTTTCACACTAGCACGTTTTTTGTGCTCACCCGGGGTTGAATAACGTCAAAGTTTGGTTCGTTTGGATAATGTGAACGCTGTTTTCTGAACTCGGGTGCGCACCCATGAACCGCACCTGGGTCCGCTTGCAAAGGTGGTCTGGGGTACGGTTCATGTTAACTCCAGTACGGTTCGTTGCTGATATGAACGCAATCATACCAAATCGTGGAAGTGAACTGCTTGTGGTAATGCTAATTTGCAAGCGCCCATTCGCAATTATGGTATAATGCATTTCTCCTACCTGCTGGTGTCCAAATACACTGCCTTCGGAGAGCAGCTCACATTCTTCACACCTCTTGCAATGTATCCGTGGGCTCGCGGCAGGCATACGTTAATATTCACCACATTATTGCACATTCAATGCATTTGTGGAAGACGAACACAAGTGTTGTTCTGTGCATGGCAAGTTTTTGTGGTAAATCCAAAGAGACAAACTTTAATACTTAACACAGTGACCTCTTCTCGAGTTGTTACCTAGATACAGTGGTAAACAGCTGCCATTTGTACTCACATTGATGACAAATCGGACCGTGGTTTGGACCCAAAAAAATATGATGTGAACAGAAACCAGCAGGAGGAAACGAACTTGGGTTCAGTCCAAGCAATCGAATCACGTGTGAAAGCACCCTTAGAAATGCCCAAATGAAAATGCATGTTCAGCAAGCTGAAAGAAGCTGATCCATTTCTTTGCACAACACATGAAAATGGAATTTAAGTGTTTTGCTGTCACTGTAAATGTTCACTTTCCCATGGCCACAGTGTTAAGGTCATATTCATAAGCCTTATATATATAAAAAAAAAAAAAAATAATTAAATAGTACAAGTACTTAGATGTGAAAATGTGGAATTGCAAATTGTGTAAAAACTTGTAGCTGACAAGAAACACTGGCAAGTCATATCATTATTGCACATGCAATATGACATGGATAGAATAAGCTATATGAAATCTGTACATTTTACAAATATCTAAAATGTGGTTAAATCGGATATTATATAATTAAATAAAACACTTCATATACAAAAATTTAGTATATTGAATTTAGCTACATATTTTAAGACACTGTATTTATATTGATGCGCGCATATCACGAACCCCACGTGTCCCAGTTTGAGACTTTCAAAATCTCGTCACTCTATAGAAAACACGCTAGCAGTGTCTGTGTAACGTGTACTCAGACTCGAGGATGATGTTTGAACCAAAGCAGGTATTTGACACACAAAGACAACAGGTAAGTGATGACGTGACAGTACTGGGTTGCAGTGGTGATAGTTTACGTGATGAAGACTAATGCTGATAGAGATGGTAACTTTCCTTGAGGTGGAGGATTTGCATCAACGAAGCTTGCATTGAGGAGATGGACACTGGAGTCGCTGGAGAGGAAACTTTTGGAGTAGAAGAGTCGCTGGAGAGAAGCGGAATCATGATGGCATTTAACGCTGGAGATACAGGTAAGTGAGTCATTACACAAAGTTGAGACAAGACACAGAATGGAAGGGGAGTGAGGTTTATATAGAGGGGTTGATTGATACAATGATTGGAGGCAGGTGTGGGTGATCAGTACTCAGGAGTGTGAGAGGGTTGAGTGAAATTGGTAGGTGGGTCAGAAGGATCCGTGACAGTCTGGGACTAAAGAGGACTTTGTGGTTAAAGTTCAATAAAAAAAATAAATATTCTTAAATAGGAATTATGTGTTTTCTTCTACTGTAATATCAGTAATGAATTTCAGTTGGTCTTATTAAAATGAAGATTTCTTTTTTAATATTATAAGTATTATTTACATACTGTACATTTGTGTGTCCAGCTATACGACCCACATAGCACAAATGCCTGTTTTCCCCATTCTATATGTATCACTTGATATAAAAACTAAAACTAAAATAAAAACTAAATGAAATGAAAAACTAAACTATAAAATAAAGAACTAACAAACAAAATGAACTAAACTAAATTGGAGTGAACAATTTAAAACTAAAAAGAAATAAAAACAAAATAAAAACAAATGAAATTATTATAACCTTGCCGTGGATCGGACTTGTTGGTCCAGCACATCCCACAGATGCTCAATCGGATTGAGATCTGGGGAATTTGGAAGCTAGGGCAACACCTTGAATTCTTCATCATGTTTCTCAAACCATTCCCAAACAATGTGTGCAGTGTGTCAGGGTGCATTATCCTGCTGAAAGAGGGCACTGCCATCAGGGAATACCATTGTCATGAAGGGGTGTAACTGGTCTGCAATGATGTTTAGGTAGGTGGCATGAGTTAAATTGATGTCCACATGAATGGCCGGACCAGGGTTTCCCAGCAGAACTTTGCCCAGTGCATCACACTCCCTCCACCAGTTTGTCATCTTCCCACAGTGCATCCTGGTGCCATCACTTCCCCAGTTAAATGGCACACACGTACATGGCCGTCCATGTGATGTAAAAGAAAATGGGACTCGTCGTACCAGATGACCTTCTTCCACTACTCCAAGGTCCAGTTCTGACATCCGCGTGCCTATTGCAGGCGCTTTTGACAATGGACAGGGGTCATCATGGGCACTCTGACCAGTCTGCGGATACGCAGCCCCATACAGCATACGCAGCAGGGTGCGATGCACTGTGTGTTGTGACACATTCCTCCCATAACTATCATTAAAATTTTCTGTGACTTTCTGTGCCACAATAGACCTTCTGTCGGTTCGGACGAGACGGGATAGCCTTCATTGCCCTTGCACGTCAATGAGCCTTGGGCGCCCAACACCCTGTCGCAGGTTTGTGGTTTGTCCCTCCTCGGACTATTGTCGGTAGGTCCTCACTACTGCAGAACAGGAGCACCCCACAAGCCTTGCCATTTCAGAGATGCTCTGATCCAGTCGTCTGGCCATAACAATTTGGCCCTTGTCAAATTCACTCAGTTCTTTACTCCTACCCATTTCTCCTGCAATTAACATGTTGACTACGAGAACTAATAGTTCAATTATCATATAATCTACCAAGACCTTGATGTGTGGCCTTGTTAGGAGAGGATCAATGTTATTTTCTTTACCTGTGAGTGGTTTTGCTCATCAGTGTATATATATTAGAGCTGTCAGAATTAACGTGAACTTGTGCGAGTAATTAAAAAAAAGTTTAACGCATACATTTTTCTTAATCGCAATTAACGCATTTACTATTAAACCAGCAAAAATACTTGATGGAAGGAGGAAACCTTTATAATGTGTCTGCCCAGAGTCATTACACTGATGCACACTTCACAACACACACAGGGTGCTTCTCAATCGGAAGGCTGCAGCCTAGTTAGGCTTTGTCCTTCCTAGTCCTTCCTAAAATGTATATAGTATAGTAGTAGTATTTTTATTAATACATTAGAACTAGTACAGTCAAAGTTAATGCATGATTAATAAGATATGTTTAACATTGTTTATTTGTTGTTCATTTTTTTTTAGATTGCCCTGCACCAACAGCAAAATGTGTTTTAATCAATCGAAACATATCATACCTATTAAATAAGCACTTTCTTTAAATCAGTAACTGAAACGTGGAAAGGCTTGCGCTGAGTTAATGTAATATGTCAGTAACACCTGAGACTTTTGCCCTAGCGGCCACCAGAGGTGGCTAGGAGTTTAGAGACTTTTAGTTTGAAGTTCGGTGTACTTCTTGTCTTGCTATGTGATATCCTGTTTTCCTCATCTTCATGTGTCTTGTTCTAGTTGGTTCATTGTCTTGTTAACTTGTTATCAGTTCTGTTCTGTTATTGGTTCCTGTTTAATACTCTTATCTTGTTATAAGTTTAGTCTTGTCATTGGTTGTCTTTGCCATGTGTTTCCCTTGTCAGTGTATTTAAACCCTCTTGTTTGCTATAGCTCCTTGTTGAGTATTGTTGGTTGTAACTCTTTCCTTGTCCAGTCTATCCGGTTCTTAGTCTAATCATTTATGTTTGTTTTGTTCCGTTACCAGCACTGTAAATAAACTGCACTTGGGTTCACACTTCAGCTACTTTGTCTCTGTCTGTTCCAGTCTTCAGCCTGCCAGAATGTTACAATGACATTCTGAAAAGTTAAATGCTCATCTGCTGAGCTGTATAACTTTCAGAGAACCCATAGTTTTATTAATATTTTTGACATCAAATAAAATTATATTATTATTATAGGTTTCCAGAATGCTGTGGTTTTAGTGAAAGTCACTCTGTGGCTCAGCTTAGCAGTGACACTATACAAGATCAAAGGAAGCTGGGAGCAACCAACCACTGACAAGCATAAATGACCAGTGAAGAATTCATCACACCTACAGTTTGAAGACCAAATGGTTCTATAGAGGGTCTTATAATCAGTCAGAGGGCAGATGATTGCGACTATCTGTCTATCTAAAAATGCTTTGAACATTAATAAAAAAAAAATCAGGAGTAAATGTAAAAGCAGTGGTTCTTAATTGCATTGCATTTTATTGGATATTATTGGAGTGTTCAACATGAGTAATCAGTATTTTTTGTAGGAATACACTTACATTCTGGGTTGGGAAGTAATGGAATACATGTAATGGGATTACATATTTAAAATACAAAATATGAGTAACTGTATTCCACTACAGTTACAATTTAAATAACTGGTAATCAGAATACAGTTACTTTCAAAATTTTATTTTGGTAACTGAAGAGATTACTTTGCATTTTATCATTTGTTTTATTTTTTATTTAGTCTATTAGTTGGAAAACATTAATGCTTTTAAATGAATTGATCTGAGGAGCGTTTGAACAGTGGGTAAAGTGGAATGTGTTATCTGATGTGTTACATTCATACTAGCAAACTTGGGGCGCTCTCATATTACGAGTGAAAAGGTGAATTTGTCGCCATTGAGGATCTATAGCATCAAAAAAAGAGTTAGAAACGCTCTGACAGATGAAATATAAATCCAATAAATACACGATTACAAGGCTATATGGTTTGTCAAATTTTTCATGCTGTTTGACAATTAATTGTGGCTTCATATAGAAAGCTTCAAATAATAGATTTTCTGCCTCATTCTATGAATAGAATCCACAAACAATTGGAAGATGTTTTGTGTACACTGTGGGGTAGTACTTTTGGAGCATCAGAAATAGTTCCTTCTGTGAACATTTAGCATTTTGACAAGGTAAAATTGTATTTCTAGCCATTAGATGCACCTATTACGAGTCACAATTATATTTTTATAATAAATTATATCAAGAAAATTCACATTAGATCTTGTTTTCCTTTAGTAAGACCTTTGATATTACTGCAAAGATGTACGGCAAAAATATTTGAATATTTAAAAAATCTAATAAATCCTTAAAATAAATTTACTTGAGCAGCACTGCAAAAGATATTTTGGCCTTTTCAGAGCATGCATTTTTTATGTAAGTGTATTTTGTTTAACTGTACTGGCAGATTTTTTTCAATTGTTTGTATTCAAAAACAAGTGATAAAATCTGCCAGTGCTAAAGAAGTAATCCAAAGTATTTAGATTATGTTACTGACAATTAGTCATCTAACAAAATACGTTACAAATTACATTTTACAGCATGTATTCTGTAATCTGTGGTGGTATAAATTTTAAAAGTAACCCTCCCATTACTGCTTACATATACTGTAGATGCTAATCTACAGTATATGCTAATAGACATGGACTTGGGTAGAAGTCATAAAAGTCATATTTTAATTTTCTTTAAAAGGGATCCAATCCAAATTTGATGACACTGCCAGGATTGAGGCATTAAATAACATTTTCAATGTGTTTTTTGACCTTGTGCATTGGATATTAATGTAATGGACATGTGCAATGAAACAAATGTACAAAGACAGGCTTTTTCCTGTGTGTAAAAGGGAACTGTTACTGATTCCTCTCTAAACTCTTTATTACCAACCAACAAAACTTTTTTGATGAGCAGCTATTCGTTAGCAAGTTCTGTCTGTTTAATAGTGTTAGGGTGCAGAGTCTCCACATAAAAAAAAAAAAATAAAGACTACCACCCCTGGAGTCACGAGTTCAAATCCAGGGCGTGCTGAGTGACTCCAGCCAGGTCTCTTAAGCAACTAAATTGGCCCGGTTGCTAAGGATGGTAGAGTCACATGGGGTAACCTCCTTGTGGTCGCGATTAGGGGTTCTCGCTCTCAATGGGACACGTGGTAAGTTGTGTGTGGATCACGGAGAGTAGCATGAGGTTCCACATGCTGTGAGTCTCCGTGGTGTCATGCACAGCGAGCCACGTGATAAGATGCGCGGATTGACTGTCTCAGAAGCGGAGGCAACTGAGACTTGTCCTCTGCCACCTGGATTGAGGTGAGTAACCACGTCACCACGAGGACCTACTAAGTAGTGGGAATTGGGCATTCCAAATTGGGAGAAAAGGGGATAAAAAATAAAATAAAAAACAGTTGACATGCATCTAGTTTTGGTTTTATTTTGAGTGGAATATAAATCAACCGAAGTAAGACACAAAGATGTTTGAACTCTGTAAACGTCTCTCCTTGGTGCAGGCAAGGTGTGCTTGATCTGATGAGCACAGAAATGCATTTGGCACTCAAGCTGACAATGAAAGTCCCACTGAGTTCCTACCACATGCCAGCTCTCAAATGGAGCTGAAAGCATTCATTTTCTCCCCTGGAAGCAAATCCAACCTTGGCCACAAATCTGCTTTTCCACCCAAATAAATAAGAAAATAAAACAACAACATTGGCAACTCCATATGCACGAGGCAATCCCTGATTAACTCTACTACAGCCTTTTCACAAAGCAATGGGAGAAATTAATGGCTTTTCAAAAGCAGTTGTATCCAGAGTGTAAATATATAGAAAAAGGCTCTTTAGCATCCGTGAAGCAGACGCTTTATTGATTTCTCTTTGTTGCTACTCAATGTAAAGCACTTTTACAGACACCTATTCATTATATCACCCACACAAAGCAAGGTAATGAGACATTATTTTAGAAAATTCATTGCAAAGTGCATGGATCAATGAAAACACAATGCTCAACCAACCAGAATGGTGAAATGAAAAGATGGGCATTGCTATTTTCTTGCCTTCCGCTTTGAGAGAGAGATGAGGGAAAGGATGAGGAAGTAGGAAGGAAGTACAGGAGGTCTACTACATTTTTTAACTCCACAACAGTATATAAAATGCCATAGAAACTGATGTGACCTTGCCAAGGTCTTGTGTTTCCATTGTAATTATATAAGTTCCTGTCATTAAACAATGGCGTGATTGGTGGCCACATAATTAATACCTGTATGTTAGACTGCTAGCTCTGGGCACATTACCTGGGAAGTCCAGAGGGTGAGCCTTCCCTGCGTATGGGTCGAACCAACAGGAAGAGTCTGGTTGAGCCTCAAACTGCTGTTCATGATGCGGTTACCGATTGATTGGTTGATTGATTGATTGATTGATTGATTGATTGATTGATTGATTGACCGGAAGACAAAGCAATTAACAGAACATCCACTGAGCTCAGGTATTTCAGTTCAAAGAGAAGGGCGTTAGTTCTACAGGTACTAAAAATGACAAAAGAGCAGTGCATACTATTCAAGAAATGGACTGGGAAGGGGACTTTACTACCACTGACTCATGTAATGAATGTTAAAACATAAGATTAGAGATAACATTTTGGTCACAGTATGACCTTCTGTTGCAGAGAATGGTGGTTACATTTAAGTAACTGAATTTCCATTTCAGAGAGCTAGGACTGCAGTAGACTGTGATGACTAAGTATATGTGTTCTGCCTCTTGTGAAGTCTTCTGTATGAAATAAGAAAACTTATGACTGGAGGGTCAGAAAAAAAAAAAAGAAAGAAGAAAAGCAAACATTATATCAATATGTCTGCAATACACCCAAATAGCATTCAAATGCAGAGACTGTAAGTAACAAAGTGAGACCTTCACTTTTAGTAATAGTTTGGACACACTTGACTGACTTTATGTTTCTTAAAAAATCTATTGCTCTAAAGGCTTATGCATGCTTGAAATTAGCTTTGCAGATAAATATGAATTGTGCGTATGTATGGATTTCTTCACAAATCTGTTTTTTTTTATTTTTTATGGATGAGTTGGACCAGCTATCGAATGAAAAGCAGCACACAAATGTCCAGCATGGGAACATCTTCAAAACTCATGAATTATGTTTGAGAAAACGCTGAGCTGTTATCAAAGCAACAAGTGGCTTCTTTAAAGAAGCTAAAATAGAAAACAGATTTGATTTGATTAACATTTTCTGGTCACTACATATTTCCATACTTCCATTTGTGCGTGTCATAGCTTTTTTGACTTCACTATTATTTAAAATTGTGTAGTAATACACATCGGTGTGTAATATTTGGAATGATCAACCTTTGACTGACAGTGTAATTGAGAAATAAAACGTTTTTGTATGTCATTTTATCATGACAGTGTTTAAGGACATCAGGATCATAGAACATCAAATGTTGGATAAATTAAGTCCTGAGTACCTTTTGTTTGTTTGTTTGTTTGGTATGTGCCTGGATGAGGTTTTATCTAATAGTTATGTTAGTAACTAAATTCTAGTTCAAAATTTTACATGACAGTTGGCTCCTTGATGAGAAACCTTGCAATATGTGTGCTGAGCAGGGCCGTTTTTAGCTAAAAGTGGTATAAGCTGCCACTTAAGGCCCCCATATACTTCCGGAGAAGTTCTTCTTCTTTTCCTGTCTCTTTAAAGCCCCCCTTTCCGAAAAGCCCAGTCTGTTCTGTTTGATCTGCTGGCCCAGTCTGTTGTGATTGGTCAACCGCTTAGAGCATGTGTCAGAAATGTAACGGCCCTTACCATAATCGAGTTTCAGCTCCTGAGGCTATGTCATGGAAGTAATGGCTAGACTGAAAACCAGGCGTTTCAGGCAGTACAGGAGCAGTGTTTTCTGTGGGAGAGAGTAACTCCCTTTGGCGTGGACTTTGTGCTTTGTAACTTTGCAGACCTTTTACATGCACAAACAGCTATATTACACACTAAAGGAAAGGTAAAATCCCAAAAAGCATAATAGGGCCTCTTTAAACCTCCGATTAATGGATTATCAGCTGTTTTCCTTTTCTTTGGCTTTCTATCTTGTTTCTAAACAGCAATCTAAATCGAGCAATTCTATGATTCGGCGACTAAAAACAGCCATTTCAGTAACTCATTTTGTTTTAGTCTGGATCCCTGCATACACATCCAGGATGGCATAAGGGTGAGTAAATGATGAGATAATTTTTACTATCCCTTTAAATATGAGGACGCTACATGTAAAACCTTAACTTATGTGACATTAAAATGTGTTATCAATGACTTTATGCCTCATTCTATGAGCAGAATTCACATGAGGTCAGTAAAATAAGTAGTTTTAACCACTCGATGATGATTTAAAGTAATATATATGCAGTAGAAAATGTTTAATTTATCTTATTTACATTCTGAGTTCATGACGCTAATTCGCTAACATACTATATGCGGCCATAATATGCGCTGGTTACACTCTGATTTTATGATGACTGATACTATTGCAAAGATGAGTGTATAAAAGTGTTAATGTGCAGAATAAAGACAAAAGAATGATGACAGGCATATATTTGGGCACATGTGTGAATGGCTTTCGCTGCAGATGGTACATGGCACTTGAGAGTATTTGAGTAGATTTGATTCCTTTTGTAGACTAATTAAACAAAAACAAAAAAAATTGCATGACATGGTCTTGGAAAATGTCTGTAAGCAAACGATCCAGATGTAGGTAAATTTGCACCAGCTCACTCTACACACCGATGTGTTCATTTTGAATTATTTTGACTGACTGAACAACATAAAAAACAATATTAGCTGTCGGCCTCAAGGTAGGTGAAGCTCTAGGTCACACCTACTGATGACATGGACCAATGGCAGTAAGAAGGTGTTTAGCAGCCGGTAAGAATTTTTCCTAAAAGTTCGCCCAGGCGAGCTGTTACGAACCACCGAAATGAACGCAATATCTAGCAATATCTGGCCAGATATTGTTCTAAATGACATCACACCTGTTCGTTCTTCGATTTCGTATGAAGTATTGGGGCATTTAGGAACTTGCGTAGGGCCCCTATATGTTCAGAAACGGCCCTGGTGCTGAGATTCAAAATACTTGGGTGACTATGCAATTTTTACATATTATAGTCACCCAGGCATTCTGTGGTATTTTTTTTTTTATTATTTATTTTTTTTAGGTAACATTAGGTCACTAACCCCCAGGACTTTTCCAAAACTCACCAAAATCTCACCATTACCTCACCTAAAAGTCATAGCACAAATCTGTGCACAATACACAGCACTCCATAAGAATTAGGGCTCATCCTCACATTTATATGATGAATGATATCTTCCTCCTAGCCTATCTGTATTGAATTGAAGGATAAGGAGGAATTTATGGGTACAAGAGAGAGTCATTTCTCAAAGGATAATCTCAAGGTGGGATTTCTTTGCCCTAGTGTATGTGGCCTCTGGAAACCTATAGCGACACTATAAATATTAAACATATCCTCCCACTATAGAATATTTCTATGGCCTTCAGCTAAGATGAAATAGAGTTACTAGGAATGAGAAACATTTCTCACTGAGCAAACTTTATACTGCAGTGATAATTACTGCACCCAAGTTATATTATGCAGTGGTCTTTTGTTTATATAAGTAGTGATTTAGGGTACGTTTACACAACAATGATGTACTAAAAACGGAAAAGTTTTTCCTTTACTTCTTTGAAAAGTTTCGTGTACAGATGACAACGTTGTCAAAACGATCCCCATCCCGAAAACGACTAAAAACGCTGTATTATGCATGCCAGGCCATCAGATGGCGGTGTCACTTTGTAAAGAAACACTACGCACCTGCGCATGTAAGCATTCTTCCACAGAGCGGTGAATACAAACAATGAAGATGGCGAAAGCATCGAGCAATTTTGTCTGGATGGACGATGAGGTTGCTTTATTACTACAAGTGACCCTGGACTATAAAGCACGCCACCTATTTAAGGACTCCAACTGGTGATCTCATGTTGGTCTGTTCGCCCTGGAGGTAAGTAAGAAGTTCTTGAAGTTCATGCCTATAGACTGAACACGTAATATGCGTGCACATGACGTCATCGTTTTCACAAATTCGCGTTTTTGTATGTTTACACGGAGATGATAACGGCATCGTTTTCAAAAACTTGCACTTTGAAACCCGTTTCCAAAAGTTTGCATTTTCAGGCCCCAAAACGCCATTGTCGTGTAAACGAACAGCCAAAAAGCATAAAACGTTTTCCGTTTTTAGTTGAAAACTTTATCGTGTAAACGGCCCCTAAATGTCTGAGACCACATTGAAAAAAAAAGTTTTAAATTGGAAGCATTTTCTCTAGTGGTCTCTTAAGAAAACTTGTGTGCACCTCACTGTCTCCTGCCTACATCGGTAGCTGTTTTTATGGCCATCTTTTATGGTTAAACCTGCAAGACATCAAAGGACAAACCGATTTATGAAAAGCTTCAAGATGATTATACACTGCCTGGCCAAAAAAATGCCGCCGTTTGGATTTAAGGCAGTGTTATGATCTGGGGTTGCTTCAGGTCTAGGCTCAGCAACAGAGTCCTGACCTTAACCCCACTGAAAGTCTTTGGGATGTGCTGGAGAAGACTTTATGGAGTGGTTCAATGTAAAAGACTGGAGTCATATGGATTACGGTTATGATTCCTTTATTTGTTTTTTGGAGCATCAGATGTTTGGCACCCATTCACTTGCATTGTACTGACCTACAATATGCTTCAAAAAATCATAATTTGTGTTCTGCAGAAGAAAGGAAGTCATACATATCTGTGATGGCATGAGACTGAGTAAATGATGAGAGAATTTTCATTTTTGGGTGAACAATTCCTTTAAAGTGATAGCTCAGCCATAATTTAATATTATGTCATCATTTCCCTACCCTCATGTTGTTCCAAACCCGTGTGACCTTCTGTATTCTGTGGAACACAAAATATGTTAGACAGAATGTTAGGGACTGACAGTCTTAGTCACCATTCACTTTCAAAATACGGAGAAAAAAAAGCACATTCACTGAAAGTAAATGGTGACTCAGGCTAACATTCTGTCTAATATCTACTTATTGTGTTGCACGGAAGAAAGAAAGTAATATGGGTTTGGAACAACATGATGGTGAATGATGACAGAATTTCCATTAATAATAATAATAATAATAATTCTGTAATACGTGTTAATGTGTATTATGTAATGGAATATATGGGAGTTAATGTTCATTATGTCATTTATGAAAGTAACGAGTTACTCACTACTTGAGTACTCTTTTAATTGGATACTTTCTTACTCTTACTCAAGTAATTATTTATATTAGTACTTTTAATTCTGTTTGAGTAATCGTTTTTCTTTTTTTTTTTTAAAGTAATTGTACTTTTACTTGAGTACAGTTTTTGGCTACTCTACCCACCTCTGTTGTAGGGTCACTTACCGGTAGTTAGTTAATTCCTATGTAATATACATTTGCTGGGAACTTTATTAGGAACACCACTACACCTGCTTATTCATGTGATTATCTAATCAGCCAATCATGTGGCAGAAGTGCAATACATGGCGGATGAGCTACAACAGCAGAAAACAACGCCGGGCACTTTATAAGGACCATAGTGTTCCTAATAAAGTGCTCAGTGAGTGTATGTGCACTTTGTATTTCTGAGGTTCATGATTAAATCCTAATGATTTATTGACAGTGTGTTGCTTGGAATTATTTAATAAAAATACATGTTCAAGAGTGAGTTTAAAGTGTGTTCCTTTACCATTTTAATGTCATGACTTTTTCTAGCAATAATTTGTAAAATTTAATGTAAAATAAAAGCAATCTATATAAAAAAAAAAAAAGCATCATCTGATTAAAGTCTTGAAGTCTGTCCCAAATGCTGACTGGACTTACTGACTAGCGGACTAGCGCTCTATCGGTCTGCACTCGCTTACGTCACCAAAGTCTGGACTCCGTCGGAGGAGCACAAGGGTGCAGGGTGCCATTTGGGACAGGGCCATTATTGACCTGAACCTTGCATAAAGAGCCGCACTTCCACTCCAAAGAGCTTAAATCTTTATGGATTCATTCCTGGCTCAAGAGGTAATCCCACTTGATGGTAAAATTTCTCAGAGGATTTAAACCCTTTGAAACCAGTGATTCAAGAGCACAGGCGTTTCTGTTTTTAACACACCACAACCTTTTATGGGCGAATGACATTAGATTAACCAAGAAAAATGTCATGCTGTTATGTGCGTAATGCTTGATACACAATGCACAAATAAGATATCACTGCAGCATTTCTTTTCAATATAATTAAGCAACTATTAACATATTGATGCTTTCCAAATCCTGCTTCATTTGAACAAAATAAATATCATTTCATTTCTGATCTTATTATAAATCTCGAAGAGTTAGAGAGGGGAAGAGACAATATACAAATGCACAGGACAGATTTAATCATAAATAGGTATTGACTTATGAACAATATGGCTGGCCATTAGCAGACGTTTGCACTCGATGGCAGTGACGTTATTAGAATGAATAAGTACCGAAATCAGCCTAGACATCATAAAGATAGCTATTTAAATCAAATCAATAAGCACCCATACTGCAGGAGAATACCCTTAACATAATAGAAAATGAAAGGCTGATACTGATAATCATTGCTTATACTGGTACAATCTATTAATAGACTAAGGTCTAAGGAAGTAGAAAATCTTGGTTATCTCTAAAATGGTAGGAATGAGACTGCATAGGCTCTAATTTAGTCAGTAGTCAAATTAATAAAAAATAATTAAATTAGTCAAAACTGTTCAGTTTACTGTGGATTCACAGTCTATTAGCTATATACAGCTCTCCTTTGCTTTTTAGTGTATTTATTTCTGAATTGTTCATTTCAAACCTGCAACCCTTGCAGAAGTGCTCAATATATCTCGAATGCTATAGTCCACCTCCAAGCAATTAATGTGCTTTTCTAATCATTAACATTAATCTTTCAGTCATATAAACTACAACATGCACAACATGTAAGTAGAATGCCAGGATTTCCTTTTTAAAATACATTGTAATTACAATTAAAGGATTAGTTCACCCAAAAATGAAAATTCTCTCATCATTCATTTACCCTGATTCCACCCCAGATGTGTATGACTGTCTTTCTTCAGCAGAACACAAATGAAGATTTTTAGAAGAAGATAGAGCTGTCAGGTCCTTATAATGAATGTACATGGGTGCCAGCAATATACATGGGTTTCTTGCACAACATTCTCTAGAGCTTACTCAGAATGGTGCCAAAAAAAAAAAACAAAAAAAAAAAAACATCCAGTGAGCAGCATTTCTGCGAACGGAAATGCCTTGTTGATGAGAGAGGTCAACAGAGAATGACCAGACTGGTTCGAGCTGACAGAAAGGCTATGGCAACTCAGATAACCACTCTGTACAATTTTAGTGAGCAGAATATCATCTCAGAATGCACAACATGTCGAACCTTGAGGCAGATTGGCTACAACAGCAGAAGACCATGTTGGACACTTTAGTAGGACCACAGTGTTTCTAATAAAGTGCTCAGTGGGTGTATGCCAAAGTGCAGCATGGCAAGGCAAACTCTACATTCTGCAGAGACTCACCACAGAGGAGAATCTATTAAATGTTCGTCTTATTTGTACAGTCTTGAAAATGGAGCAATTTTAGTTTGAATAATGACATTTCAGTCCTCAGTGCCACCCTTCCCCGTTGAACCAGCAGAGCAATTTAACATAAATTCTGAGCAATGATTTGTGCCACATCACCTACATTTATTCTAGTTAATTCTTTAATTACAACCAATTATGTGCACTGCCACATTGACAGAGGTTGTGATGCATATGGCTACATTTAATCAATTCCACTACAAGGCTCATTTGGGCCCATTTCATAAGCGATTTTCAGCATGTATTTTTTGTAAGGTAGGATAAAATACCTTCCCTCTGTCTGAATGTTAATAAGGTATTGATTGTTTTTTTTTTTTTTTTTTTTCATTTTAATGCTATTCCTGATCCTTCTGAAATGTACTTATGAGACCTTTAAAAAACAAAAAACAAAATAAAAAAAAAAATTCACATCCAATCAAATGAGACTAGAATGACACATCGCACCATGACTCAGCATGAGTGTAATGGACAGGTGTTAGCAAGCTGTGATTGACAGGTGACAGCACTGTCTGACCTGAAAATTAAATATCTCACTGAAAATGTTACAAATGAGATGGTAATCATTTAAGGCAATCATTTTAGAAGATACTAAGAATAATAGCTCTGCATCAAGTACTTGTTAAAGGAATTGTTCATCCAAAATTATATTTCTCATCATTTACTCACCTTATGCTGTCTCAAACTCATGTGACTTTCTTTCTTCTGCAGAACACAAACAAGGATATACACCATTGAGGCAAAACATTATGACCACTCATAGGTGAAGCGAATAACGTTGATCATCTCCTAACAAGGCCACATGTCAGGGTCTAGGTAGATTAGATAGTAAGCAAACAATCAGTTCTTGTAGCAACGTGTTGAATGCAGGAAAAATGGGCAGGAGTAAAGACCTGAGCGACTTTGACGAGGGCCAAATTGTTATGGCCAGGTGACTGGGTCAGAGCATTTCTGAAACGGCAAGGCATGTGGGGTGCTCCCTGTCAGCATTGGTGAGTACCTACCGACAGTGGTCCAAGGAGGGACAAACCATAAATCGGCGACAGGGTGTTGGGCACCCAAGGCTCATCGATGTGCGAGGGCAACGAAGTATATCCTGTCTGGTCTGAACTGACAGAAGGTCTACTGTGGCACAACTCACAGAAAATGTTAATGATGGTTACGGGAGGAATGTGTAACAACACACAGTGCATCGCACCCTGCTGCGTATAGGGCCGTTTAGCCGCAGACTGGTCAGAGTGCCCATGATGACCCCTGTCCACCACCGAAAGTGCGTACAATGTTAACGCGAGTGTTGGAACTGGAACTTGGAGCAGTGGAAGAAGGTCGACTGGTCCGATGAGTCCCATTTTCTTTTACATCACGTGGATGGCTGTGCACGTGTGCACCATTTAAATGGGGAAGTGATGGCACCAGGATGCACTGTGGGAAGATGACAAGACAGTGGAGGGAGTGTGATGCACTGGGTAATGTTCTGCTGGGAATCCCTGGGTCCGGCCATTCACGTGGACATCAATTTGACACGTTCCACCTACCAAAACATCGTTGCCGACCACTTCATGACAATGGTATTCCCTGATGGCAGTGGCCTCTCTCAGCAGGATAATGCACCCTGCCACACTGCACACATTGTTCGGAATGGTTTGAGGAACATAATGAAGAGTTCAAGATGTTGCCCTGGCCTCCAAATTCCCCAGATCTCAATCCAATTGAGCATCTGTGGGATGTGCTGGATTAACAAGTCCGAGCCACGGCACCTCCACTTCACAATTTACAGGACTTGAAGGATCTGCTGCTAATGTCGTGGTGCCAGACACCACAGGACACCTTCAGGGGTCTTGTAGAGTCCATGTCTTGGCAGCACGTGGAGGACCAACAGCATATTAGGCAGGTGGTCATAATGTTTTGGCTCATCAGTGTAAGTGTTATTGCCCATACAATGCAAATCAATGGGGTCCAAAACTTTCAAGCTCAAAAAAGGACATAAAGGCAACATTAAGGTAATCCATACGGCTCAAGTGGTTTAATCAATGTCTTCTGAAATGATACAATTGGTTTTGGGTGAGAAATAAATTAAAATGTAACTCCTTTTTTACTATGCTGTAAACCAAATTGGTTTTACTGTCATTTGAAACTAAACGAAAAAGCTTCCTAACTGTTTGCAGTTATACTTCCTCAGCAAAATTTTGGTATATCTGCATTAAGAATTTTTGTTTTATACTGTTATAAATGAACCAGATATAATGATGCTTAGCACATTAAAAGGTTCCTATTAATCTCTCTAATGTAAAAGTCAAGGTAAATATAGTATTCTTCTGGTCAAATCATGACACAGATTTCACAGCTGAAAAATAAAGCTGAAAGAGCGTTACGCATTTACACTGCTCTTGAATCGCTTTTAAAACACACAATTGCACAAATGCTTGAGAACCACTTTTCAACCTGCACTCTATGTTATAAAAGTGTCTCAGCACCTGTATACTAACTCAAGTGTCATACAGACCCATGCATCTTTTATACAATTCACATATGCTGAAACCGGTAATCGTTTCCTACTCCGACCTGAGAATGCTTAACCACACAACTGTTTAAAATACAATTGTTGTTAATGCATTTAACATTGAGTCAAGGGAACTCTCAAAATCACATTAAAGAGACTTCAAGGAAATGACAGGATATGTGTCATAGCAGCAGGAAACCATGAGATGACAGAGATCTGGACAGCCATCTTGGGCTGATGGACATTTTTGCAAAATGATATTACTGGGCTTCTACATACACATATAGCAGCAGTTCCACGGTAAAATGTCACTGTAAAAGCAAGTAAAATTTTCTCCTAAACAGATAAGGTTAAGTTTTAAATCAAGCCGAGTTTTAAATCAACAAAACCTACCTTCCTACTCTAATCCTTAAACCAAGATAATAGTGTCATAAAAAAGAAATCTGAGAGGAAAAATGCAATTGCTGAAGCACCTAGTCATTTTGTGGTGCTTCTTTGACACTTTCGACTCACTTGTCGACTCGCATGCTCATAAGGACTCGTATTCTGGTCTTGTGCATCACAAGTGCAACGCTCTATCAGTTGAGCTACCGCACAATTTGATCAAACTGAACAAAATTGTAAATGTAGTGTTTAGTTGTAAGGAACAGGGCAAAAAGTGTTTATGAGTGGATAACCTTTTACTCGTGATTTGTGTGTAAATAAAAGTCATTGTTGTTTTAGCACCTCTATTTCACCAGGAAACATCCGCGATCCGTACAACGAGCCATGTATGTAAAAAATTATTTTGCAAAAAAGTAAGTACATGATTCTATGAGACCAGGTTGCTATTTACTATTGAATAAATGGGTGAGCCCTTCGATATGTCCCACCCCAACTTCATGTTTCAGGCAGAAAGCTGTGCTCATTGTGCGATTTTATGGGGTTTTAGTGTGTCTGTTTAGCTCAGCTCCATTATACTGCACCTACAGTGATACAAGTCTGATTGACTAATCAGCAGAGGGCATAAAAGATGACATTATATTGTACAAGCTCTGCAGAGACATCTATAGTACCGGATCCATCAAGGGCTTGGTTACACTTCAGTCCTTCTATTTCCCCATCTCAGCCAGGATTATTCACCAAAATGAGCACAGATGTTTTCTCAATGACAGTCCTTTTATCCAGAAATGATGATTGGCATTGGCGAGTGTTTTTTTGTTTTGTTTGTTTGTTTGTTTGTTTATTTGTTTTGCAGTTGTTTGGATGAAAGGAGTGTCATTTGAATAATCATATTTGATTGGTTGACAATATGTACAATGTATTTGCTCATGCACAATTTCCATGTCACTCTTGACAGGGTTTTGATGTCTAGTGCAATGAGTTACACCAACAGCGAGCAAAATAGGATAAATGTTATTAGTATTCCATGGACATTGAGTACCCCATGAAAAAGTCTGAGAGAGAGAGAGAGAGAAAAAAAAAAAAGTCCTGATTTCCAGTTGCCCTGGTTACCAGTTGAGTCTGAGCTATCTGATCACCACCTATGTGCTCCCTGTAAGCTTTTCATTACAACACAGCCACTACATGGGACTCAGTGTTGCCAGGGTCGCAGTTTTCCCGCACAGTTGGGCTATTTTGAAAATGCAGTCGAGGGAAAAATTACAGAACCGCAGGTTGCGTTTTTTTGGGCTACTTTCATAATGTGCGCGGCCACAAAAATGTTTCGTTGTGAACAAAGAAAAAACTAAAATTGGATCATTTCTTTATGGGTATTGATCCCCGGGATGAATACCTGGCAACCCAAGGACCACTGCAGCGAGTGAGGGAGGGAAGGGCGCCTTTTTGATGGCACGTCACTTATTAAAGAGCACCTATTATGTTTTTTTCAAATATTACATTTCATGTAGTGTGTTATATAGCTGTTTGTGAATGTAAAAAAGTCTGCAAAGTTTCAAAAATCAAAGTGCACGACAAATGGAGTTATTGACTCCCAAAAGAAAGAACCGATTCTGAACACCTGAAACGAGTCATTAGTAATTCCAGACTTACTTCCTGTACTAACCTACATAATTTGGTAACAAAAAACCCACCTCTGGTCTTCACTGGCTGCTTGCGAACAACTTTGACCCGCTCTAAAACACTATACTAAGCGGTAGACCAATCACAACAGACTGGGACATCTGACCAATCAGAGCAGAGTAGACTTCTGAAAGGAGGAGTTTAGAATGAATACTTTAGAACGGATCATTGAACGAGTCGTTTTTGACACTGAAAAAAAAAAAGGTAATGCTGCAATTTAAATTATGAGCAAATTAAAGTGTTTTTTGACCTTGGATGCATGTAAATCTATTGTATGAGACCTTTAAAACAAAATTAGGCACGTTTAAAAACCATAAAAGGTGCTCTTTAAATGAGCATTACGTGAGTTACGCCCACATCTGCGAAAGGCAGTGGTACCGTGGTAGCAGTCAGTGACAGTGTGAAGTGTTGGTTGGTCTGTGGATGAACAGGCAAGCAGCATTATAAAATGTCAGGTAAATGGGGCAAATATGGAAAGAAATATCGCAAAGAATGGGAGACAGAAAAAGGATTAATGGTGATAAAAAAAGCATTCTGCAAATATTGCAAATGTGAAATCAGAGCTCACCATAGCACACCTCACCACAGTTAGCTCATGCTGCAACTGAAAAGCATAAAAAGCTGATTTTTAAAAAAAAAAAAATTCCTTTCTCAAATGCCAGGATTTTATTTGACACAGGTAGTTCCTTTCTATGAACTAATGCTGCAGTAAAGGAGGCAGAGTTGAAGCTGGCTGCTCATGTTGCTTGCCACTCAAGCACCTTAACTGTTGATTATTTAGGAAGCGTTGTGGAAGACATTTCCAAGAAAGGTATCAGTTTACACAGAACAAATGCACAGCTCTAATTAATTCGGTGATAGGACCAGTAGTGCATGAAGACCTTCTGGAGGATATAGGAAGTGGACAATACTCTCTTACTGTTGATGAGAGCACTGATGTCACGACCAGAAAACAACTATGCATAGTCATCAGATATTACAGCAAGAAGCTCTCACAAATCATTAGCACCTTTGCAGGAGTGATACATATAGTAGCTGGTGATTCACTGACCATAGCAAATGCTTTGTTCAAATTCCTGGACGACAACAAATTGTCCATACTGAATTGCATCGGCCTTGCAATGGATGGCTGTAACACATTGTGTGGGCAACATAACTCAGTGCTACAGAAATTCCGTGACCGCAATCCTCATATTGTCTACATAAAGTGTGTGTGCCATTCTCTTCAGCTCTGTGCATCAAAAGCTGTCAGTGTCCTGCCCAGAAATGTAGAGTACATGGTTTCCCAGACCTACAGCTGGTTTTCAAATGCCACCCAGTGTCTCCAAAAATATTCTGAACTGTACAAAACCATAAATGTAGGTGAAAGCCCTCTGAAGATTCTGCAGCTGTCAGACACTAGGTGGCTCTCTATTAGTAAGTGTGTCAACCATATCATTTCACAGTATGAGGAGCTTAAGTTGCATTTCCAGTTGACAAAATATAGTGAGAGGAGCTATGCTGCGAATTGCTGTACCAAATGTACAGCGACAATATTAACATGATCTACCTGAAATTTCTCCAACCAATTGTGTCAGAGTTAAACAGACTTACTAAAATCTTTCAACTTGACAAACCCAATCCTGCAAATCTTCTCGCAGAACTTGTAAAATTTTACCAGTCCCTTCTTGAGCATATAGGATTGCCGAAGACATTCCAGAGCTGGCAGGACATCATGGAGTTTAACCTTTCTGAAAATAATCTTTTGCCCCTTGAATCTGTAGACTTTGGGGTGTAGTTTCATCTTGCCTTGCATGAATCAAAGGGAATAAGTGACCAAGCTGAACAGGACATGAAATGCAGGTGCAGGGACTACATGCTGGAGTTATCTAAAGAGATTAGGAAGAGACTTCCAGATAACATCAAACAATTAGAGGCTCTCAAATTCCTGTCACCGAAACATGTTCTGTCCTCAAGTAAGCCAAGGCTTGATGATCTTCCCTTTTTCCAACTCTTCAAGGAGATGTAGGAAAAGCAGAGCAACAGTGGAGAGTAATTCACACTCTTGAATGGAACAATACAGAAGACAACAAAACGGAGGACTTCTGGGTAGAAGTTGCTGCATGCACAGATACTGCAGGTGATAAAAACTTTGAAGATCTCAGAAATTTTGCATTGTGTCTTCTTGTTTTACCATTCAGCAATGCAGCAGTTGAACGTTCATTTTCCCAAATGTCACTGATAAAGAACAAGCTACGAAACAGGCTAGAGCAGAAGTCTTTGCTGAATATAATGAGGATCCGAGCTTACATGCACAGAAGAAAAATCTGCTGCCATGAATTCAAACCATCACCATGGATGCTTTCTCTCTTTACTGCTGAAATCTATTCAGCACCACCTGTGGAGCAGGGGGAAAAGAACACACATTTCTAAAATAATACAGCCCTAAAATTGTAGATAGTTCTGTTCAAAGTTGTAATTGACAGGAGGCGGCACAGTTAGACCTCATAAAATGTAACAAGAAAATGTTCTGAAGAGCTCTGAAAAAAGAGAAGACAAAAAAGAACAAAAACAAATGACAAGTGTTCAAGTTCATCCATTAAGCATATTGTTCATAACCTTGGTAATAGCTAGTTTTTGTTAATTGAGTTTGCCAGTGTAGGCTAATTTCATATTGACACTTGTGTTTTGACAGAACAACAGCAAGTATGGAGAGAAGAGAACAGAATAGAAAAGAGAAGAGAAAAAAGTAAGTACAAGTTACATATGCTGTAGCTACAATTATTTGTAATGGTCTTGACGAGGATTAGAAAATATTAAAGAGAACATGTTCTTGTTTTTCCTTTATTGTATATGGGTTGTGTAAAAAAACAATGTGATATAAGAACTGTAGAAAGATAAGATAATAGTCAAAAACTCTGGCTTAAAGAAATCCAAATTTATGGATGGCTATGTCAGTTGAACACATAGGATTTAAAACTAAAAATAAATCAAAAGCAATGGTAAACATTTCTTTTAAGGCTTTTTGTGGGAATCCAGCAATTGTCTCTGATTGGACGGGAAAAAATTGGGCTACTTTTCATTCCTTTTCTGCGGGTTTTGAGTTGTCATTGGGCTGGACATTTTTCTTGGACCTGGCAACCCTAATGGGACTCAACCAGACTTTTAATGAAGACAGAGAACCGATAAAACCACTCTGATGTGGGGCCCCTTCCTACTTTTTTTAAGAAAACAAAAAAAGATCACAATCTTCTTCCAAACATTTAGCACCTAAAAATGTTCCAATTTTAAATTTAAGAAGCATATTCTTTAAAGAATTATGCCAGATGGGCAAACCAAGGGAAGTCTAATCATCAGGAAATACACTATGTAACACAACTTTTGTTCCTGGGTAGTAAGTGTTATTTCCGAATTGCTTATGCCTCAAAAGTATAGAAAATGGCTATTATTCCACACAAACTTTGCTTTTGTGACCAGGACAGCGATATTTTTAAATTTACCAATTTCCAATGAGAAAATGGGAGAATTTGTGTCTTTTCGTTCACAAAGTCAAAAAAAAAACAACAACAACAAAAAAAAAAACACCACATCTAAATTAACATGTATTTATACTAAAGTAATACAAAAATGACTACAAAAGATTTAGAAGTGAGTAGTTTTTCGATATTTACGATTATACTGTAAATCACTTTCACAAATCAGCCCCCAAATGTACTCATCATACTTCAAGGCATCCAGCAAAGTCTTGATACTGTTGTAATCCTCTTGATCCCAGTGAGCCAGGGGAAGAGATGGGTAATTGTTACCATTATGGAGCAGCACGGCTTTGAGGCTCCTGGATGAGCTGTCAATGAAGAGGCGCCACTCAATCTGGTTACCAGAGCATGTGAGCGAAGCGGAGCGGTGTGACACTCCGCTCAATAACCCGCACCATGCGTGTGCGCTCTGCTCAGCCGCTCACGGCCCAAGCAGACACGTCGCTCAAGTACCGTTCACGGGTAAAAAAAGCATTCATTCAAATGCTGCTCCGATATTACATTTCTCTGTAGTATACTTGGTTCTAAGCACATACACAGGGGGTAGCTACAGTGGCCCAAGCAACTGCCCCTTTGGGTGAAATATAGACTATAGGCCAACATTTATTAAATTATGAAATGATTAGTAATGTACACATCTGAAATTATGTGACTGTATTGTTGTGTTTTAGTATATAAAATCTCGTTGTTTATTTTGGACTGGTTTACAACTGCTGTTAGATAATTGGGTGAACCAGACCAACTTTATCATTTGTAATCAGTCAAATATTTCTCTGTTAGAACATATTTCAAGCAACATCTTCAAATAATACCTTAAAAAAAAAAAAAAAAAAAAAAAAAAATTCAGTTCTAAATTACAATTATTTACTTTAAACAAGTAATCAAACATGCCTCTACAAGTGATAAAACATGCGTTGGCACGGAAACTCGCATATGTGCAAATTTGAGCTTTTCAGTTTAAACTGGACCAGTGATACAACCGACCCAGAAAAACACAATCTCTTCAAATTTAAAGTTTGTTCGAGTTGTTTATGTCAATAATGAAAACATGGACTGGTACTGGGAAAAATATTGCAGGTAAAAGTGAAATTCATAATTGTTTTCTCCACGGAATGATTATAGATTTTATACATTAATATGTTTCTGATTTACTGCTATCAGACTTTAGGTCTGTAAATTAAAATGAGCAATTTCTCATCCTAATTTTGTGTTCGGTTTTAAAGGGTGTATTAAGTTATCCAGAAAAGAGCAGTGAATGTTTTTCTCTTTTGAAGTGTTGTTGCTTTATTAATATTCCCTTCAATTTTATATGTACAAATCAAATGCAATCTAAAGGACTGTGGTTATTTATATAATAATTATTATATTAGTAGATAGCACGTGCCCCCCTTTGTTTTTTCTTGATATTTTTAAAGCATTATAAAGTGAATCTGGACTTTATATGTGTCAAACATACGTTTATTGGTTTTGTGTGCATGTGTGTGTGTGTGTGTGTAAGCCGAGATGCAAGGCAAAATGCTTTGCAAATATACAGTATTATTAAGCTTACATATTGAACTGAGGGTGCTCTAACGTTCGCAACCCCGCAGAACCGGGCTTGCATCTAGCTGGCAGCTGCACTGACATGATGGCAAAACAAGATACCTTACTTATCTATTTATTTATTATTGAATAGTAGTGTATCCTTACTAGCTCACCTTTTGCTGCACTACCATATTTGTGTAGCGCATCCCTGTGCTCTCTGGCAATGTAGGACTCCAAAAGGAATATTTGCTAATTCTCACGGTCTCTCCACACTCCCATTTCCTCATTCTTAGCTTTGATTTATACTTTGTTTTAGTGAATTTGCAAACCTTATAACCTAAATAAATGCAATGTTAGAGCTCCATAACATCAGGCCTATTGCTTATTTCGTAGATTCCCAAACCAGCATATCACAAAACGCATTCTGGGTTGAGCGAGCGGCACTGAGCAGCCTGAACGAGCGAAGCAGAATCTTCAAAAAGGCACTCTCCGCTCACATGCTCTGCTGGTTACAGGTGATTCCAATTGACTCGAACAGACTGGTCACATTGTGGCAGAAGCAGAGCCCATCTTGACGGGTGAAGAAGCTGGAAAAAGGTTGGTGACGCTTCCTCTGATCTGCGACTTGCACACTTTCCAATGCCAAAAGCTTGGCATTGGACATGGTGAGACCAAGATCTCTAATCAAGTTGTTGAGGTCTTTTTGGTTGGGGTAGTATGGGTTTCTCTCCTTAGCTCCACCTCTGAAATTGTCATCTGGATCTACATCATCTTCCTCGCTCTCTGACTCGCTGCTCTCTTCTAAAGACTCTCTCCGGAGGAGTGGGTACGAGGAGCTCATGGCAGTGTGGCACCGGGGTGATGGATGAAGGATGGTCCGGATATGTGATAGCAGGTGCATTCTTGCCAGTCTGACGTTTGGAAGGGTCCACCATGCAGTAGTAGTAGTTGCTTGAGTGGTCAGTGGGTTCCCGCAAAATTCTTGGGATAGCGAACTTAATGGCTCTCTTTTCCCCTCTTTACCATCCAACAAAAATACATTTATTTCACCCATGACTAATGTGTAAGAGATTCTCGCAACATTTTTCATATATGATTTTTTTCAATAACATTGAAAATTGTAAAACATTTTAAAATGTCAAACTTTTACAATTTCAAAAATGTACAAATTTTATAACATAAAATTCCGAGCAATAATTGTCCATCTTACCATCCAGAGTTTTTTTGCAGTGCTCGCAGGTTAAATGAGGTGCCCAGGGTTTGTCTTGATTCCTGACAGTCATGCCGAAATATGCCTTGTAGGCCTCACACATCTTAGCAGATGCTTCCACGGAGTACTGTTTTGCTCATCTTGATAAACTGGCCGCAGAAATAGCAAAATGTGTCTGCCGGATACTTGCAGCCCCTTGATGCCATCTCAGAAAAATGCAGATATGTAACCACTTAGGTAGCTGGAACTAAACTGAACTGGTGGGCTTAAGGCCCCTGTATTTATACAACTATTTATATTACTGGCAAGTTCTAGAAGTTACTCCAAGTTTACTCAGCACTGAATCTATCTGGAATGTTCTGGAAAATAGGTAAATTTCAAAATATCACAGTCCTGGTCACAAAAGCAAAGTTTGTGGGGTATAATAGCCATTTTCCATACTTTTGAGGCATAAGCAATTAGGAAATAACACTTACTACCCAGGAACCAAATAAATCCAATACAGAGTACAGGCAGAAGGTCAGCCAATCGGCAAACAGAGGTAACCAGGCTTGAGACAAACTCATGGTCAAAAAAACATGCAAAGGAAAATATCAGAGACTCATGCAGAAAGTAAAAGGCTTGGTAACATCAAACACTAAGGAAATGAGCATATACTTCGCAGAGACTGAATGTGACAGAGTCTCTTATTAAGGGTGCAGTAACAGCTGTAGTGATGATGTGCAGGTGAGGCTGATCATAACTCAGGTGATTGGGATCAAGGTGGTGTATGGGAATTTGAGTCAGGGGTGGCCATATTTGGATGCTGCTGTGACTGCTGGGAATCTGAGTTCATGAAACTAATAAGGGAAACATAAAGGAAAATTGTGGTAAAGCATTTACAAAATTTGGCTTTAAAAGTCAAAATATTGTTTATTTCCATATCACTGAACACAAGTCTATTCAGGGGCGTAGCAGTCATTTTAAAAGTGATCCAACACTTACAGTGCAGTATTAATATATTACAGTATATATTAATATATTAAAATATGATATAAGTATTATATTAATATTTACGTATTATTTACTTTTAATGTTTGTAGTATTTTAAATATTCAAGTATTGCAAAATAATTGCAAAATTTTGCTAAAATCGCTGCAAAAATAAAGGGCATCTTGTGGAGCACTTGCTTCTGTTTCACACATGACAATAAAAGACAAGCTGGTCCTGAATAAATTATTTAATTCATTGCAATAATGACAATTGTGCATGTACACAATTTTATTTTTTACTCTGTGCTTGTGCATTGTAGTATTTAAATTTATTCAAACATAATGTAAAAAGCTTAACTTAATGAAGACTCAGGCGCTGTCCTTTGTTTTTGTTTTTCTGCTGTGCATTTCATGTAATTCTGCCAATCAAGAACAATATGCTGATAAATAACTCTTGTTTGTGTGTTCCTCATCTCTAGATTATTAATTTAGAGCAACATCAATGCCGATAAAAAACATGGATAAATGAGCATTGTTGAAAGCAACTTTGTGGAAATAACCGGAGCTGAGTTGATTAGACTGTCCGACTGATGGACTATTACATAAGGGTTGTTTCGGCTCATGAATCTCACCTGTGATTGGCTGGTTGGTCGCTTAATTAGCCCAAAGTAACAAAATGCAAAGAATACTGGATACAAATCCACCGTTTGGACTCGGTATGGGTTTAGCTTGGAAAAGTGCAGCTGACAAAAATCACCTTTTTAAAGAGTGCAGGGAACGTGTCCCCCACGTACTCCGTGGCTGCTACGCCCTTGAGTCTATTATTACCGTTCTTCTACCTGCGCTAATTTTAATTATTGATTGTTGTACTCACGCGTCAGAATGTGGTTGCATTTTTACTTTACAATTCAGTTTTCAGACCATACCAATTCAAATAAAAAAATAGAAAACTGGCTTGAAACTTTCCATTTTCTTTTCTTTTTCCAGGTTACTTCATGAATGGATAATTTACCTTTTTCTCTCATTTTCTTCGATTTGACCTTTTTTATTTTCTCTATTTGTGACTTCAGAAATGTTTTATCTTTCCTTTTTTGTGTCTTGTAATTTGCACGGTGGACTGCACCAATAGCACGAAAGTGTGGGTTGAGGAACGGACAGTCCACTCTCTCGCCATTGCCCGTGTGCTAATAATTACCCCTCAGCTTGCCGATGGTGGCACACGTGCCTTAGGTTGCCAACCCCTGCTAGCCTTTTAAACTATTACTCAACATCCATGCATTAAGCAGTTAGTTCCCCAAACCACACCCCATACTATTGGTACAACCCACTGTGCAAACTGCAAGACAAAAACAAAACAAAAATAAGGAAAAATACTTTTTCTGTTGGATTTGTGTTGACTGGCCCCTGCTGTCACATATTCACAAATACATCAAGGTGGTACTTAAAGTTTGAATTGTATATATTTATATACAGTATATGAATATACAGTATATCGGGGAACATAGGATTACTGTAGCCAAAGTTCCACAGATTTACAATCAAATGACGAGCAACCAGAGCGAGCCTGTGTTACTCTTTCAATCTTGAATGTTATTGCCCAAGATTAATCGAAACTTCAAAAAGAGCAGATGGTGTGAAATACTTCACAGTTGGGTTTCTACACACAAGCACAAAAAGGCTTGTAATGTTGAATGGAGCCCAAAAATTTGCTCTTAAGTTTAACTCTTACAAAGAGAGCATAAAGAAAAGCATTATCTATTTTAGGTGTCTGAGCAATATAAAGGAACTTATTGCACCAAGCAAAATTGAGCTTTTAGTATTGCTGCCACTATTCTCTTCACACATATTGATTTTTAGTATGATAGCCTTTGAATATGTCTGGGTGGTTATAGCTACAGTAGCTGCTGAGACAGTTATACTGCATACAAACCTAGGCCTCTTTTAAGATTAAAAGTTCAACTATTGTTTGCAACATCTTCGGTTCAACAAAAAAATTATCTTCTTATCAAGAACTATTTTTTCTCTATAGAGCTCTTGAGGTGGATACATACAGTATATTATTCTCTGGAGACTAAAAAGTTTATTGGTTTCTGAGTTCTATACAGATGGTTTTTCAAAGAACTACAGACCACTGTGCGTGTGCCCCATCTTTATTTTTTGAGTAAAAGTAATTCATAGTAACTTGAGTCTGGCTTGTATCAAACTGCTTTTTTGGGGGAAGTAGCGAGCAGACTGAAGTGTTCAGGTGTAATTATTATTTAGTTTATATGTTACGAACAGAGAAACCAAATCCCTGATAAGCTGGTTACTCTTTGTTAGATTTAGCATAAATGCCTTAAATTTTCCAAATTTTAACATTTTGCTTTCAGTTACAAAATCATCAAACTGAAAAGGAAAGGGAGAGAAAATCTGACAATATCAATATTTCTCATTAAAACGATCAACGGCACCATAACCTGCAAAGGCTAAGGCTTTCAAGCACAACAGATATGTAGCTGTAAAATTGTGGGCCATGCCTTTATTTATTACCACAGCAGAGTATAATGCTAACTCCAAGAAAAATACAATTCAAAAGCCTGCCTATGCAGTGCTTTTAACAGCGCTAAATTCTTGCATCTACATAATATTCTAAAGGTGACCCTGATTATACCAGTATGATGTTCCTGGGCTACAGCGAACAGCCTTATTAGAGAAACCAGAGTACAGAAAATAGTAGAGGTATGGAAGAATCTGCTGAACAGTACATTTTTCATAACTCACATGTAATGTAAATAATCAAGCAGGCAGGCCAAGCTATACATGAGTGCTTCTGGAAACATGTAATAGTTATATATGTAAGAAATGTCCTTTTTCACCTCTCCATGAGGTGATGCCAACCCATAAAAAAAAATCTCATGCACTTCCATTGCAAGTCTGTTACTGCTTTTTTAAATAAATAGCTTTAAGTTATGAACTATCCCTTAATTTAATACTCTAACAGAGTTGAAAATAAGAGCAATTCAGAATTATAGCTGCATAAGACCCTCAAAGTTTGTCTGAAAGCTGCGTTACATCACAGACAAATTTTACCTCTCAAACACATGTAGATACATTTGATTTAAAACAAGCACTCAAACCTTTGCAATGTTGTGTTCGATTAGCTAATTACCACAGTAAAAATGGAACTCTACAGCAGGTGTTTCTGGCAATATAAGAACAAGTCTTGTTTTCCCTGTGAGTAGACATGGGCTGGAAACATGAACAATAAATTCACATCTGGTTCTCTCTAATAGTGTGGAAGGAATCCAGCCAGGCTGCTCTCAGAAGCAGAATGAGATAACAACAAGAACTAGACTTTTACGTTTTCTGAAGAAAAACGTAAAAGTCATCATGACGTGAAAATTATTTAGAAAAGTATTAGCCACATCCCTTCAACAAACCACGTGATTTTAGGTATCATTCATGTCCGTAGCATAAACATGCAGGACAAATTACACGGCATACGAAGTCGGCATGCTGTTTCCAAAAGTTCCAATACCCTAGGATCAGGAAGAGTATGCGTACTCACTGACATGCCCTATCTCCCATCGGACATATTAGGAACAGCTCAACAACAATTACTTTTCCTCATGGCACCACTGTTAGCGAGTTGCGTCAGTTGCATGGGAGACCACAGTTCAATCCCCAGGAAGTAATCACGTTTGTATAAACAATCACGAGCATGATAAGGAGGTTGCATTTTTATCCCTAACATTGCATTTTGTCTCTACTAATGGTTATGGTTAGATTTGTGTTTTGTTTGGGGGGGTTGGGGTGTAGATTAGATAAAATAAGCATTTCTCTTCACTGTTTTACACCCTGTTCAGCTGAAAACAATTATTTTTTACAACTGGCTTCTGGATATAAATGGATGTCACACTTGTTTATATGCTCTGAGATACTTACCGCTTTAACCTCTGGAGGCAGTGTTTTCAAATTCGGCTAACGTATACCTATTTCGGCTAAACACTTGCCGAATTTTATGTGAGATCAGGCTGAATATTTAGGGTTAGGGCAGCCAATAAGGGGATACAACTGGACCTTTTGTCCCTGGCCCGGGCTTGAGTGGGGCCCAGAGTACAGGGGGTGGGTCCAAAGAAAGGCTATTCCATATTGTAGAGCGCATCTAAACACGTTCAGTGGGAGACAAGGATATAAACATGAAAGCCACCTATGTAGCACACGTTGATGGGTTAACTGCACCCCCACCCCAGGTCGACAATGGACTGGAGGGGGGCCCAATGAACGCATTTTGTACCGGGCCCAAGAATTCCTACTTGCAGCCCTGCTTAGGGTTACGGTTATGATGATTTTGGTATTAGCGGAGTAAAATAATTGTCAAGTAATCAGTCAATTGATGTCATAATGTCACTGGAGTCCCTATGACTGTTCAAGCCTCTACAGAATCCAGCTTGAAAATCAATGACTATAGGAACATGCATGTAAGCGTATAGTGATGAGAGATGAAATGATATAGATCCTTGTTGAGACTAATGTTATATATACAGGTGCATCTCAATAAATTAGAATGTCGTGGAAAAGTTAATTTATTTCAGTAATTCAACTCAAATTGTGAAACTCATGTATTAAATAAATTCAATGCACACAGACTGAAGTAGTTTAAGTCTTTGGTTCTTTTAATTGTGATGATTTTGGCTCACATTTAACAAAAACCCACCAATTCACTATCTCAAAAAATTAGAATATGGTGACATGCCAATCAGCTAATCAACTCAAAACACCTACAAAGGTTTCCTGAGCCTTCAAAATGGTCTCTCAGTTTGGTTCACTAGGCTACACAATCATGGGGAAGACTGCTGATCTGACAGTTGTCCAGAAGACAATCATTGACACCCTTCACAAGGAGGGTAAGCCACAAACATTCATTGCCAAAGAAGCTGGCTGTTCACAGAGTGCTGTATCCAAGCATGTTAACAGAAAGTTGAATGGAAGGAAAAAGTGTGGAAGAAAAAGATGCACAACCAACCGAGAGAACCGCAGCCTTATGATTGTCAAGCAAAATCGATTCAAGAATTTGGGTGAACTTCACAAGGAATGGACTGAGGCTGGGGTCAAGGCATCAAGAGCCACCACACACAGACATGTCAAGGAATTTGGCTACAGTTGTCGTATTCCTCTTGTTAAGCCACTCCTGAACCACAGACAACGTCAGAGGCGTCTTACCTGGGCTAAGGAGAAAAAGAACTGGACTGTTGCCCAGTGGTCCAAAGTCCTCTTTTCAGATGAGAGTAAGTTTTGTATTTCATTTGGAAACCAAGGTCCTAGAGTCTGGAGGAAGGGTGGAGAAGCTCATAGCCCAAGTTACTTGAAGTCCAGTGTTAAGTTTCCACAGTCTGTGATGATTTGGGGTGCAATGTCATCTGCTGGTGTTGGTCCATTGTGTTTTTTGAAAACCAAAGTCACTGCACCCGTTTACCAAGACATTTTGGAGCACTTCATGCTTCCTTCTGCTGACCAGCTTTTTAAAGATGCTGATTTCATTTTCCAGCAGGATTTGGCACCTGCCCACACTGCCAAAAGCACCAAAAGTTGGTTAAATGACCATGGTGTTGGTGTGCTTGACTGGCCAGCAAACTCACCAGACCTGAACCCCATGGAGAATCTATGGGGTATTGTCAAGAGGAAAATGAGAAACAAGAGACCAAAAAATGCAGATGAGCTGAAGGCCACTGTCAAAGAAACCTGGGCTTCCATACCACCTCAGCAGTGCCACAAACTGATCACCTCCATGCCACGCCGAACTGAGGCAGTAATTAAAGCAAAAGGAGCCCCTAACAAGTATTGAGTACATATACAGTAAATGAACATACTTTCCAGAAGGCCAACAATTCACTAAAAATATTTTTTTTATTGGTCTTATGATGTATTCTAATTTTTTGAGATAGTGAATTGGTGGGTTTTTGTTAAATGTGAGCCAAAATCATCACAATTAAAAGAACCAAAGACTTAAACTACTTCAGTCTGTGTGCACTGAATTTATTTAATACACGAGTTTCACAATTTGAGTTGAATTACTGAAATAAATGAACTTTTCCACGACATTCTAATTTATTGAGATGCACCTGTATATATATATATATATACACTAATGTTCAAAAGTTTGGGGTCACTTGCCTGAAATGTTTCTCATGATCTTAAAAACCTTTTGATCTGAAGGTGTATGCTTAAATGTTTGAAATTAGTTTTGTAGACAAAAATATAATTGTGCCAACATATAAATTTATATAATTACAAAACTAAAATGTAGCAGCCACTAAGTGCCCAACAATACTGTTTAAAAAAAATCTTAGGGTGATACCTCAAGAAGTTGGTTGAGAAAATGGCAAGAGTACATTTCTGCAAAATCTAGGCAAAGTGTGGCCACTTTGAAGATGCTAAAATATAACATAGTTTTGATTTATTTTGGATTTTTTTAGTCACAACATAATTCCCATATTTCCATTTCTATTATTCCATAGTTGTGATGACTTTACTATTATTCTAAAATGTGGGAAAAAAAATGTAAAAAATAAAGAATGAGTAAGTGACCCTAAACTTTTGAACGGTAGTGTATATTTTTTTTTTTTTTTTTTTATAATTATATTTATTTATCACACATTATATGTTTGCACATATACAGTGAAATTCTTTTTTTCACATATCCCAGCTAGGCTGGGGTCAGAGTGCAGGGTCAGCCATGATATGGCACCCCTGGAGCAGTTAGGGTCAAGGGCCTTGCTCAAGGGCCCAACAGTGGCATCTTGGCAGTGCTGGGGCTTGACCCCTGACCTTCTGATCAGTAACCCAGAGCCTTAACCGCTGAGCCACCACTGTCCCATTTTTTATTTATTTTTTTTATTTTTTTATTTATTTATTTTTTTTTATTTTTATTTATTTTTTTTTTATATATGACATTAGTCTCAACAAGCAAATATATCTCTCTATATCCTAATATATGCATATGTATAAACTGGCTGCCTAAAGTTTGGAATAATGTACAGATTTTGCTCTTATGGAAAGAAGAAATTGGTACTTTTATTCAAAGTGGCATTCAAAGTGGCATTCAACTGATCACAATGTATAGTCAGGACATTAATAACGTGAAAAACTACTATTGAAAACATTTTTCAGAACTTCTTAAACTACTTCAAGAGTTCTCATAAAAAAAATTCTCCACATGCAGCAATGACAGCTTTGCAGATCCTTGACGTTCTAGCTGTCAGTTTGTCCAGATACTCAGGTGACATTTCACCCCACGCTTCCTGTAGCACTTGTCATAGATGTGGCTGTCTTGTCGGGCACTTCTCACACACCTTACAGTCTAGCTGATCCCACAAAAGCTCAGTGGGGTTAAGATCCATAACACTCTTTTCCAATTATCTGTTGTCCAATGTCTGTGTTTCTTTGCCCACTCTAAATTTGTCTTTTTGTTTTTCTGTTTCAAAAGTGGCTTTTTCTTTGCAAATCTTCCCATAAGGCCTGCACCCTTGAGTCTTCTCTTTACTGTTGTACATGAAACTGGTGTTGAGCAGGTGGAATTCAATGAAGCTGTCAGCTGAGGACATGTGAGGCATCTATTTCTCAAACTAGAGACTCTGATGTACTTATCCTCTTGTTTAGTTGTACATCTGGCCTGTACTACTGTTAGAGCCAGTTGTCCTTTGTCTTTGAAGACTGTAGTGTACACCTTTGTATGAAATCTTCAGTTTTTTGGCAATTTCAAGCATTGTATATCCTTCATGCCTCAAAACAATGATTGACTGATGAGTTTCTAGAGAAAGCTGTTTATTTTTTGCCATTTTTGACCTAATATTGACCTTAAGACATGCCAGTCTATTACATACTGTAGCACCTCAAAAACAAACACAAAGACAATGTTAAGCTTCATTTAACGAACCAAATAGCTTTCATCTATGTTTGATATAATGGCAAGTGATTTTCTAGTACCAAATTATAAATTTAGCATGATTACTCTAGGATAAGGTCTCTAGATGGGACCCATCATTCAGGCACATGGTTTCTCTTACCACTACTACGCTGATGACGCGCAACTCCACTTGTCTTACCACAGTGACTGCTCGAATTTCTGCCTGCCTGGCGGACATCGCGGCCTGGATGAAGGAGCACCACCTGCAACTCAACCCAGCCAAGACTGAACTCCTTGTCTTTCCAGCCAACCCTGCTGTTGAACACAACATCACCGTGCAGCTAGGTGCAACTACAGTAACGCCTCCCAAATCGGTCAGAAATCTAGGGGTAACCATGGACAACAGACTAAATTTCACAGACCACATCTCAAAGACCACAAGATCATGTAGATTTACACTCTAAAATATCAGGAAGATAAGACCCTTCCTCTCTGAACATGTCACACAACTGCTTGTCCAGTCACTTGTCATAACTAGACTGGACTACTGTAACGCTCTCATTGCAGGCCTCCCTGCATGTGCAATTAGACCCCTGCAAATGATCCAGAATGCAGCAGCACGTCTGGTCTTTAATGAACCAAAGAGAGCAAATGTTACACCACTCCTTGTCTCTCTCCACTGGCTGCCGGTTGATGCACGTATCAAATTCAAGGCTCTGATGCTGGCATACAGAACAGTCACTGGGTCTGCTCCAGCATACCTAAAATCATTTATGCAGAGCTACGCGCCCACTAGAAGCCTTTGGTCGGCTAAGGAACGTCGCCTTGTTGTACCAACACCAAAACACTTTCCCGGACTTTCAGCTTCATTGTACCATGTTGGTGGAACGACCTTCCCAACTCCATTCGTGAAGCTGACTCACTCTCTGTCTTCAAAAAACGACTAAAAACACATCTTTTCCATGAGCACTTAAACTGTCATTAAAAAAAAAATAAACATGATGCTATTGATACTTTGTAATACAGCACTTTTCATACCACTGTCTCCTAAGATGATTCGCTTATGTTTTCCTCTTTTGTAAGTCGCTTTGGATAAAAGCATCTGCCAAATGAATAAATGTAAATGTAAATGTAAATAAAGTGTTGGAGTGATGGCTGCTGGAAATGGGGCCTGTCTAGATTTGATCAAAAATTACTTTTTTCAAATAGTGATGGTGATGGTTTTTTTACATCAGTAATGTCCTGACTATACTTTGTGATCAGTTGAATGCCACTTTGGTGAATGAAAGTACCAATTTCCTTCAGAAACAGCAAAATCTGTACATTATTCCAAACTTTTGGTCACCAGTGTGTGTGTGTGTGTATATATATATATATATATATATATATATATATATATATATATATATATATATATATATATATATAATTAGAATATAGAGAGATAGATTTCTTTCTTTGTCCTTGCACTTTGTACCCACAACAGGTTTCAATAAATAGATAAACAAATAATTGGTAATTGTTTTCATGTCCCCTCAAGCATACACACAAGATGCACAATGACTACTGATTCCCTATAATGGGTTTCCATAGAAACCTCTTTCACATGTTTAAATTTCAGCAGCTAGATGTGTGCTACATACTAACATCAAAATTGCTCCAGGTATTAGAAAACAGGGGTAATAGATTTTTTGAACTCTGAGACCTCCAAAAACTTACAATAGGTTGCTTTGATGCTGAGAGTAAACAAAATGCTTTCAAGGCCAGCATGCTGTACATTTTAATCACATTAAATTAGAGCAGCAGTCACCAATTAGTGGACCATGGTCCGAGTCCAGACCACGGCTTGGTTCCATCCAGACCACGAGATAATGACAACGGTTGTCCTATCTTAATATTTCTACAGTTTTAGTGAGCAGTGTGTCAAAACAACGGAACTATACACACCACAAGTACTCAGGGCCGATCAGCGCTATATCATCTTTTTCTCAAGCGCTGATCATGCTTCATTTCCTGCTCCGTGCGTGTTGCCTCTCTCCATCGCGATATACACGAGGCTTCGCATAAAGCCTGATTAGGCTACATAGTGTCATTTTAACAACAGCAGCGGAAACACGGTGAGTAGCAATGTGGATGGAGACTGGCATCTTTCACTAAAACACACTACAGAAAATGAGAATAAAGCAAAGTGAAACTATCTTCATCTGTCTGATAAATGACTCAGCTAAAGCAGGTTTGTGACAGGAAAAATTAATGTGTCACCTTTTTAGACTAACGGCTTTTCCTGTCTAAATTTAGCTTTATTTATCAGCATGTTACATGCCTTTCATGACAATCAGTTTTTTGTTTTAATTTTGTGAAAATTTATGTCATCATCTGATTCATCGCTGATTATTAGTTATAATTAATAGAAATGATTAGTTAGCCTGGCTAGTAGAGTTCTCTGCTTCTGAAATTATTTCACAGTCAGCCCATTTATACTTAAGCAAACAGTACTTTTAAGATGTAAATTGTTAGTTTATTGTTTTTAGATTCTCACTTTAGGAAAATATAAAAATGGTCCATTCAGACTTTTACATTTTCTGCATTTTCACTCAGGGGTTACCCCTGAACCCCCATACAGTAACCTATATTTTCTTAGTCAAAAGTACTACTATGTCCCATACATAGGTATCTGAATGTAAAAATAATTAAGAATAAATATTCAGAATGTAAAAATATTCAAACACAAAAACTAGACTGCTGTCACCCAGTTTGAAAACAAATGTTGATCTTATCTTGTAATAGTATTATCCAAGTGCCCTTGACTGAACTCTATGAAATATATTAGCCTAATCTTTTCGTAGAAAAGATCCCTCAAACCCCACTGCTTTGGCTTTGTCTCTGGGCCAGTGTCCTCATCTCTGCTTTGAAGAGACTATTTTTTTTAGAAGTACTAGAAAACATTTTTTTTTTTTTTTTGTTTTTTTAAAACACTATTGCTGCCAACGTGGAAAGTTGCAGTATAATAACTATTTAAAAAAAAAAAAACATCATTTCAAAACCATACTGACTACTGACACCGTGCAAGTTATTATTTTCCAGACCTTTGCTGGGAAGAAAATGTAGAGACCGGACCTCTTGAAACTTTAATTGAATACCTCTAAATTAGAGTATGCATATCTAGAGCTTGCTATCTTATTCAAGTTAACACTGTGTTGTGCAGCATTACAGCTCTGTCCACCAGAAGACCATTTTGAAGACATTACATTAAAAATCCTTTGGCTCAGATCATTGAGCAGAATAGCCAGCACCAGCGAGTGACAGAAAATAAATGTGTTGTAATAAACAGCTAGCATGGTCATCTGTCAACAGTTGTTCTCTATTGACGGCATGTGAATAGCAGATGGACTTGCCCTACCATTATGAGCGCATCAGTTCTCCATCAGTCCATCATCTGGCAGTAGTGCTTACCCTGTCGTTAGCACTTCCAAAGTAGGCAGCATATGTGAAGGCAACTATGAATAGCAAATTAATTTTCTTTTTGAACAGTGCTGTTTACAGCGGATCAAGAATATTGCCCTACAAAGCCAAAACATGGTAACTATGTCAACACGAACACTGAGAAAAATGGCATCAAAGTTTATCACAGGTATACTAAAAATAAGTAACATCTCAAGGATACATATTTTTACAGTATATTGTAAATTGTGCCAGCAGCAATTCTAGTAACCAAGTAACCAATAATTTGCTGTTTTTAAGTCACATGACATTTGATTTTCTCTTCAAGACAAGGGAGACACCTGCAGAAGTGCTCCATAAATAGTTCTATTGAGCACATTTTGGTAGGTTACATCTACATCATGATTTTTTTTGTTGCATTTCTGGGAGGTTAATTACTGTAAATTATGTTATTAACAGTTCAATTTTATCTAACATAGTTTTACAGAAAATTTGGAAAATATGAATGCATGTTGCCAATTGAGAATTTTTATAGATAGTGCCATCAATTATATTATGGAATTTAATTATTTATTTGGAAGTTCTTACCATAGTATAATTACATGTGTGCATAAATAAAGTTTTGATTTGTATTTCTTCATTTTCAGAAAAACATTAAATAATAATAATACTCTGCAATGTTTTCTGGAATGGGCATGAAGATTGATCACTTAACTCATCTGAATGACAACAGTGAGGATGAGCTAGGCTTTAGTGACAGAGGAAAAAAAACAACCGGCAATATTGAAGAATGCATGATAATGATTCACTCAATTTTAGTTTGCAGAAATTCTAAGTGTATAAATCAGGGCTCCCACTCTTTTCAAGGAACATTTTTCTGGGAAATGTTCAGGACATTTTATGTGCACAACTGGTGTAATATTTAAGCAAAAACACACAAGAGGTGTATGATGATTATTTTACCTGTTTTATTTAACCGTTTGAACATAAAGCATACCATACAGGGCAGATGAAAACAGACATGTAAAACAATTTAGGAGCTGTCCATATGTTCATATTGTACAAACTAGTTTATATTCAAACATAAATAAATGTACAAGTGCTAGCATTACACCACATATGATGCACAATATGGTAACTAAACAGTATACTGTATATACAGTATTTTTACACACTCACTGAGCACTTTATTAGGACACTATGGTCCCAATAAATTGCATACGTTTGCTGTTGTAGCCCATCCGCCTCAAGGTTCAATGTATTGTGCATTCTGAGATGCTATTCTGCTCACTACAATTGTACAGAGTGGTTATCTGAGTTACCGTAGCCTTTTTGTCAGCTTGAACCAGTCTGGCCATTCTCCGTTGACCTCTCTCATCAACAAGGCATTTCCTTCCTCAGAACTGCCGCTTACTGGAAGTTTCTTGTTTTTGGCACCATCCTGAGTAAACTCTAGAGACTGTTGTGTCTGAAAATCCCAGGAGATCAGCAGTTACAGAAATACTAAAACCAACCTGTCTGGCATCAACAATCATGCCATGGTAAAAATCACTGAGATCATATTTTTTCCCCGTTCTGGTGGTTGATGTGAACATTAATTGAAGATCCTGAGTGTAAATGTGTGTGTATATATATATATATACAAGGTTGGAAGCGTTACTTTTGAAATGTATTCCACTACAGATTACAGACTACATGCTGTAAAATGTAATTTGTAACATATTCTGTTAGATTACTCAAGGTCAGTAACATATTCTAAATACTTTGGATTACTTCTTCAGCACTGGTAGATTTTTCCACTTGTTTTGACTATAAAAACTCTGCCAGTACAGTAAGACAAAATACACAAGTTAAAAATACATTCTCTGAAAAACCTAAATATCTTATGCAGTGTTGTTTCTAAAACAAGATAAATCTAATTGATCTTGTTTTAAGGAATTTTTACAGGAAAAAAATACAAAAATTATAATCAGGAATAAGATTTTTGCCCTAATATCAAAGGTCTTACTAGAAAAACAAGAAATTATGATCCAATGTGAATTTTCTTGATATAAAAATATGATCATGCCTGGTAACATGTGCATGTAAAATGGCTAGAAATAGTATTTTAGCTTAGCGTAAAGCTGACAATTTACACAAGGTTTATTTCTATTTCTTCTGCTCCAAACTTACTTCAAACTTACTTCTCTGTCTGCTCGTATGAATGTAACACATCATAAGAAAGTGTTTCACCGCTGTTCAAATGCACTTTGGATCGCATCATTTATATGTATAAATGTTTTCCATCTGAAAGGACTAAATATTAAATGAAACAAATGACAATAAAATGCAAAGTAATCTCTTCAGTAATCAAACTACTTTTGAACGTAACTGTATTCTAATTACCAATGATTTAAATTGTAACTGTAGTGGAATACAGTTACTTATATTTTGCATTTTAAATACGTAATCCCGTTACATGTATTCCGTTACTCCCCAACCCTGTATATATATATATATATATATGAAGTTTGCACTGAAACTGCTTTTTGATTTCTAATTTCTAATTTAATCAGTGCATTTTTTTTTAAGGAACAAAGGTTCTGACTGGACAGACCCAGCAGCCAAAAGTTTTAAACAACCCTGTTCGAAGTCTCATATTTTGATACTTATTTATACATATTTATACATCCTACATATGATTCTATGCATTTGCAAATGTTTTGAAATATTGTTTCTCTGGGTGCTCAGAGAGAGAGGCCAGTTATTATAAACTATTATTTTGTGTTTAATTAGTTTTTGACTGAACAAATGATATGTTTACCCTATAATTACAGTTTAGAAATAAATCCCAGCTGAATAATTGTTCATTTGCTAAATCAGGGCTTACCAGCTTTGAATGTTTCACAATGCTAAAGGACACATCCAATAAAGCGATGCTATTCTTGCATATATAATTTGATTGATGTAATGAGCAAAACATTTGATGTCTGTGAGTGTGTAAATACTGTTAACAGAATGCCATCTGTACTTGCACTTTGCTCTGAGGTAATTACAGTAAAAACTCTGATGGAGGCAGCTGGTCATAAGAGGTTCATAATTCAGCTTGTTTGACTATTTCAGAGGGTCCAGCATGTTAATTTTCACATCAGTTTGTCTTGTCTGTGTATGCAGTATGCCACCTCATGGACAGCAGTCCATTGCCTCAAAAACACACATCTGAACACAGGCTTGAGGGCTGTGGAGCCACACAAAGTCACACACGTGCGCACACACCTAGGCCCTTTGGCCCGTACAACATTCTTTTTGTTAGTCTGTCATAACTTCTATCCATGCAAACAAATATCAAATTTCATTTAAAGTGGTCAAGAAATGCATTTTCAAATCTTTATATTATGTTTTTCAAGGTTAGCTTATGAAATTAGCAAAGTTTTTTTTTGTACTAATAAAGTTGAAATATTTGTACAAATATTTTTCCATCCTCATTTTCACTCTAGCTTTGTCTCCTTTCGAAAGCTGCGTGCTAGGTAGGATGCATCCTTTGAAGGCTGTAGTATACTGAGCGTCCGCCTTTAAACAAGCCTCATTTAGAGATGGCCTTCGTAGGACAAACAGAAGGAACGTAACATGGTTGCTATGACAGCACGCCACTCTTTAACAAGCACGAGCGCTTTGAGTGAGAAGGGAACAAAGTCTCTTCAGAAGTGAATTTATGAGGTAAATTTTAGGAGAGTTATGATGTAAAGAGAAAAGAAAATAGATTTTACAGGTGTACTTTTAGTCTAATACTTTATTTTAATGATATATTAATATAATTATACATATACTCTGCACCCATCTACTGAGGTACTTCAATTTGGGATTAACATTACTTGCGTTTGAACATCATATTTACGGGAAAATTGATGTCATTTTTTATTTTTATTTTTTTTGACATTTCCGTTGAACCAAAGAATTGTGGGTTGTGAGTGCCTACGAAGGATACACCTCATGCATCTACGAAGGATACACCTCATGCATCCTCCGAATTCCCATGAAAGCAGGTCGCATTCGAAGGCTGCATTTGAAGTGTCCTACTCTTTCAGAAACGGAAGTAAACACCCACTGCTGTGATTGGCTAACTTAATTGCGCCAAATCCACGCCCTCTCTCAGGCCATGTGTGACCTGTTTTGATGCTCGAGATGGGCAGCACTGTAATTGATCTGTATATGTTTGAGCCCAAGTCAGATCCTGAGGCAGAAGAAAATGAACCAGCGCAACCACAACATTGCAACAATCTATTTCAGCTTGGTAATTGCTCATGCTTGTTAAAATCTATTATCTATTGGTCTGATGTAAGATGTACAGTGACATTCGAACTGCTGAGTAGTTGATAACATGACAGCCAGTAAAATTAAAGGCCATTTTATGTCTGATAGTTTATGTAAATGAATGCCGACGATCACATAAATGTGTCAGTTGCAAAAATTCTAAATCTACAAAATCCAAATGGACTGCTATACTTAATTGATAGGTGTATCTGTGGAAACTGTGCCATGAGGCCCACTGAACAAGAAAACATATGCTGCCTGGAAATACCTGAGGTAGGTTAAAAAGACCTCAATATGTAATATATATATATATATATACACACACACACACATATTTGTGTGTATATTTATATATATATATATATATATATATATATATATATATATATATATATATAATGTATATATATATTTTTTTTTTCATAAACAGTTACACATATTATATAAACACATATTTCAATACGACCATTTTTACCATATTGTCCTTCCAAATAGGTTGTAAGAATCAAGCATGTACCTGTCCCTCCAAACTCTATGACCCATCACCCTGGCTTAGAACCTGTTTGTTTAAATGTTCATTCTCTTCAGAATGCACTCAACATTTACAGAGCTGATTATGGTCCTTTGAGGCTCAGAGGAATAGAACGGTAATAAATAAAAGGACAATACTGTGTAACATCTGCTAAAAAAAAATATATAAAAATAAAAAAATACCTAAACTTTTAGGAGCTATGTGACATATCTGAAAAAGTGGCATTTCTAAATAACAACAGACTGCCAAATTGAACTGTACAGAAAATCCATTTACAAAATAAAGAAAACTTGTCATAAAAAAAAAAAAAAAAAACATGTAATCTCAATACAATAGCACAACATTATCAAAAAGCATTCATAGAAATGACAATTAAAATATTCTTTCTCTGAATGTTGTTCAGGCATTACAGACATCTGGCATACAGGAGCTTTGTCAGCTGGTGCTATCTGGGCAGGAAGGTCAGGGTGGTCATCCCTTCATGTGTTGTCCTGCATATACAGAGGGAGTTTCCTGATGCCGCAGACCACTACGTGGGATTTATTCTCATTGAAATGCATAGCTGCCAAATACAGCCTGAAACACTTTCAAATATAACTGTGCAAGATATGCAATTCCAAACCCCATAAACATGAACTATAAGACAGTGATCACCTTACAGTAACAAACGGCAAACATATGACATTCCTATTGCTCTTATCTATCTCCGTCAAAATATACCTTCTTTTTAGACCCACCTTCTTCATAGACCCTCCTTCTCCATATGGTAGCTGCCACCAACCTCATTGCTATAGTTAAAAATATTCACAATAAATAAACAAGGCAGAAAAGAAATAGCAGGGAGGTTTTAGATTATATCCTATTATTATCTTGACAAGTGTCTCCACAATAAATAGTGTCCACTGTAGAATTAATTATATTTGAAACACCATAAGGACATTGATTGACTTTACCTGTGTCTCAATCAGCTCCCCTGCTTGTGAATCAGTATTTAGCAATTTGCATTTGATTACATGATCAGTGCCCAGACTACTAAATTTGGGAGCTTACTGAGAAGCACCAATTCTCTTATTACATTACCACATGCTTGCACAATGAGATTATGTAATGTTAGGTTTCAAAGTCACCTGCACTAACTGAATGTCCAGTGTGGTGTTACTCTGCAGGTGCATCATGGTGTAGCTCCCATATTTTGCAGAAAGGCCTAAAAATGTTAATACCCATTAAGTGAAATCTAAAAATGTATTCAAAAATTCAAACAAATCAACAGAACAGCATTACAATGAATGTAACTATGTATCACTGTTCAGATTTTTTTCAATCAGCTAACTAAGAACCAATTTTTTTATTACCTGGTGAGTCTGCTCTCATTTCCCCACCAACTATGACCTTGTTTTCTTGGCTCAGGTGTTCCAGGACATCTTTCTGTTCCTTCCATTTGTAGACAATAGCTGGCTCCATGTACCTACTGGCATGTTCTCTAAATGTTCTGTGTGAACATCTGTACATGCATCGCATATTAACATATTTTATTAGTAAGATTTAGAGAATAATTTAAGATTAAGATTAATCAACTGGAAAAGCAACAAAAATTTAACCACATATCTATATATACGTATTGCTTTTTTTAAAAGACAACGACAATACAACACTAGTTACACATTGTGTCAAGAGATTATAATAATATACAGGTGCTTCTCAATAAATTAGAACGTCGTGGAAAATGTCATTTATTTCAGTAATTCAACTCAAATTGTGAAACTCGTGTATTAAATAAATTTAATGCACACAGACTGAAGTAGTTTAAGTCTTTGGTTCTTTTAATTGTGATGATTTTGGCTCACATTTAACAAAAACCCACCAATTCACTATCTCAAAAAATTAGAATATGGTGACATGCCAATCAGCTAATCAACTCAAAACACCTGCAAAGGTTTCCTGAGCCTTCAGAATGGTCTCTCAGTTTGGTTCACTAGGCTACACAATCATGGGGAAGACTGCTGATCTGACAGTTGTCCAGAAGACAATCATTGACACCCTTCACAAGCCACAAACATTCATTGCCAAAGAAGCTGGCTGTTCACAGAGTGCTGTATCCAATCATGTTAACAGAAAGTTGAGTGGAAGGAAAAAGTGTGGAAGAAAAAGATGCACAACCAACCGAGAGAACCGCAGCCTTATGATTGTCAAGCAAAATCGATTCAAGAATTTGGATGAACTTCACAAGGAATGGACTGAGGCTGGGGTCAAGGCATCAAGAGCCACCACAGACAGACATGTAAAGGAATTTGGCTACAGTTGTCGTATTCCTCTTGTTAAGCCACTCCTGAACCACAGACAGCGTCAGAGGCGTCTTACCTGGGCTAAGGAGAAGAAGAACTGGACTGTTGCCCAGTGGTCCAAAGTCCTCTTTTCAGATGAGAGCAAGTTTTGTATTTCATTTGGAAACCAAGGTCCTAGAGTCTGGAGGAAGGGTGGAGAAGCTCATAGCCCAAGTTGCTTGAAGTCCAGTGTTAAGTTTCCACAGTCTGTGATGATTTGGGGTGCAATGTCATCTGCTGGTGTTGGTCCATTGTGTTTTTTGAAAAGCAAAGTCACTGCACCCGTTTACCAAGAAATTTTGGAGCACTTCATGCTTCCTTCTGCTGACCAGCTTTTTAAAGATGCTGATTTCATTTTCCAGCAGGATTTGGCACCTGCCCACACTGCCAAAAGCACCAAAAGTTGGTTAAATGACCATGGTGTTGGTGTGCTTGACTGGCCAGCAAACTCACCAGACCTGAACCCCATAGATTCTCTCTATGGGGTATTGTCAAGAGGAAAATGAGAAACAAGAGACCAAAAAATGCAGATGAGCTGAAGGCCACTGTCAAAGAAACCTGGGCTTCCATACCACCTCTGCAGTGCCACAAACTGATCACCTCCATGCCACGCCGAATTGAGGCAGTAATTAAAGCAAAAGGAGCCCCTACCAAGTATTGAGTACATATACAGTAAATGAACATACTTTCCAGAAGGCCAACAATTCACTAAAAATGTTTTTTGTTTTATTGGTCTTATGATGTATTCTAATTTTTTGAGATAGTGAATTGGTGGGTTTTTGTTAAATGTGAGCCAAAATCATCACAATTAAAAGAACCAAAGACTTAAACTACTTCAGTCTGTGTGCACTGAATTTATTTAATACACGAGTTTCACAATTTGAGTTGAATTACCGAAATAAATGAACTTTTCCATGACATTCTAATTTATTGAGATGCACCTGTATATAACAATATATTAATATTCAACTCAAGAAAATATTGCTAATCCATTTATGTACTGATTTGATTAGCAGCATGCTAATAATGATACACTTGGTCTCTTAATAATGTTAAACGCTGGCTTGACGTTTTTTTACAAACACACTAAATGTACTTACCAGCGTTGCCTCCGAGGACAAAATACTTGGGACTGCTATGTTTTTCAATACAAGATATTTGGCAAAATTCACGTACTTACTCGACATCTTACTCTCACAGCAGTATCACTCTTGTGATTTATTGACAGACATGAGTGGACACACCTGCTTGATTTACATACGCTTGTTAAGGGGTGTGTACAGGATAATGCTGACGTCACGATTGTGGTGCTCTCAAATCCTGGCATTCAGAAGGGTGGAAAACAAATATTCATATTTTAAAATGGGGAGTTAACTTTGAGGTATGAAACTTGCAGTATGTTTTTATTGTAGAGTAACCTCGTATATGTGAAAATATCACAGACATTTTGATTTTTCATTTCATGACCCCTTTAAATATACCATATGCAGGATCCAAACGTAACACTTGCCAAGTGCCAAATTGGAGTTAAAACTGGCTTTGGTGGGTTAACTCACCAGATAATTGGTCACTTTATAAGAAACTGCAACATAATATTATAATAAGAAAGAATACATAAGCAATTTAAAATAAAATGTCTATTTAATAAAGTCACGACTTGTAAATCTTCGAACAACCTTTAATAAGTTGTTTTGAATTGTTCTCAATTCAATCCAGTGTATATACATCAGATATCAACTTTTACCATTTTTTGGAGAGTACAAGTACTGTTCCCTATCTGTCACTCACTCGACGTTGTGTCGATTTAGTGACACTAGGGTCACTCTTGGGAGCCTGAGACACCTCTGGTCTTTGATAAAAGGCCAATGAAAATTGGTGAGTGGTATTTGCACACCGCAAGGCCCAACCCGCAGGTACGTCTGACGAGATTGTCCCTCCGGCCGAGATGAAGAAGGGGTTTTACAGCCCCTACTTCACTGTACCGAAAAAAGGCGGTGGGTTGCGGCCAATCTTGGACCTGCAAGTACTGAACCGGGCTTTACACAGACTCCCATCCTAGATGCTGACGCAAAGACGCACTCTAGCGAGCGTCCGGCATCAAGATTGGTTTTCGGCGGTAGACCTGAAGGACGCGTATTTCCACGTCTCGATTCTACCTCGACACACACCCTCCTTGCGGTTTGCATTCGAGGGTCGGGCGTATCAGTACAAGGTCCTCCCTTCCGTTCTGTCCTTGTTCCCTCATATCTTCATAAAGGTCACAGAGGCAGCCCTTTCCCCGCTAAGGGAAGTGGGCATTCGCATCTATCGAACACGCATCTATCCCAACGGTTGGCTAATCCTAGCTTGCTCTCGGGATGTGTGGTGTGCACACAGGGACCTGGTGCTCTCGCACCTCAGCCGACTAGGGCTTCGGGTCAACTGGGAAAAGAGCAAGCTCCTCCCGGTATAGAACATCTCTTTTCTCGGTTTGGAGTTGGACTCAGTCTCGTTGATGGCGCGCCTCACGAATGAGCGCGCACAGTCAGTGCTGACCTGTTTGAAGGCGTTCAAACAGAAAACAGCAGTTCCACTGAAACTCTTTCAGAGGCTCCTGGGGCATATGGCATCCTCAGCAGTGGCCACCCCGCTCGGGTTGATGCATATGAGACCGCTTCAGCACTGGCTTCAGACTCGAGTCCCGAGATGGACATGGCACCATGGGACATGTCGCATGGTCATCACGGCGGACTGTCACCGCCTCTTCAACCCGTGGACCGACCTCACATTTCTACGGGCAGGCGTTCCCCTAGAGCAGGTCTCCAGGCACGTCGTGATCATGACAGACGCCTCCAGAACGGGCTGGGGCGCTGTTTGCAATGGGCACGCAGCCGCCGGCTTATGGACGGGCCCGCAGCTGCGTTGGCACATCAACTGCCTCGAGTTGCTGGCAATTCTGCTCGCCCTGCGGAGGTTCCAGCCATTGATCCAGGGCAAGCATGTGTTAGTTTGGAGAGACAACACAGCAACGGTAGCATATGTCAACTGCCAAGGTGGTCTGGGCTCTCGTTGTATGTCACAACTCACCCACCGTCTCCTCCTCTGGAGTCAGCAAGCCACTCACATCCCAGGCGACCTCAACACTGCAGTGGACGCACTGTCACGGCAGGTTACCCTCAGGCGAGAGTGGAGACTCCACCCTCAGGTGGTCCAACTGATCTGGAGTCGATTTGGACAGGCACAGGTAGACCTGTTCGCCTCCCAAGAATCCTCCCACTGCCCGCTCTGGTACGCCCTGACCGAGGCACCTCTCGGCATAGATGCGCTGGCACACAGCTGGCCCCCTGGCCTATGCAAATATGCATTTCCCCCAGTGAGCCTACTTGCACAGACTCTGTGCAAGGTCAGGTAGGATGAGGAGCAGGTCGTCCTGGTAGCCCCCTCCCGGTGAATTCCCCTGAGGAAGGACCTTCTTTCTCAGGGACGGGGCACCATCTGGCACCCATGATCAGACCTCTGGAATCTCCATGTCTGGCCCCTGGACGGGACACAGAAGACCTAAGCGGTCTACCACCCGCCATGGTAGACACGATCACTCAGGTTAGGGCCCCCTCTATGAGGCGCCTGTATGCCTTTAAGTGGCGTCTGTTCGCTAAGTGGTGTTCTTCCCGATGGGAAGACACCCAGAGATGCGCAGCCGTATTGGTGCTTTCCTTCCTGCAGGAGAGGTTGGAAGAGTGGCTGTCCCCTTCCACCTTGAAGGTGTACATTGCTGCTATAGTAGCACACCACGACACAGTGGACGGTAAGTCCTTAGGGAAGCACGACCTGATCATCAGGTTCCTGAGAGGCGCCAGGAGGCTGAACCCCTCCAGACCCCTCATGGGACCTCTCTGTAGTTCTTCGGGCCTTTGCAGTCAGCTGAGCTTAAGGCACTCTCCTTGTAGACTGCTCTCCTGACTGCGCTCACTTCCATCAAGAGGGTAGGAGACACGCAAGCGTTCTCTGTCAGTGAAACATGCCTGGAATTCGGTCCGGGCTACTCTCACGTTATCTTGAGACCCCGACCAGGCTATGTGCCCAAGGTTCCCACGACCCCTTTTAGGGACCAGGTGGTGAACCTGCGAGCACTGCCCCAGGAGGAGGCAGACCCAGCCCTGTCATTGCTGTGTCCGGTGCACGCTTTACACATATATTTGGATCGCACGCAGAGCTTTAGGATCTCTGAGCAGCTCTTTGTCTGCTTTGGTGCACAGCGGAAAGGAAGTGCTGTCTCCAAGAAGAGGATCGCCCACTGGCTCATTGATGCCATAGCTATGGCATATCACACCCAGGACGTGACGCCCCCGGTAGGGCTACGAGCCTATTCTACCAGGGGTGTAGTGGCATCCTGGGCCCTGGCCAGGGGTGCCTCTCTAACAGACATTTGCAGAGCAGCGGGCTGGGCAACACCCAACACCTTACGAGGATCTACAACCTCCGGGTGGAACCGGTTTCGTCCCGGGTAGTGTCACACAATACAAGCGGATAAGCCCGGGATAGCTGGCCGGGTGTATCACTTGCACATAACGCCTTTCACCTCCTCTGAGCTGAAGACGTGCGCCATTAATTCCCAGTAGTGTTCACAAACTATGTTCCCTGGTTGACTTCCTCCGAGCCCTGTGGCAGTCGAGTTTTCGGAGAGACTCGCTGCCGGCCCAGTACATGTGCTAACTAAGAGCCCTGTTCTGGGGTAGGTGCTCCGCATGTGGCGGTTCCCTCTAAGGTAACGCCATGTGATGTATATCTTCTGTTTCCCTGTTGGCAAACTGCGTCTTCCTTGGGCAGAGCCCCCTCCTGTTGGGTAGGATCTACCATGAGACTTCTCCACATGATCGGCAAGACCATGTGATGTATTTTCCACTTAAATACCCCCCCCCCTCTCTCTGGGCGAGGTGTGGTCTCCACGGTGTCCTCCCCTTGGGAGGGACACCCCCCGACTAGACCTGGTCGGCCCAGTCAGATAATCCCCCTTCTTTTTTAGGGAGTGAAAAAAAAAGAAGGGGAAAAGAGGCCACAACTGGGCTAGCCTGTCTCTATCTTTTGGGTAGTCGACTTGTCCCCAGAGGGCCGTTATTATGTTGGGGGAGGTTATGTGTCGGCCTGGTGCACTGGCTATGAGGCACACAGCTGTATGCCTGTCACACACCGCCAGTTCACGTATCACAGTTCAGCCAGTTGCGACATTTTGTATAGGGTTCCCTAGTGTCACTACATCGACACAACGTCGAGTGAGTGACAGATAGGGAACGTCATGGTTACTTGCGTAACCTCCGTTCCCTGACGGAGGGAACAAGACGTTGTGTCCCTCCTGCCACAACACTGAACTACCTGCTGAAATGGCCAGACCTTGTCTCGGCTCCTCAGCGTAAAACCTGAATGAGTGGTTGCATACCAGCTCCTTTTATACCCGTATGTCCGGGGGAGTGGCATGCAAATGCCACTCGCCAATTTTCATTGGCCTTTTATCAAAGACCAGAGGTGTCTCGGGCTCCCAAGAGTGACCCCTAGTGTCATGCAGGTTATGCAAGTAACCATGATGTTACTTCCTTTTCGGTACTTGCCAGTACCAGACCTGTTTTTTGTTTTATTTTATTTTATTTTTTATTATGTTGCAATTTTCAGATACATTAATTTGAGATTGTATTTGTTATGTTTCAGCAACTGTTACTCAAAAGACATTTAAAAAAAATAAAAAAATAAAAAATAAAAATAGCTCTCACATTGTCAAAAATAGTCAAACATCTCAAATTTCACATGTATGTATGCACATGCACGCACGCACGCACACACACAAACACACACACAATTAATAACCAATATGTAAAGGCTGTTTATCAATAAGGGTTTTCAGAAATCTGTTTTATTTGTTCTTTCCAAATTCTTTTTTTTCACAAACTCTGTTTTCTTTTTCGAAAGTTCATTCAATTCATTTTTATCATCAAAAGAGTGTCTGAATAAATAAAGCTTTACAGTAATCAAATAAAAATAGAACAATATTTATTTTAACATAATATTGCAATATTTTTTATCTTATGATGTTCTTTTATAAAGATCCTGACAACACAATCCAAAATACAACATTTGAGTTTTTCTTTTGTTTTTATGTCAAATAAAGTGCTGCACAACAGACCATTACAGATGTGAGATTTTTCTTAAATATAATACAAATATTATCTGCTTATTTTATGTATATTATTATTATTATTATTATTATTATTATTATTAATAGCACAGTGAATATTACCAAACTATGCAGTAGTGATATATTTATTTAATATTTATTTCCATTTAAATGGTACTTTTATTTTGGCTGAAATCCAGATTGAAGCCTTTTCAGTTTGTATGTTTTTGACAGCAACATCACATCTCCAGAAATGCAGGTTGCATCATGATCCAGTGTGATTATTAAACTGCAAAAGGCTGTTATTTAATTAATTATATATGTAGTCTATATTTGCTGCATGCTGTAGTGTAAATGAGGGCCCTGCATGATGTGTTGTTTTCAGTGTATGAGCAGCCAGCTTCACACTTTCACTATTAAGCATACAGCATCTGCAGACTGTATATTTATTTAGTTAAATTGTGCACTGACTGTTTTCACAATGACATTCATACGTCAGAGAGTATTGTTTTTTTGTATCAGGACATCCCTAGTACAATCTCTTAAAATTTGGGCAAATTTTCAGCTGACATTCTTTGTCAGATTCAAGTAATGAATAAAAAATAAATATTTCTACATTAGTCTTGAGAAATGAAGCATTTTGTTGGAAACCCTCATTCACAATCATTCATCTAATAAAATAACATGGAGTCCACTCGCCCCTTTGTCATTACCTTAGATCATGAACACAAATATATATACAGTATTGAAGGTAAAGTTCTGATGACGAATGAAGGAGATCTGGCCTTTCACCCAAGTGATGACCTTGGTAAAAATCGAATATTTATTACATCTTTTCAAATTACATTTTCTATTCGCTTGCTTATTTATCTTTAGTGCACACTGTGGGGAGTTTTGTTAATGGTGGAATTATCAGATTAATTTCCTATTAATATGTTAAACACCACAATATTGATTTTAGCCTCAAGGTTGAAACACCATTGTTCTTCAGACATGAAGAGGTATTTACCAGTCCGCCTTAATGTCCTGTTTTATTTCAGCGTCTCCTGGTCTCTTTCTGGGTTGTATAAATGTACTTTAGTCATTTTGATAAATTGATAAATAACAGTGATTTACTAGAAAGGTGAAGTGTGCATTTTCTGCATATCTAGCATCACTAAGCAGATACTGTATATAAACAGAAGTAATACAAAAATAATGACTGTTTTTAAACAGTCTGTTTTCCCTGAACATTCTTGTCTACCATTGGTGAGAGATACAGATAGATTGTAGAGATACAATCTCAGTGTTGGGCTGTTTGAGATGCTCAAACATCAAGAGTAATATTTTAATTGCAACACAGAGCCACAATGTTCACACTTTTCCATGAAAATCAGCCTGTCTGTTAATGCTGTCGACATATTAAGCTGGGATAAAAAAAATTAAAAACAAAATGTAAAAAAATTACACTGAAAAAAATTACATAAATACAGTAAATTAAGGTTGTTTGACCTTTTTAGTTTAGTGAATTATTAGTGAAAAAAAATTATATAAAATAATTAATGATCAAATGATCAGTCATAAAAAACGATATTAAAATTACGGCAATAAGGACTGGGTCATTCATTCTATATCTTTATTTAATGCCTCTTAGGTAATTATTCAAAATATCCTAGGATTTTAAAACGAATTGTTTTTGCAACTTAGTTTAAATATATTATCTTTTTTTTATTTTTTATTGGGGAAGAAGTTTTGAGTTCTGGAAGTTACAGTATGTTTTAATTGTACATCAAACTCTTTTTTTTTTTTTTTTTCAAACGATCAAGGGAAATTATATTTCCCATTACAGAGTATGACCCCTTTTAATTCTGCTTTTATTTCTTTCCTGTTATTCAAGAAAATTGCCTCATGCAATATTATAGGCATTAAAGTTTAACTGAGTCTCATAAAGCCACAAATTAATTTTACAGCAAAATCCTGACCATTTGACCCAATCTGTACTGCTTTCTCTTATCAAATTCTTATCAAGCTGTCCAACCAGACATTTTTCAGAGTTGAGCATTAAAAAACAAACAAACAAACAAAAAAACATTGTGATATTTGCCTTGAGTTCATGATGTTCTGTTGGTCTCCTTAATGAGTCACTGTTGAATCCAACCCAGTCTCATAAATATTTGTACATATTTTACAAGTTGGCTATTTCGTATGATTTCGTATGAGTTCGTTGGTATGAATTTGTATGATTTCATCACGTGAAAATACCCGGATGTCTAATGCGGAAATATGAGTTTCGCACACAAGGCATTAAGGACATGTTAAACCTAAATGATCAGTAGAGTGTGCAGACATGATAGGAAGCTGTTGTGTGTGATAGACAAGGGTGTAGATTTGGCTTGAATATTGGGGGGAAGCATCTACATGTGAAGCATCTACATGTTTCCATTGATCATGGTATAAATATTGGGAGGGTTGTACTTGCTTCTTTTGATTATTGGGAGGGCAGGGCGAAACTACGCCCCTGGTGATAGAAGCAAGTAATTGTCACGTATTAGATGGAAACGATGTCCCATGACATCACTGGCTGTAGTGAAAGTCACACGAATTCATGAGAGTGCAGTAGTACAATATCAAACGAATTAGCCAAATTTAGAAAAGTTGTATGAATCCTCACAGTTTCGCCGTGAGAGTGTAGGTTGAATCTATATGATCTACTGCCCTCCAGATAATTGTCCTCATTTTACTTTTGTCCTAATAATGGACATTCTTAGGGTGGGTGTGCTGAAACGCTTTATCAAAATCTATGTAGTTTTAAGGCATTACAATATATTTTGTTTTTCTTCAAAGTGGAGCTCTCAAAGCACATCCTAAGCTGAGAGAAAGGCTGCATGTATCACAGTTTACAACATGCTGCGGTATGAACTAAAACTAAAAGGATTTGCATGCGTGGAACAACCAGGTTTGTTCCACCAGAAAAGTCTTGCAGGTCCCCTGGGTGACTCAATGCACATGGGAGAGGAAATACTGGCATTGTTTCTTGTTTATTCTGGAGAGCTTGAATGGCTGATAACCAATGACCTTGAAGTGCCTTTTAGTAAGTGGATTGTGCCCGTGTAGTCTTGCACTGGAGGAAAAGTTACTCAGGTTAGTTTCCTTGTCTTTTAAACCAAAAGGACAAAATGGCATTTTAAGGTTACGTATGCCCAAGATTATAACTGTACCACTCACATGCAAAATGATGAGGTCAAGTCACAACAATGTAACACTACAATTTGAAATGCTTAGCATGGAATAATGCCTACTGTTTTAGTTACTATTTTTAAAGAAGTGTTACGCAGTGTACAGTGTACATGTATACAGTGTCTAAGGTGCAGAATTCAGTAAGTAGTAACCTAGTATTCCATTTTGAACATAGCAACATTCTCCCTCTCTTTCTCTCTCTCTCATTTTTTCACAGTTCCGCAGTAATCTTTTGACCTTTTCTGGGGCGATGTCTGGAAAAGTACAGCTGGCATGCCCCAAATTTCACATGAAGGTGAACAAATACAGGTGACGCGGGCTAGCAGAGTTTTCAAAGGTGCGAGCATGTAAGAGTGCTGAGAAACTCCCCAAACCCCGAAATGCTAGTATACCTGCTGTCAGGTCAAATGCCAACCAGCTTTCCCACTTCAGCCACACTAAGTCCATGCTAACGTACACATACACACTGCTGGGAAAAGCAAAGCAATACATTTTGTTTTGGTCAGTGGAGTCAGAACAGAAGAATTCACAGTAAAGGAAGTATCTTTTTATTACAATACACACACACACACACACACACACACACACACAAAGATTTTTGCTGCTTGTTCAGTTTACTTAATTAAAATGGACTAAAGCAACACAATTCTAGAACATATCATCACAACTTGATTTCATTGCATTCTGTCCATTTAAATTTGTAAAATTGAAGTTTACTTAATCCATTTGAGCTGAGACTACATTAATATATATATATATATATATATATATATATATATATATATTTTTTTTTTTTTTTTGGGGGGGGGGATGGGGGGGGAGGGGTGTTAATGTAGCATTGATAAAACTGGGAAGGGGATTTCCATTTTCCAGCATGCTTTGTATGGCACTGGATAGGGAGAACAAGTGTTAAAAATAAGTGTTATTGTATGTGTTTTTGAGAAAGATGAGAATATAAGGAAGTTTGTTCATGTTTAATGTTCTGTTATATTGGTATTCAAAAACAGAGTCTGTTACAGTATGCTGGAGTTTTGGGGGTTACCATTTAGTAATGGTGCTTGTGTTTAGGTTGAAGATGAACTTTCACTGTCAAGTGACACTTGATTTGAGTGCTGCTTAGCTCCATAAGCAGTTGCAATTAAATTAATTGATAGTGCAACGGTTTCACTATCCTTACACTTGCTTACCTGGCATATACTAATGATTAATAGAATAAATTAAGTTGGACCAATGTAAGAAAATCAATTGAATAAAACTTTGCAAATTACTTAGTAAAATTAGTTTGATGAACCTAATGAAGTTGAGTTTAACCTACTACAGTACATTGATTTGACCTTATTCCTCTAAATAATGTTGGCTCAATCAAACTGATTTAATCTGAATGAAAGACGTTAAATTGCACGTAAAAACTTTCTCAAATTAAATCAAGCAAGGGTAATGACTTAATTTTTGGAGTGTAGAATGGGCTCCAAAAGTCTTAGACCACTGATTTTTTTATTTAGTTTTTTTATTTTTATTTTTTTATACAAAAATATATGATTTTCATTACAAATTACACTACCGGTCAAAAGTTTAGGGTCACTTACTCAATCATATTTATCTTTTTTCTTCACATTTATAATAATAGTAAAGTCATAAAAACTATGTAATAACAGAAATAGAACTATGGGAATTATGTTGTGACTAAAAAAATCCAAAATAAATCAAAACTATGTTATATTTTAGTATCTTCAAAGTAGCCACCCTTTGCCTAGAATTTACAGAAATGTACTCTTGGCATTTTCTCAACCAACTTCTTAAGGTATCAACCTGGGATGCTTTTTAAACTGTATTGAATGAGTTCACATATATTGGCTGCTTTTCTTTATTATTATGTCCAAGTCATCCATTCCAAAAACGTTATATATATATATATATATATATATATATATATATATATATATATATATATATATATATATATAAATTTGGAATGAAATAAATTATTTTGTTGGCATAATTATATTTTTGTCTACAAAACTAATTTAAAACATTTAAGCATACGCTTTCAGATCAAAATATTTTTAAGATCATGAGAAACATTTCAGGCAAGTGACCCCAAACTTTTGAATGGCAGTGTTCATTATCAGCATAATAATTTGAGTGAAAAAAAATGTATATGAATTTAATAACTTCTCAGTATTTGAATGTAACAGAGTGCAACCCTTTTCCTTTAATGACAGAATGCACTCGAATAGGCATGGACTCCACAAGTTTGCCAAACTTGATAATCCATGTTATCCAGCAAGATTCCTGAATGTCCCAAAAAGCAACTTGTGTAGGAAGTAAGGAAATCCCAGATTTGCACTGTTGTCTCAGACTTTTGGACCCCACTAATATATTATATCTGATTTAAGACCTGTCTAGAGTTTGAAAAGTAAATTCTGTTAGCATACAAATGTCCTCTAACAAAACAGCACAAAGAAAGATTAATTGAGCAGAAACAATAGGGTGCATAAACAGAGAAATTCAAATGTGCCGCAGTCCTTTGGCTATCAGACATCAGTTCCACATCATCACACTCATGACAGATATTCCAAGGACATTTTAGTAGTTGTTTGACAGCATGTTAACGGAGGGTGTTGCATCTGAAAAAACATATTTGCTATGGTAATGCACCCTTCCTCTTCTGATACATTCTGAATAATAAACATGACTGCCTTTGGAAGTCTACAACAAGGTGCAAAAGTGGAAGAAAGGAAATTCATGAGTGTTGGTATTCAAACAGCCTTTATATGTATGCAAACATTTATGCAATGTCCATATGTGAAAAAAGTTGCTTTATTATTATTATTATTTATTTATTTATTTATTTATTTATTTATTTATTTATTTTACTTTTTTTATATAGTTAAAGGTGATGTTTTTTAAAAATTACAAAAATAAAATAGGTTTCTTGAACACTTACCTCTGTCACCTCTTGGTTGCACAAACAGATAGTCCCGCCACAAACACGAGTTTATTATTTTTGGGGCAGTCAACTTACAAATGGCTTACTTGTAGTAAAAACATTACACACTATACTTTCAAACACTACACTCCAAAGAATGTGCAGCATATGTATTATTATTATTTCACAAAACCAGTCCATTGGTGGCAAACCACAAAGCTCTACTTTAGAAAGTGCAGTTTTAATGCAAACCATTAATTTGAATAAATGTCTTCGCCAGCCTGTTGATTTTTCACTGATGTACTAATAATCAACATCAATATTCTGCACCATATGTAAGCTAGCAAATTAAGCAAATGCAAACATATCAGACCGTCTATGCATCTGTTATCTAATTATTAAAATAACAGCTGAGAGGCCATTAAACACTGAATATCAGTGTTAGGAAAGCTACTTTGAAACTGTACAGCATCTTGCCAAGCTACAAGCTACTAATATTTTTAAGTAAAAAAAAAAATAATATATATATATATATATATATATATATATATATATATATATATATATATATATATATATATATATATATATATATATATACAAAATCTCATTTTGTGTAGCAGCATATGGGTTTATAATGACATGATGAGTAAATGATGATAGAACTTTCTTTTATATGGTGAACTATTCCTTTTAGCACTGTAAATGGATATCAACTAATGATACAGAGTGACTAACTTTTCTAAAAGGCATGTGGAAATACTTCTAAGGTTTTTGCCATTACTTCATTTAAGCCTCTGAGTCCTGAGAGAAGTGGACTTAATCAAGATGGCCTATTTATGCAGACCGCCTTTGCTTTCCCAATATGAGTTAGCTCTTTCATCAAAACAAATTTGCAGCATTGCCACTGGGAGAGGAATAGGCATGTACTCTCAAGAAGCTCTTTAATCACTAAACCAAGTTTAACATTCCAACACTTACTACTAAAAGTAGCCTCTGAAATTGCTGTTGCCTTGTTTGTGCTGATTAAATGGAGCTCTCTGCTTCTGAGACGGTAGTGCCAGAACGGCGGTAGCTACCTCGTGTCTCAAGTTTACTAGAGTCGAGGCAGCTTTACCCGCTCGCCTGGATAATCCCAGCTCAATTATGCACTTTTGTAACCTGAGGCAGATAATATCTATTACTTGCAGGGGATTAGACTAGACAAATAAACAAGATGAAATACGTCTGCTTTGAGAACAAAAAACTAAAAAAAGGAAAATAGATAAAAACAGTCTAAAAGTAAACCTGCCAGAGTGTAGCATACTGCAATGACAATGCTGTTCAAACAAGATTCTAAATAGATATTAGATAGATTTAGTACATTGGCAATGTGTGTCCATTTGAGCATGCATGTGTGTGTGTGTGTGTGAAATGTGGTCGAGAGTGAGCTCAAATTAAGCCTGCTTTTAGACTTGATGGTAAGAGATGATCTAGTGTCTGGGTATCTTAACTCCTTAAGATGTTCAGTGTTTTATCCCAAAAACATACACTTCATATTCATAACACTCCATTAGGTAGTTGGCAAGAGATGTTGCTACCAAAATAAGGTTACCAGAAACAGAAAGAGAAACATAAGAGAGAGGATACAGCAAGGCAGGGAAGCAGGATCCAAAATTAACACTCGCCAAGTGTCAAAAACATGTAAGAACTGGCTATTGTCTGGTAACTTTGACAGTATTCGCCAGTTCACTTATAGTCAACCTCAGTTGTGTTCACAAGACTCCGGGTAGATACAATGAGTGCATTTGAGGATGAAATTTATCACTGGATTTGCAAAAGTTTACCAAGTTAGTGACTTCAAATCTGTTAGTGAGGCATGAAGTAGCTAGTTAACTGGATATCCATGAGCAGAACTGTGTATACCGCTCTGTTTACTTAAAGAGATAGTTCACCTAAAAATGTAAAATATCTCATCATTTACTCGCCCTCATGTCATCCCAGATGTGTATGACTTTCTTTCTTCAGCAAAACACAAATGAAGATTTTTAGAAAAATATCTCAGCTCATTGTAGGTCCATCATCTAGTGTAAAAGATAAGCGATTCAAATCAAACTGCCTACTTAAGAAAACATCCTACATTTGTTATTTAGTGTCTCTTCATAATAATTCAGCACATTTATGTTTACACGTATACAGTATATATATATATATATATATATATATATATATATATATATATATAGATAGATAGATAGATAGATAGATAGATAGATAGATAGATAGATAGATATCGTGGATATCCAATTAACTTGCTACTTCATGCCTCACTAACAGATTTGAAGTCACTAACTTGGTAAACTTTTGCAAATCTATATATACAGTACTGTCCAAACATTTTAGGCACATAAAGTGTTTCACAAAAAACATTTGTCTTAAGATAGTTATTTACTGTATATTTCAGCTTTAGTGTTTTAATGGGAAATATAAATTTTAGACTCCCAAACATTCCTTTTGCAAATATAATATAACAGAATATAATAGAAGAACAGGGAGCCCTGCAACAGGGCCCCCCACTGAACACTGAGTCAGTCTGGGATTACATGAAGAGACAGAAGCAATTGAGACAGTCTAAATAGATAGAAGAACTGTAGCGAATTCCCAAAGAATAAAGTGATTTGATTTGATTTGATTGAAGAAACTTGGAACATCCTTTCTGCCAACAACTAAGAAAAACTGTGTCCAGGTGTACGTAGGAGAATTGGTGATGTTTTGAAAGCAATGGTGGTTACACCAAATAATGCTTTAGCTGTTTTTATGTTTACTGGACTTTGTGTGATGTTAACTGATAAATGAAAACTAATTATGGCATTATTTTTGAAGACATCTTCACTATGAAAAATTTTTTACAAGTGCTTAAAACTTTTGCATATATATATATATATATATATATATATATATATATATATATATATATATATATATATATATATATACACACTACCGGTCAAAAGTTTTGAAACACTTACTCATTCTTTATTATAATTTTTTTTCACATTTTAGAATAATAGTAAAGTCATTATGGGAATTATGTTGTGACTAAACAAAATCCAAAATTAATCAAAACTGTGTTATATTTTAGCATCTTCAAAGCAGTCACCCTTTGCCTAGAATTTGCAGACATGTACTCTTGACATTTATTTTTTTTTTTTTTAATTACATTTTACTTTTATAATGAAATAAATTAATATGGTAGCACAATTATATTTTTGTCTACAAAACTAATTTCAAACATTTAAGCATACGCATTCAGATCAAAAGATTTTTAAGATCATGAGAAACATTTCAGTCAAGTGTTTCAAAACTTTTGACCGGTAGTGTATGTGTGTTAAAGTTTTAAGAACTTGTGAAAAATGTTGCATAGTGAGAATTATGTGATAATATAATGAGGACATTACATGCTGCGATAAGACAGGGGGCCCAGAGTATGTAGATGTCTGGGAGCCCCAAAAAAAAAATGATACCCTTGGGCATGCAGCCTGATCTCACATCAAATTCGGCAAGTGTGCGCTGATTTTTCTTTAGCCGAAATCAGTATACATTGACCGAATTTGAAAACATTGCCTCCAGAGGCTAATGAATAAGTGTGACATCCATTTATATCCACGAGAGGTTGCCAGAAGCCAGTTGTAAAAATAATTGTTTTCAGCTGAACAGGGTGTAAAACAGTGAAGAGAAATTTTTATTTTATTTAATCTACCCCCCAACCAAAACCCAAATCTAACCATAACCATTAGTATAGATAAAATGCAATGTTAGGGATAAAAATGCAACTTCCTTATCATGCTTGTGATTGTTTATCAGAATCAGAATCAGAATCAGCTTTATTGCCAAGTATGCTTACACATACAAGGAATTTGTCTTGGTGACAGGAGCTTCCAGTGTACAACAATACAAAAACAATACAAAAACAGCAGCAAGACATAGATAATAATAATAAAATAAAAAATACAACTAATCATACACATACGTACAGATATACACATACATACACACACACATACACATGGGTAGTGCAAATCTAATACAATCTGTTATGTACAGTACAAATACAAATCTGTTATGTACAGTGCAAATACAAATCTGTTATGTACAGTGCAAATGTTTTTTTTTGTTTGTTTTTTTTTTCAGAGGAATGGAATGTCAGAAGAGGTTGGATGTGTTGGATAAATATAAAAAGACTAAACTGTGTATTGCACATAGTTATTGCTCAATGGGGCAATTTAACGTCATGGTTACTTGTGTAACCTCCGTTCTCTGATGGAGGGAACGAGGCGTTGTGTCGATGTAGTGACACTAGGGGTCACTCTTGGGAGCCTGAGACACCTCTGGTCTTTGATAAAAGGCCAATGAAAATTGGCGAGTGGTATTTGCATGCCACTCCCCTGGGCATACGAGTATAAAAGGAGCTGGTATGCAACCACTCATTCAGGTTTTACGCCGAGGAGCCGATATAAAGTCCGGCCAATTTAACGGGTAGTTCAGCATTGTGGCAGGAGGGACACAACGTCTTGTTCCCTCCATCAGGGAACGGAGGTTACACAAGTAACCATGATGTTCCCTATCTGTCACTCACTCAACGTTGTGTCGATGTAGTGATAACAGGGGTCCCTATACGAAACGCCACAACTGGCTGAACTGTGTTAGGTGAACTGGCGGTGTGTGGTGGGCAGACTACTGTGTGCCTCATAGCCAGCACACCAGGTCGACACGTAACCTCCCCCAACATAGTTATGAGTGTCGAACGGCCCTTTGGGGACAAGTCGACTACCCAAAAGTTAGAGACAGGCTTATCCCAGTCATGGCCTCTTTTCCCCTTCTCTTTTTCCACTCCCTAAAAAAGAAGGAGGATTATCTGACTGGGCCGCCAGGTCTAGTCGGGGGGTGTCCCTCCCAAGGGGAAGACACAGCGGAGACCACTCCTCGCCCAAAGAGGGGGGGGATATTTAAGTGGAAGGATACGTCACATGGTCTTTCCAACCATGTGGAGAGTCTTCAAGGTAGATCCTGCCCAGTGAGGGAGGAGTTACTACAAACATGGAGACTGGGGGAGAGGGGCTCTGCCCAAGGAAGACGCAGTTTGCCAACAGGGAAACGAATTAGCGGAAGATATATATCACATGGGGTTAGCCTTACAGGGAACCGCCACATGCGGAGCAACTACCCCAGAACAGGGCTCTTAGTTAATGCGTGTACTGGGCCGGCAGCGAATCTCTCCGAAAACTCGACTGCCACAGGGCTCGGAGGAAGTCAACCAGGGAACAAACTTGTGAACACTACTGGGAATTAATGGCGCACGTCTTCAACTCAAAAGGAGGTGGAAGGCGCTATGTGCAAGCGATACACCCGGCCAGCTATCCCGGGCCTATCCGCTTGTGTTGCGTGCCACTACCTGGGACGAAACCGGTCCACCCGGAGGTTGTAGAACCTTGCAGAGGTGTTGGGTGTTGCCCAGCCCGCTGCTCTGCAAATGTCTGTTAGAGAGGCACCCCTGGCCAGGGCCCAGGAGGCCGCTACACCCCTGGTAGGATGGGCTCGTAGCCCTACCAGGGGCGGCATGTCCTGGGTGACATATGCCGTAGTTATGGCGTCAATGAGCCAGTGGGCGGTCCTCTGCTTGGAGACAGCGCTTCCTTTCCACTCCAAAGCCGAGCGCAGTTCCTGCATCAAATCTGGGGCGGAACTACCCTCGTGCAGTTCTTTCAACGCCTTGGCTTGGTGGACTTGCAGGAGAGCCATGGCGTGCAGGGCAGAGGCGGCTTGTCCAGCATGCTGTAGGCTTTAGCCATCAGGGATGACGTGAGCCTACAGGGCTTGGACGGGAGCTTAGGGCGTCCGCACCAGGTGGCGGCACTATGCGGGCATAGGTGCACCGCGAGCGCCTTATCCACTGGTGGAATTGCCATATAGCCCCTGGCCGCCCCGTCATCAAGGGTAGTGAGAGTGGGGGAACTGCGGAATCGGGGCCGGGCAGTAAAAGGTGCCTCCCATGACTTCGTCAGCTCCTCGTGCACTTCCAGGAAGAATGGCACTGGAGCGGGGTGTGGCTGCTTTGAGCTGCGCCTCGACCCCAGGAGCCAATCATCAAGCCGTGAGGGTTCAGGGGAGAATGGAGGGTTCCACTCTAACCCGATGCTTGCGGAAAGCATGTCCATCATTTCGGCATCGGCCTGTGACTGGGCAATCGTCCCCTAAGGGGGAAGCCCAGCTGAGGCTTCTGCGTCCGACTGGACAAGCCCGCTCTCCGACGCTGCGCTCGAGAGCTCATCATCTTCACGGGCTCCGAACAAGAAGCCAAACTCGCCATGAGATGAGCCAGCGAACTCATCCGGAAGCCCGATTGGGGCAGACGAGCATGCTGGGGAATGGGAGGTCCGCAGGGGGATGCCCAGCGGAGACGATCCCATTGGGGTCCCCAAATCGCCCCCAGTGCTAGCCGCGCTGGCCTCATACCCATAGGTAGAAGGACCGAGGCGGGGAGCCACTGGGGTGGCTTGCTTTCGTAAGAAAAAGCGACCGCAACATTGCCATGGTCATGTTCTCGCAGTGAGAACATGAACCATCCACAAACGCTGCCTCTGTGTGGGTCGCGCCCAGACACGAAAGACAGCGATCATGACCATCCAAAGTTGAGAGATAACGACCGCAACCAGGAATAACACACAATCAGAAAGGCATCTTTAAAAAGACGCATCTTTAAAAACACATTCCGTGTGTGCCACTCTTTTAGAGAAATATATACTCTTTTAGAGGAGGAAAAGCTCTTTCAGAAAATATACTCTCTTATTTTTCTGCCGAAGCACCCAGCGGCGTTTTCTGCAGTGCACCAGTGCAGAGGAGGGAGAAGCCGCTGAAATGCGCCGTCAGATCCAGTAGAGGTGAATGAACAGTAATATTCAGCTCAATGAGCATGACCGTTCGGCTCCGAAGAGAAAATCTGAATGAGTGGTTGCATACCAGCTCCTTTTATACCCGTATGTCCGGGGGAGTGGCATGCAAATACCACTCACCAATTTTCACTGGCCTTTTGTCAAAGACCAGAGGTGTCTCGGGCTCCCAATAGTGACCCCTAGTGTCACTACATCGACACAATGTCGAGTGAGTGACAGATAGGGAACTGTTGATGAGATGGATAGCCTGAGGGAAAAAACTGTTCCTGTGCCTGCCGGTTCTGGTGCTCAGAGCTCTGAAGCGTCGGCCAGAAGGAAACAGTTCAAAAAGGTAGTGGGCGGGGTTAGTGGGGTCCAGAGTGATTTTTCCAGCCTTTCTCTGGAAGTGTATAGTTCTTGAAGGGGGTGCAGGGGGCAACCAATAATCCTCTCAGCAGTCCGAACTGTCCTTTGTAATCTTCTGATGTCTGAAATTGAAGGGGATCTAGAAAGGGTCCAGTGATGTTCTTCAGGTGGGCCAACACCAGTCTCTAAAATGATTTCATGACCACAGACATCAGGGCGACAGGTCTGTAGTCATTAAGTCCTGTGATTTTTGGTTTCTTTGGGACAGGAATAATGATTGAGCATTTGAAGCAGCATGGGACTTCACACTGCTCCAGTGATCTATTGAAGATCTGTGTGAAGATGGGGGCCAGCTGGTTAGCACAGGATCGAAGACATGCTGGTGAGACTCCATCTGGGCCTGAAGCCTTCCTTGTCTTTTGTTTCCGAAAGACGCGGCTCACATCATCTTCACAGATCTTAAGTGCAGGTTGAGTAGCAGGAAGGGGGAGGAGGGGGTTGCAGGAGGTGTTGGTGTTTGTGTGAAGTAAAGGTCAGAGTGGGTGTGGGGTGTGAGACTGGGCCTTTCAAATCTGCAGTAGAACACATTCAGGTCATCAGCCAGTTGTTGGTTCCGTACAGGGTTGGGGGTAGGAGTCCTGTAATTTGTGAGTTGTTTCATGCCACTCCACACTGATGCAGGGTCGATGGCTGAAAACTTGTTTTTCAGCTTCTCAGAGTATCTCCTTTTAGCCACTCTGATTTCCCTGTTCAGTGTGTTCCTGGCCTGATTGTACAAGACTTTATCCCCACCCCTGTAAGCATCCTCTTTGGTCTGATGAAGCTGCCTGAGCTCTGCTGTAAACCACGGTTTGTCATTGTTGAACTTTAAATAAGTCCTAGTAGGAATGCACATATCCTCACAGAAACTGATATATAATGTAACAGTATCTGTGAGCTCATCCAGGTCTGTGGCTGCAGCCTCAAAAACACTCCAATCCATGCAATCGAAGCAGGCTTGTAGTTCCCGCTCTGCTTCATTGGTCCATCTCTTTACAGTCCTTACTACTGGCTTGGTTGATTTTAATTTCTGCCTGTAGGTTGGAAGAAGATGAACCAGACAGTGATCAGAGAGTCCCAAAGCTGCTCTAGGGACAGAGCGATATGCATCCTTTATTGTTGTGTAACAATGATCCAGTATGTTCCTGTCTCTGGTGGGGCATGTGATGTGCTGTTTGTATTTGGGCAGTTCACGTGTGAGATTTCCTTTGTTAAAATCCCAAAAAATAATAATAACTGAGTCTGGGTATTGTTGTTTCATGTCTGTGATTTGATCAGCCAGCTGTTGTAGCGCTGTGTTCAAACACACGTTTGGCGCGATATACACACTCACCAGAATAACAAGGAAAACTCCCGCGTCGAGTAGAATGGCTTACGGTTAATAAAGAGTACTTCCAAATTAGGACAGCACATCCTCTTTAATGTTGTTACATCTGTACACCAAATTTCATTGATATAAAAGCATGTTCCACCGCCTCTCGTTTTCCCCGTTAACTCCGTGATGCGATCCGCTCTGAACATCTGAAAGCCCGGCAGATGTAACGCGCTGTCCGGAATTGCTTCTCTCAGCCAGGTTTCTGTGAAGCACAAGGCAGCAGAGGTTGAAAAGTCCTTGTTTGTGCGGGTGAGGAGATGTAGCTTGTCCATTTTGTTAGGAAGAGTGCGGAGATTCGCTAAGTGAATACTCGGCAGTGCTGTTCCAAATCCACGCCGACGGAGTTTGGCCAGTGCACCGGCTCGTCTCCCTCGCCTGCGTCTCCTGAACAACAAAGCCACGCCTCCAACTAAAATGTCTAGCAAAATGTCTGAATATTCATAAACCGGGAAAAGTTTGTCTGGTACATGCTGTCGAATGTTCAGCAGTTCGTCTCTGTTAAAACTGACTGGAAAAAAGTTTACTAAACACAGGACAAACAAACAAAAACAACAAAAGAACTGAGGAGCTCCACAACGAGGCGGCCATCCTGATGATTATCATCTATACAAATGTTATTACTTCCTCGATTGAATGGGGATTGAACTGTGGTCTCCCACGCAACTGACGCAGTGTGCTAACAGTCGTACGACAAGGGAAAGTAATTGCTGTTGAGCCACTCCTAATATGTCTGATGGGAGAAAGGGCATGTCAGTGAGTCGGCATACTGTTGCCGACCCTAAGGTACAGGAACTTTTGGAAAAAGCATGCCGACTTCCCATGTGATCATGTTGGGGAGTGACAGAAAAACAGAGTAAATGCTTGTCTATTAAAAGGATCCCTAAAAATAAAATTCAGATTTACACACATTTATGTAGTTCCAAACCCACATGGAACCCAAAAAGAGATGTTAGGAAAAATGACAGCCTCAGTCACCATTCACTTTCATTGCATCTTTGCAATGAAAGTGAATGGTAACTGAAGCTATCAGTCCGTAATGCTCTGCCTAACATTTCCTTTTGTACTCCATGGAAAAAAGAACAAAAATGGGTTTCGAATGACATGTGGGTGAGTAAATGATGACATTATATTTATTTTTAGGTGAATTATCCCTTTAAAATGAAGAGAGTGATGGTTGACAGTTGTAATACTAAAATGCAGATATGAAAGGCACTGCAGTTGAGTCTGAATGTGGATGTAAAATGGGAAAGTCTTATCAGACAGATGTCACTAAATGAAGCTCACAATAATGTGGACATGATCATTTGTTTCCATCAATTAGGTGAAGTAGCCATGATCCACTCTACTGGAAAAACATTTAAGCACAATGCACAAATGTTCTAACTGGCTTAATTCTCACAAATTGTACTCAGAAGAGAGACTGAATATGCTGCTTTTTTCATATGCTGATTCCCTAAATGTGCAACAGTAATTATTTTAATTTATGTTGTCTTGGACACTGACACCTAGGGGCCTGGATGCTGCATCATGCAAGCGCAATAGTTTTCAGTTACAGATGCCATTGAAGAAATTCACTATTCACAGCCAGCCATGATTCATTTAATCTATGATTTAAAATGTCTAATTAAAGGGCGGTTACTGACATTAAGCGAGTAGTTTTCAGCTGATTATGTGATCCTAACGTGGCAGCCCCAATGAGGGGACCCTCTCCATGTAGAATAATGCAGTGTTTATAAGGTTTCTTATAAGACTTGAGTGAGTGGCCATGATTTTACACATATGTTTCAAAATTAATTTCTTTAGGAATAAAACTTTTTTTATTTATTTTTTGTTATCATATTTTAGCAATTGAAGAAGAAGAAAACTAAAGTGTTGTTTTTTTCGAAGCTGTAAAATTAATCTTTTAATTTAATTTAATCATTTTTAATTGAGATCTAGAGGAGCACTGGAAAAGCATTCTGAATGAGTCTTGTTGTTTTTTTGTTTTGTTTTTTATCAGAACACAATACATCAGGATACAGGAAAAAGAAAGAGGAAGAATCTGAGCCAAAAGTAATAATGTCTTGTTATATAATGTAAGTCTGATTTTGAGCAAACAAACAGCAGAAAGCTTGTTTTCAATAATTAACCAGGGTCAATCAACAGTATGTGTGAGAGATCTCATCATTTGTTGACATGCATAACAGAGATAAATATAGAAACCCTACAGTATAGTCAAAGTAAAATACAAAATATGTCAGTCAATATCCAATTCATTCAGTGATTCATTCATACTTTTACCTGTCATCCCAGATTCTGGGAGTAATTGTATGACATATTACTACTGAATACATTACATATACAGTATGTCTTTTATACAGTACACAGAGAGTGAATTTTACATAGTTCATCAATTATGTAAAATAAAATCTATGAAAATAGGGCCATACAACCATCCTCATTCTTTTCAACCTCTTAAACACTTGCATAATTTAACAAAGCCAAGAAATTGTGGTTAAATTCTGCAGATTTGTTTCTCCAGCTCATGCCTCTGGTGCATCTAACACAACCAACCATGAGCTAACATGTTGATTCTCCAGTTTGAATGCTTTAGTTCTAGACCTGAACTTCAAAGCATCCTGCCGTTTGACAGTGCAAAGAGCTGAGGGCGGGCAAAAGAGCCAGAGCTGGTTAAAAGTTCAAATTGACAGGACATTTCCATAGGAAAAAACCCCTCAGTGCAGTCATGATGTGTGAAGATATCAAAGTGCGCAACCACAATTGACCAAGATTTCCTTGTTTTTTCATACGTATATCCACCTACTGACAGGAGACTCTATAAAAACACGATTACTATCATGTTTCCTATGAAAAATTATGCTTGTGTGAAGACGTATCTGGACTGTTTTGTACATTCCCATTGTATGGTTTACCTTAACACCTATTTGGCTGCCCCTGTTGTGTTGTAGTCTATTATGTTTAATGGAAAAAAGAGGTGTTGCACTCTGGTACTGAAAGGCCTTGAGATTGTAAAATATTTTGTTAACAGATGTCAGCTGGGCGCCACGTGTTATGTGCGTAATATTGCATTTTCACAGTATCTCTACAAGCTCTTATCCTCCATTGGAAGAAATGTACACTTGACAATACACATCTTTCAGCTACACACTCCAACAGTGACACACACACACACAAAAAGCCAAACATCTACAACATATTGGCCTTTATGTATCGTTTTGTGTATTTGTTCAACTCCATAGTGAGCCACAGTGAGCCGGTCCATGCCAAATAAAATGAAATGAAATTGGATTATTACACATTTCTCTAAAATATTTTATTCTGATTTGTCAATCGCAGCATTCTGCAGACCAATATTTTTTTTATAATGAATGCTAAACTGTATACTGTTATCATCCAACATCCCAGGCAACTGATTTTCCAACATAAGTACACTGGTTTCATGTTTCTCGTATTACTCAGCAATCTATTTCTTCTTGCGTAATGAAATAATAAATCTATATTTCATGTCCATGTAATTAATTAGTAGTTAAGTAGTTAGGTGGGATAATGTGAAGTTATTATGGCAAAACAAAATTTACATCACCTTTTATATGGACAATGTTTTCTGAATGCCTTTTGTTATTGCATTTTTTTACTGCCACACTTTATGGGAAAAAAGTGGAAGAAAAACAGAATTAAATAATTATGATTTCATGATAATGAAAAGTTAACACACCTTAGCCAGTCCTAGAGCCAGAAAAAGATTATGTGTCTTGTCAGAGGAATTACATTCTCCTGGTTTTCAAATTATTCAGAGCCCGTGTATATGACTCATACATGCAAATCTAGAAATCACGACGTGATGGTAAGCTTTCCGTGTGACAGGAGTGTGTCCTCGTGTTACCGAGTGTGTTTAAGCTCTGCATCACTCAGACGTCTTTGAACGCAGGCATCTAAAGTTAGCGTGCAGCCACATTTAACAGATTGTTTGTGTATTTTAATGAATTCTTGAGAGGCGGACTCTAGCTGGTGATTGATTGCATAAATGCATTGCTTAATTTATCATGGCAGAGTAACTGCATAAGGTTACTTGTACACCAGTAGGAAAACCACTGAAAGAGCAAGTCAATGGATGACACTTTACTGGATCTATTTTAGGAGAATACTGGACAGCACATAAAAACTTTGAAAAATATAATTTACTTTTATTCCAGAGAATCTAATCGATTTCAGGTTTTTGGACATAGTAAGCTATAATAATAGAAGTTTCCATATTTCCATGTTATCTGAAGCTTTTTATTGCTTTTTAACAGGTGTATGACTGCCTCATAAAACACTGTAGCTTTTTGATGAAAGATTTAACCACATTTCTGCTTGTCTAACCATTATATTTATACCTCTACTTAGCAAAATATCCAAACACATCAATCTTTAACTAAGTTTAAGGATAAAGTTGAACAAACAGATATATGCAATTGTCACAGCACTTTAAAAAAAATGGTATGCACCTAATGTTGTGTTTATAAAATGAAAAGTGTTTATGAAAGGACACACTTTTTACAATCTTCTACACTGCTAACAATGTGCTAAGTAGGGCACAAAGCATGCCTCTACCCAAAATCATCTGTTGAACTCGACAATAAAAGCATAATGGACCACCCCCAACCCAATTCTACTGAATTAACATGTCAAATAGATCATTTCAGTATGCTAATGGCATGCAGATGAGTTGGTTTCATGTATACATGTGTCAAGTGCATGTACAGTCATCCTGATGTGCATTATTTGTTGTTTAGGAGAAGAAGATGATTGTGCCAACGCAGGTCCAGCCAGTGTTGTGATTAATGTGCCTCTTTTAAAATCCAAATTACTTGGCGGGGGCCGGTCCTGTTGGTTTGGGCAGATGGTAATTATGGCATTTTTTAAAGCCTGAATACTGCTAACCTGTCTTGTTTTAGGTCAAGAGTGCTTGTGTCTTCACCAGGAATTCATAACCAGCAGGATACGAACTGTCCCCTGAGAGAATTTAATACACAGGGTTGATTCATTTGATCAAAGGATATTCCATTCATTCTGAAGCAGGGGGAAATGAAAGAGCAGAACTAGCAAGTTGACACATGCAAATGAGCAATCTAAGGAAGTAATAGTTTTCATCTTTGCTAGAATGTGCATGTAACTTTTGACATATTTCATTTTCATGCCTGGTAAAACATACCATTCAACCCAATCTCATTTCGAACACCCTTCTATGGGGACTGAAAAAAGTAATAATGCGACTTCCCTGCCGCTAGATTAAAGTTTGATTCTTATTTAAGGAAAGCGCAATGAAATACATGGCGGATTCTGTTATGTTTTGCTTTTGCTTCATTTTCCCTGAAACATGAAAAATCAGTATGCATGGGCCAGAGTGTAACAACAAAGATAAATTGAAATGTCATTTTCTATTCATGTGAAGAGACTGTAGGTGTGGGGCAGCCCAGTGCAAGAATAGTGCACCACAAATGAAGGCTGACAGTACACACTGGCCTCCAGCCTATTTTAGTCTGAGAACTATATATGAACGATATATGAGGACTATATATATACTACTATGTATATAGAGGTATGTACTGTATGTGAAGTCACCTCAGGAATTCGGTAAAAGCATTGTGTACGAATAATCCTAAAAATAATCAAGTACAAATAGTCATGTTTTGTGTGAAATCTTGCCTCTGGCGAACTTGGGTCCGGTTGAATTCAAGTCATTTCTCTCCACATAAATGCATATATATATATATACATATTAGAAAAAACATTTGTGGTGTAAATATATACTGTATATACACTGATGAGCCAAAGATTATGACCACCTGCCTAATATGCTGTTGGTCCTCCGTGTGCCGGCAAAACAGCACCGACCTGCTGAGGCATGGACTCTACAAGACCTCTCAAGTTTTCCTGTGGTATCTGGGACCAAGACATTAGCAGCAGATCCTTCAAATCCTGTAAATTACGAAGTGGAGCTGGCATGGATCAGACTTGTTTGTCCAGTACTTCCCAAAGATGCTCAAACAGATTAAAATCTGGGGAATTTGGAGGCTAGGGCAACACCTTGAACTCTTCATCATGTTCCTCAAACCATTCCCGAACAATGTGTGCAGTGTGGCAGGGTGCGTTATCCTGCTGAAAGAGGCCTCTGCCATCAGGGATTACCATTGCCATGAAGGGGTGTACCTGGTCTGCAGCAATGTTTAGGTAGGTGCCATGTGTCAAACTGATGTCCACATGAATGGCCAGACCCAGGGTTTCCCAGCAGAACATTGCCCAGAGCATCACACTTCCTCCACCGGGCTTGTCATCTTCCCACAGTGCATCTTGGTGCAATCAGTTCCCCTGGTAAACAGCGCACACGTGCACAACCATTCACGTGATGTAAAAGAAAACAGGACTCATTGGACCATGCAACCATCTTCAACTGCTCCAAGGTCCAGTTTTGACTCTCGCGTGCCCATTGTAGGTGCTTTCAACGGTGGACAGGGGTCATCGTGGGCACTCTGAACGGTCTGTGGCTACGCAGCCCCATACGCAGAAGGGTGCAATGCACTGTGTGTTGTGACACATTCCTCCCGTAACCATCATTAACATTTTCTGTGACTTTTGCCACAGTAGACCTTCTGTCGGTTCAGACCAGATGGGATAGCTTTCATTGCCCTCATGCATTGATTAGCCTTGGGCGCCCAACACACTGTCGCCAGTTTGTGGTTTGTCCCTCCTCAGATCAGTTGGTAGGTACTCACCACTGCTGACCGGGAGCACCCCACAAGCCTTGCCATTTCAGAGATGCTCTGACCCAGTCGTCTGGCCATAACAATTTGGCACTTGTCAAAGTCGCTCAGGTCTTTACTCCTGCCCATTTCTCCTGCATTCAACACGTTGTCTACGAGAACTGATTGTTCACTTACCATCTAATCTACCCAGACCTTGACATGTGGTCTTGTTAGGAGATGATCAAGGTTATTCACTTCATTTGTGACTGGTCATAATGTTTTTTCTCATTGGTGTATATATAGCATTTTGAGATGCAATTTTAAATCAGTTATATTTTAATAGCAAATCTGAGTTAAAAAGGATAGTTCACCCAAAATTGAAAATTCTGTCATCATTATTTACTCACCCTCAATGTTTTGAGTAAATTCAATTTATTGGGTTTATAGTGTACAGGTACTTCAAAATTTAATTTGAAGGTAGCTTATCAATTTCTAAAATAAGTACATATTTGACTGTAAAGCATGTTCATGTTCATCTTCTCGGTTGAGCTCAGGTTTCCCAGCTTCTTTCACAATACAGACAGCAGGAAAGAGCCAGATAATCCACTCACGTATAAACTGGCAAAAGAGAGCCTCAATATGCTTCAGCCTAATACTCCAGAATCAAATTTTAAAGATGATTTATTATTTATTCCCCTCTTGATGAGGTGAAGGAAGGGATTTAAGTGAGTAATTGAGTGGGGAAGGTGCCGTCAGAGCTATAGAGTCTTTACTTCTGCAATGCAAATTTAGAACTTTCTTGAATTCCCTTTTTTCATGCCAAAAGAATCCGCAATCCACACCATAAACAATAATAATTTTTAAGTATTTTTTAGCCAAAGGCCACTTCCACACTACTACGATTTTGCATTAAAATGCATTCATTTTGCTACATTTACACCACTCATTTACACTAAAACATTGTTTTCCTCCACAAAAAATGGAGTGTTTCAAAAATGCTCTCCATTACTGCATACTTTGTAAAATTATGATGTTACGACAATTAGTGTGAAAATAGCCTAAGATGTTAATTATCTGATTTAAAGGAATATTCCAGGTTCAATACAAGTTAAGCTTAATCGACAGCATCTGTGGCATAATATTGATTACAACACAAATACATTTTGACTTGCCCCTCCTTTTCTTTAAAAAAAAAGCACAAATCTGGGTTACAGTGAGGCACTTACAATGGAAGTGAATGGGGCCAATCCGTAAACGTTAAAATACTCACTGTTTCAAAAGTATAGCCACAAGACATATACAATATGTGTGTTATTTTACTGTGATAAAATCACATATTAAACCTTTTCTGTGTAAAGTTATAGCCAATTTTACAACTTCATTGCCATGATGATGTTGTGTCAACAAACTCTAAAACGATTGTAAAAATTATGATTTAAACAACAGCTCAAACAATACATGATTTTTAACAGAAGAATTCATGTAATTGCTTTTTAAAATTATAAGCTTCACATTTCTGCATTTAAATCCTCCAAAAACTCCAAAATTGTGAATGGGTCAGTCTTCCGCACTACTACTGAGTTAAAGGAATGTTTTTGCTACTGTACCTTTAAGTCATATATATTTACATGACATACAATATGTATATATCATATATAGTATGTTATGAGCGGCTAACCTCTTCACACATAAAAGTATCTTTGTAGTTCTCACTGTCATTCATCATGGTGGGCAAGGTTGATGAATAGGTGCTGATATTTAAACATGCACAGCCATATGTTAATGTGATTATTGTTGTGACATCATAACCATGTGGTTTCTTAAAGATCTTAAAGAAACATTGGCATATTTAAAATTCCAGCAGGTACACACTCGACTCGACTGCACATTCTAGCACAGAAACTGACTGTGTGGATTAGTGCACGTTTATTCATTATGCACAATGCATGTCCCGGGCATGATAAACACAGGAACAGATTTACTGTACGGTGAATGGAGACTTCACAAGCGGTGAGCCAGGTGAGGGAGAGATACGGGCAAGCTGCTGTATCTCTTTGCATCACCCGAAAATGCTCAGTCACTGTCGTCTGAACCAGTGTCAAAAGGGAAACCACATGAGAGAGACCCAACGTGTGCATGATAGAGACTGAACAAGAGCCAGAGAAAATTACAGCAAAACAATGAAAATTTGAACATATTTAAAATAAATGATGACTAACCAATTTCTTGCAATTTCTTTAAGACAAAGTATTAAGTGAATATATTTATGATTGTATTTTAATGTTGTTTTAATGTACCATGTACCATGATTCATTGTGATTAATAACAGAAAACTGCACGAGTAATTAGTTAAAAAATTTTAATCATTTCACAGCACTAGTATAATGTCAAAAGCTTTACTGTGCTTCCTACAGATCTATAAAACATCCATGAGCAGTTTTTACCTCAGAGTCTCCTTAACAAAGCAGTAGGCACGTGCCATGGGCTTTGAGACTGGGCAAACTTTAAAGATTTTGAATACACATTATAAAACACTGTGCCCAAAACACATTATACAGCTGAGTGTAATGTTGCAGAAATGTTATAGATGTAAATTGTTGCCTTAGAACCTACCAGTCAATGGAAACAATTATGTTATAGTGGCGAACTTCATGACCAAATTGTTTTAAATTCAAAACAGTAATATTGCTCATATCACACAAATTAAAGATTGTCATATATTGACCCAAGCATGTTTATGTCCATTAAATCATACAATCAGAACCATAGTGCTAGAAGAGCTTGTTTTGACATACAACATAAAGAAAAATAAAAGATTACTAGCAGGCTATATGTTTCAACATCATAGGCCTCACACATCATTTTTCACACAGTTCAGAACCACTGGAATGGACAGCAGCAATTAACTAATCTGACAACAAAAGACAACAATCTTAAACGGAATGCACAAGGCACATAACGGCAGTCTACATCCCTTAATTGTTTTTTTTTTTTGTTTTGTTTTTTTTAAACAGACACTGCGTTTAAACAGACCTAATGTGAGAACTATAAAACAGACAGAGCATTGCACAAGAAGGACGTGACTGCCAGATCTATACTTCATAGCCTCAGACTAACCAGAAACAATAACCTATTATCTATAACCTATTATCAATAACACATTTTTTTTTTTTTTTTTTTAAATACTTTAACTTACCATTACTTGAACACAAAATCCATGCACTTCTCCTTGCGAATGAACAATACTGATATAGATCACTGGCTGCTGAATCCCTAAGCAGGATGTTGTTTAATTACTTGAGCTTATCAGTACTGGCTTTGTGCTGCAGAGCCATGAGCTGGGTTATCTCCTGCACATTTATCAGATGGCTGGAATGCGATGGACATCGAACCACCGGCTTCAGCAGGAGGCCTGCACCTCAAATTAAACCAGACATGCATTGAAAAAGCAGATGGGTGGGGTTGGAGATATGTTACTTTGATTACTGACCTTTTCAAAATTTGAGCTTCTCCACATCCACTTTCTGTTTTTTATTACCACGGAAGTGTTATGATGAGCCAAGCCCTCCCTTCACTTCCTCTGCATTCTAAACCTCTGTGCCTGCAGAATTATCACTCGTCTTGGCAGCATATGGAACTTATTGACTTCATTGTCTGCCAGTCCCCGATATTAAATGTAATTTGTAATCTGTTTCAGTTTACAGCCAGTATCAATGGGATTTAAAGGGATAGTTCACATAATTTTTTTTTCTTTGTCATCATTTACAGTACTCACCCTCATGTTGTACCCAACTTGGATGACTTATGCTCTTATGTTGAACGCAAAAGGAGTTATTAATAACAGAATGTTCTAGCAGCTTTTGTTTTTTCATACAATGAAAGTGAATGGTGACCATGGCTGTCAAGAAACAACTTACAATTCACTCTGTTCCTATCATCACAAAGCTGTCATATGTCTTCAGAAGACTTGAAATGTAGTGCACAAGTTGTATGGACTACTTTTATGGTGCTTTTTTGTCCTTTTTGGAGCTTGACATCCCCTGGTCCCCATCCACTTTCTTTGTGTGGAAAAGAACATCTCCTTTTTTGTTCCCCAGAAGAAATTCATACAGGTTTTTAACATAACATAATAATTTTTTTTTAGGTTAACTATCCCTTTAAATAAAATGTATGATGATAATGAGCGCAAACAGCTCTGTTTTTCACTGGAAAAACTTTTGCCTTTCTTACAGCCCATCGACAAACTTTCGAGAGTGACAAAAAAACGAGTGAGACAAAGCTTTTTTACAGCTACTAATTACCACATCTCAGTCATATGCTGTGAAGCGCTTTGTTGTTTCACTCACTAAGAGTAGATTTTTCATTGGGGTGTAAAAACATGAATTTTGTTGAGACTGTGAGATGCAAGAGATCAGAGTAAAAAAAGTGGCAAAAATACATTAATTTACATTCTTTTCATAAGTTTCCAAGAAGCAAAATGAAATACAAAAAATTCAGCTTGCCTGCTCCAATTTATTCATTTAAAACTATTCTTGTTCAATAAAGTTGTCCTGCCAACCGTTACCTTGAGATATTTGTTTCTCTCAACCTTGTGTCTATGAACTTGCTGGACTTGTTTTGATGGTTCCTAAGATGTCTTAAACAGTTTTCTGTTCTTGGATGGATGAATTCCTATTGCAAAACAAGTAGAATATGCAGATTGTGAACAAATTCCCATGTGTGACTGTAATTCTTCAGCCTTTTTGTCTCTTTCCAGAATCAGGTGATCACAGCAATTGTCTCCTTTGAGAACAAACAGATTTTCTTACTCACTTCCTCTCCTAGTTGGAGATCTGTATGGAACATAGAAGAAGACCCTTCATCTCAGTAAAAGACATGTTTCAGACAGCTCAATTCTGAAAGACACTGCTAGAGGTCAAACCTCAAACCATGGATTTGACCTTAGGAAACCCAGCCATGGATTGATTGTTATGTCTATATTCACAGTCTTATGTAAGATAGACAAACGTCCACATTGCAGCTTGGCCAAGTACCACCCACGTAGACAAGAAGTGGGCATCTGACCGTCATGTTAAATGACCAACGACATTCAGTGTTCAAATTCAGTGGCTAGTTCTTCGTCTAAAGCACACGCTGTGGGCGTACACACAGACAAACATACAACAAGAGTTGACAGTGTCATCGGACATCTCCTTCACATCTTTACTTATTAATTGTAATGTATCCCAGGGGTATGAGATGTCAAAACAGCTTGTCAAATAGATTTTTTTAACAGCCGAATGCTTGTCCAAAAGGCACGTCCCCCCTCTTGGCAGATAAGCAGAGAGGGATGATGTGTGAGAAAGACAGAGGCGTATTGTCTGTCTAGTGTTACTCACTCATCCCTCTCTGTCTCCACTTATTCTGCCTCTTCTGCATGCTATTATGCTGCCCTTGGGCTTACCCATCACATACATCAAATTCAGCTTGCCTGCTCCAAGATGTGGCATGTAAATTATTCAACACAGAAACCACTTGAGATGGAGCAATCACAGTAAAGAGCATTCTCTTCCAGGACTGTTGTGAAAGAAAGAAAGAAAGAAAGAAAGAAAGAAAGAAACAGGAAGGAAGAAAGAAAGAAAGAAAGAAAGAAAAAACAGGAAGGAAGAACAAGAAGTACAGATGGACAGAAGGAAGGATGGAGAGAGAGATGGACAGACAGAAAGGAAGTACAGGCCAAGTACATGATCCAACGTGAATTTTCTTGATCAACAAAAATATGATCGTGCCTGGTAACGTGCATGTAAAATGGCTAGAAATAGCATTTTAGCTTAGCGTAAAGCTGACAATTTACACAAGGTTTATTTCTATTTCTTCTGCTCCAAACTTACTTCTCTGTCTGCTCATATGAATATAACACATCATAAGAAAGTGTTTCACCGCTGTTCAAATGCACTTTGGATCGCATCATTTATATGTATACATTTTTCCATCTGAAAGGACTAAATATTAAATGAAACAAATCACAATATAATGCAAAGTAATCTCTTCAATAATCAAAATACTTTTTGAATGTAACTGTATTCTAAATATATATTCCCAACCCTGTATGTATGTATATATATATATATATATATATATATATATATATATATATATATATATATATATATATAATTATTATTATTATTATTATTAATAAAAACAAGTAGTGAAAGTTTTGTGTTTCTATATACATAAAAGCGTACTCCCAATCACTTCCCTGCAGTGAAGCGGATGGCCAATACAGAGAGTTCAGTAATCGGAATCGGATCAGGAGAGAAAAATTGGTATTGGTGCATCCCTAGTCAAAACCCCCATCTCCTCTTCTTATATTCTAACTCTGTCTTCTATCTGCCTTCACAGCTACAAAATAACACTGCATTGTAAGATTTTTGACAGCTCTTGAGCCCAAATTGAAGGAAGTTCTGTCCTTTTTTCCCTCTAATTGGCTCAGCATTGAAATCAGCAACTGTGAAACAGACAGTGGTGAACTTGATAATACTTCAAAAAAGGCCACAGAGGGAAACATTACTGTGATGAAATGGAAGGTCTGGTAGAGTTTCACTGTGGCCTTCGGCACTTTTGCTGAGAGTAAGACAGACAATGACTTATGTTAATACATTAGAGCAGAGAGTTCATACCTGAAATCTGCATACTGAGTCTGTTTGACAATATTCACGTACTAAAATGGTGAGAAATAATTCATAGGGGACACTTTTATCATCTTCACGACTGAGTAAAACAAGGCGATTTATTCTTCGCCAACAAAGCTCTGAGGATCTACCTTCTGCGGCTTGTCTCTTTCAAGTGGCTGACTGTGAAATTAAAAGAAACCATTTTGTTCATCACAGCCAGTTTTCAAATGTATCTCAAAATGTCAGCTGGTGAAAATACAGAGGAACTCTTTTCTCATCTCTCATTACTTGTGAAGATACTTCAATTACAAATGGTGAACAGTTGGAGGTTCCCACTGTAGCCACATTAACTTGGATTTACTTCTCAACTTTTCATTTCCTGAAGGAAGAAATTACTTGGTCTCAGCTTCAAATATGGCATGTGTTGTGTAGGAGTCAACATTCTATTTAACCATGAATGATTTCCTGTTTTGTAGAGTTGGGTCTTAACCATGTGGATTGCCTGTCAATTCTTATCTGGAGGCCTCTTTAACATCCTAATTTAATCTGTGTGAATAGATTGAGCTCTACAGGAACAGAGAACGCTCCCCTGCGGGCACTTTGATTGAGCTACTGGTTGCACCACATTTGACAGCTCCTTGGCACATGCACAAAATACAGTATCTGGCTTTCTATAGGATGGATATGGGAGTCTAGTATTTAGGTGAAATAATTATCGGTCTGGTGAAAAGGGTGTCCCTAATTTGTGTACTGTAAGGGGATAACATCAAGCAGGTCTCTCTATCAACTTATGTTGACCTGCAGACTTAAGGCCTTCACTTGCATGCATTGGTGACATCCACAAAATCTCAGGGTATCCCATTTGTCTCATGAGCACCAATTTTGCGGCCATCATGTGGACATTCAACATCTTTTGTAGGTCCAGGAACAACATTACTGTCAAACAAACATAGTCCTAACACTAACCTTAATCCTAGGCCTAACCCTAAACCAAAACCCTATCCTGAATTTAGCCTTAAAATTAGACGGAAATCAAAGGTTGATATGTATGTTGTTCGAGCCCCAAATCTAGGCCTAATCTTAACTCTAAACCAAAGCTTGGATTGGTTGATAAGAAATTTGTTCCTGAATCAATAAAAGTCCCAGGAACATGTCCTACTTTGTAAAACCATGGTCACATTTCTTCCCCCTCACACTGTTTATTTTTATTTTTATTTATTTTTTTTTTAATGATGGGGGAAAGAGAGTAAAACTGGATTAGAATGGGATGAGCCAGACTCAAACTCTCATTACCCATATGTGCACAATGCCCAGTATAATTTTTTTTATAGTTTTTATATAAAAAATAGTTTTGAATGTTATATAGTTTTTCCTCAAGAAAATGTCCTCAAAATGTTTTAAATATTTCGTCATTTCATATTCAGTCATTTTAGTCCATTTTTTACTAACTAAAATGGCATGCACTGTATTTGTCGAAAAAACATTATTTTTGACGATGTACAAAAATTCGACAAATTTGTTGACGAACTCCAAAAACTGTTCATCAACAAACATTTTCATCATTTTCCGAAAATCAATGAGATAAACACTGACCACTGCTCAATGTGTCTGAGGATGTTCACTAACTGTTACGCCACGGCTCGAACCACTTAACTTTTTCTGTATTTTCGCCATCTTGTCCCTCTTTTTTTCTTCCCCTCTTGAAATTCTTCTTGTCCTCTTGCCTTTTCTTCCTCTACAACCCTGGTAAAATATTGTGTAATTGTGACCTTTCTAAGTAACTACATTAGTGAAGTGGTTGTTTGGCCCCCAGGTGAAACTCAGCAACAGTAGGAGTCTTGCCAGGATCCCCGGTGACCTAGCTCTGGCATTTGTCCACACCAGCTGCTCCTGACCTGCCTGAAACTGGCTTGAGTTTCTCCTTATATCACCTTGTAACACAAATCATATGCCTTGGCCTATTGTTATGCAAACAGATTGCTTTAGGCCATTCACAGCATTGGTTTAATTGCATCCAGTTAAGTGGACAAGGGAGGTCTCAGAAGCACCTTATGCTAAAAAGATCGGACAAGCTCCTCTGCTATCTACTGGAATATCTGTGCATGAATGTGTGAATATATTTCAAATGGGCACAGGGGATATACAAACTCATTCACAGGATGAGAGAATAATCAGAATGGGCAGTCACTTAAAGTCCCAGTGAAGTGCCTTGAAAAGCTGAATGGCTCATGCCTTTTCAAAAAATAGCCAATAGGCTTTAGTTTATATCGCAGCCCACACGAACACATTCTCCTAGAGATAGAGCTAGAGAGTGAAACTGGTACAGAAACAAAGGAGCGATACCAAGTCTGACCATTTTTCCACTGATCATACTGACCATGTTACTTCATAACCAGTTAACAAACAAACAGCGCATCGTGTTAGTAAAACTGTTGTGCAAATCAATGCAGATTAATGAGAAACAAGCCAGTAGAACATCACACTACATCAGTGTTTTCAATCACAATACACTAATCATACGGAATAAAGAACACTTACTTGTGCTATACATCCCAATAAACTTCTGAAAAACGGCTGCATTCAAAATAAACTCATGACACTTTAATCATGTCTAACTACCGCGAATGCATTCCAATCCCTATGCGTTCCAATCTGGGACTTCCCCCTCCCTTACGTCCTCCTGACATGGAGCTGACGTAGATGGTCCTGGCACCGCCTCCCCAACCAACGAATCACACACAACACACTGATACCCTTTGTTGCAGGACCCATCCACACATATTCCCCTCAATAAAGTTGTAAATGCCGACCAATTCGTACCCAAGATTAAAGAATGGGAGAGGCAGGGACTAACCGCAGCCTTGACACTATGATTTTGTCACTGAAATTGAATGATGACCATCACCAAGGGGTAATTTTGAATATCCCCATGCACACACCTTACCTTCACCTGCCAGCTTGTATCCAAAGCCTTGGATTGAACCAAGCTTTGGCGAATGGAGGTTTGGTTACAACCTGAATCCACCAAGGCTTGGTTTGTACCACCCTTAATACTCACAGGTATACAATAAGCTCCTGCTCGATTGGGGGCAGCCTGTGGCATGTCAGGGATCCGGACCAATGTCTCCACCTCCATCATGGGGCATCAGTCCTGGAAGTGCCCAGGTTCCCCACAACTCCAGCAGACCGGCCCAGACTTCACACCCACACCTGCGGCAATGGATTCACCAACCTATGGGGGAGAGCGGAGAGAGTTAGGGGAAACCGGCAGATTGAAAGTTCCATGGTACTGGGGAACCAGTTTTGGGGTCATAATTTCCCGTTTCTGGGGAATAGAAACAGGATGGGGTGAAGAAATGGGGGAGGGAGAAGAGGGCCCGCTGGCCCCCGATTATGCCGCCATGGTCCTCAGCCAGCTGCGCTGCCTCATCCAGCAACACCGGTCAATGACACTGGACCCACTCCGCTGTCCCTTTCGGTAGTTGGGCGATGAACTGCTCCAGTACCACCAGTTCGAGTACCTCCTCGGCATTGCTATCTTCAGCCAGCAGCCACCTTCGTCAGGTTTCACGGAGCTGTCGAGCGAATGTGAACAGGCGGCCGAGCTTGCTAAGCGTCAGTGAGTGAAAGAGTTGGCGATGTTGCTTTGGGCTTCGGCCAACCCGTTGCATGATGGCTTTCTTCAGGTCTTCGTACACCAGGAGGTTGGATGCAGGAAGTTGTTGGGCCGTGAGTTGGTCTTCCCTGGACAACAGCGGCAGGAGGCTGGCTACCCACTGAATGCTGGGCCAGTTCCATGTTCCAGCCGTCCACTCGAATAGCTCAAGGAATGCCTCTGGGTCGTTCTAATGTCCCATCTTCCAAAGTGTAACATGTGGCATGATCATAGGTGGGTCCTGGATCACAGCTGAAGACCTCTCCTGGTGTACCAAGCTCCATAGCACCTGCCGGTCTTCCACTTGAGCCTGGAAGAGCACCTGGAACCACTGCTCCTGTTTCATATGCAGCTCAAGCAGAGACTGATGTTGCACTTGGTGGATGCTGGCGAGGGACTTGAATACTTCGGCCAGCAGTGAGGACTCCATGACAGCGAGGACTCCATGACCCGGGATTCTTTCTCCTAATCCCGGGTTTCGGCACCACTATGACAAATCACTCACTTTCTTTTGAAGGAGGAAGTGGGAGCCGGATAAACAATCCTACATAAGTCTTTATTTTATACACTTTTCAGTGCAATACACACAGGTTTGCTTTTCAGCACAACAAATGTACACACATGAACATTGCTGCATGCGTCTCTCTCCCCCCTCCGGCAGTCTGGACTGCCCTTTTATCTCGCGGCCTTGCTCTCCATAGACATCGCTTGGCCACGCCCCCATCTCCACAGCTTCTAAACTAGCTTAACCAGCTTTACAAAAAAGACCATGCTGGTCAACCAACTTACAACAGCTAGGTTTTGCTGGTAAAAAGCATGGCTATGATGGTGTCCCTGCTTGACCAGCTCCAAATCAGCACTAACCAGCATAAACAAACTTAGACCAGCATGAGAGTTGCATGCTGGTTTTGATGGTCTTTTTAGCAGGGAAGGTTTCTCAGTGTGAAGTCATGGATGTTCCTGAGTCTTTTTAGACAGAAGAGAGAGACTGCAGATTTTAAAAGTTTATTCCTTCTGAAAACGAATTTGGTCAACGTTTAGAAGCTCGGCAGCATTTAGATGACCTTAAAGCTAATAGATATGTACTAAAAGCAGCAAAACTATAATGTAGATTCCACAGGGTCTTTAAGCCCAAAACACTATGGCAGAATGTCAGTGCAAATGCTTATTGCTATACAAGCTCGATTTCGTGCGACCTTGTATTCTGAATGCATAGCATTATCAGCTTTGCCACAAGGGGCACTATAGCAGACATTAGCATTAACTTTCTTATCTACAGTCAGTCTTTTCTTTCAGTTCCACTAGGCTTTGCTCACACTGCGGGGAAAATCTGCTTTTATTTTTTCTTCTTAATCCAATTTTAACGACAGTCTGTTTAAACTGCAAGCTCTTTGTGGCCAGATCTTTTTTTTTTTTTTTCAGACTGCAGACGCTTCCGCTGTGGTCGAGCGTTCATCTGGGGAGAGAGGAAGCGGTAAGGGTTTTCACCTGAGATGAATTGCTGGTAATTGCTGTTTCTATGTTCTCAGTGAGAGAAGGGGAAAATAAAAGTAGCCCAGTTCATAGAGTGAGAGAGAGAGAGAGAGAAACAGACACGGCAAAGACAAAGCAGTGTGTGTGTGTGTGTGTGTGTGTGTGGCTGGGAGAGACACCTGAAGCTATTTTGTGTGTTGACAATTGCTGTATTTGACTTGCCTTTGAAGCTTCACCATAACTGCGAACGTGTTTAGGTTTATAAGAATAAAGAGTGACATAACTGAGTTGGAATCATCATCTCCCACTTCCTCATTCATTGAACATTCTGACACTTGCATACGTAGGTTCGCCACAAGTAAAACATTCAATAAATGTTGAGAAGTGCAAGAAGCTTCTTGTCGCGACTCGCAACACCTGACGTGACAACCTGTTGCCTGTCGAATTACAAAAAAACACATCAAAGGTGATCTGTCCATTACAACTGAGACGCATTAACAAAATCTGAGTTTAATCAGATTTCAAACCACTTATGAAGGTGGTTTGGATCAGACCTGTAAAATCTGAGTTCATATTTTTATTTTTATTTTCTGCTCAGACAAAAAAATAACAGTCTGGTACAAAGCCCTTGTGTCATGGTGAACCAACAGTCTGAAACTGGAACTAGAATTGGAAATGCATATGCTGCATTTTCAGTGTTGCAACAAGGGGCACTATTTAACCTTCTATGATTCTGGATATTTCTATGGAATTTTATTATTTTCTTTATTTGAACAATTAAGGGTCCAGGTACTTAACAGCTCTTTGAGTTCAGATATTGAATTTGGAATTTTTTTCTTGTTGGTTGATTCTTGAAGTTTTGGTAAGGCAAACAGAAATTTTAGTTAGTGAATGTATGAAGTGTTTAAATAAGTGTTTAAAGGAGTAAAAAAAAAAAAAGAAAAGAAAGACACTGCCAAAGGGGGAAAGACAAAATGACTGAAAATGGACAGTATTATAACCACCTTTGAGAGCCATTAGCCTTATTCATTTCATAGGCATGAATGACTAATGAGCTGGGTATTTCCATTCACAGAGCTAAGATAGGAGCTTGATTAAACTGACATCTTGCAGAATGAAATTACCCATTTATTTATTTATTTTGTAAGTTTCCCTTGTAACTATCAGTAGCAGACCATTCAAATATAAAAATATTACACATCATGGAAACCATGGTGAAAGTTCATGCATTGATGCAGACAAAAGCAGGTGTATATATTGCATCTTTTAAATATCAAATCAACTAATTTAGTCTGGTGTATTGTGGCAACTATGAACAACACACAGAGAAATAATAACTCAGTATTTTCCAGCTTATTATGATTCATGGGTTCTTTTGGCAGAAGGTCACTTTTTCTTTATTTCTCCTCTATTCATTTTCTGTTACAGGAATATCTTATTAAATCAAAGTATTGTTTATAGGGTTTACAATGCAAACATAATAAGAAGTGCTAAACAAAGACAAGCAACCTCAAAATCTCGATTAAGCATTTTAATCTTGGAGGAAAGATTGTTTTTGAGAACACTCATTTTTCAACACAAAAGATATTTCAGGCAAGACCAGTTCGGGTATGCAGTAGTTTTTCTTGCAGACAGTTTTCCATTAAGTCACTGTCTCTCAGTTTGTTTTTGTTGTATCAAAAGTATGCACTTCTGAAAAGACAAAAAATATATCAGCATTTCAAACAACAGCAAACACTCTTATAACTGCATGAAATGCCAATTCAGTCTAATACAAACAACCCTCAAAAACTGTTTTGTTTGTTTAAATGGGTTTGTTTAAACACTAGTTTATTTATGAACAACGATTTGTTTTTTTTTTCTTTCAAAAGTCATATTCTGTTCTAACACAACTTTTTCTCTTAAGGTCACACAAGAAATGTATAAATGCTGTTGCAACTTTGCAAAAAATTTATTTTTATGGGATTGTCTTTACAAACCCCTATGACTTTCTTTTTTCCTGTGGAACACAAAAGGAAATATTAGAATGTTAGGGACTGACAGCCTCAGTCACCATTCACTTTCAGTGTATGGTAAAAGATGCAATGAAAGTGAATGGTGACTGAATCATTCTGCCTAGCATCTCCTTTTGTGTTCCACAGAAGACAGAAAATCATATAGGTTCGGAACAACATGGGGGTGAGTAAATGATGGTAGAAATTTCTTTTTTGGTGTAGCCCTCTCACCAATGCACTGGCTCAAAATACAAGTATGTCTAGGGGAAATTCAAACAAAACAAAAAAAAACTACGGGTGAGAGGCACATCTAAATTTACTTTAGTCATAAAGAGTATTTATTAACCAAGTAATGTCTAATAATTAAATACAACCCAGGACCTTCAGATTTTTACTGTTTAATATCTATTGTTAAATTTGGAAATAACTTTGTAGATGAACCACTGTGCCCACATTACATCGTGTAAACCCCAATCTCAACCAAATTTACTCAGATGTCCCCTTTAACCTCCCCCTTTCTCCGCAGAAAGATCACAGGAGATTAAAATACTAAAACACTATTTATTCTTTTGACTTTTTTTTTTCCTCTTATTTCCCTTTGAAACTGAAGCAACTAATAACACTGTTAATTGAAATCAACACATATGAAACAAAAGAACTTTAAAAATAAATAAATTCAAATGAGTGATCACATGGAATACAAATTTCACACTAAATATGAAACATTCAGATTCACATTATACTAAAAAAAATACATTCCCAAACAAATAAAAAAAAGAAAATTACCCAGCTGGGATTTACGTCTCTTGTAGGCGCGCAAGGTAAGAGCTCAAATTAATGTGTTAGCGAACAGTTAGGAGTACTCACAAGATCCCACAAGAAAGCGATTCCAAAAACAACACAGTACCAGATTTGAAGATGCACCAATGAAATGATCAGCAGATCCAGTCGTCCATGCATCCATCACAAACCATCTCTTCCAAAGATGAATCGGATGACATGTCCAGGCAAATCCTCCATCTTGTAGATAGGCCTGATCAGCACAGGCCACGAAAGCACGTCGGTCTCTCCTAATAAATCGCTCCGCATTCACTCAGTCATCCCTTGAGCTCCGAACACTTCAACCATTTCTTAACACTTTAATGTGAAATAAAACACGGGTATTGTCTCTCTTCCGAATACTTTCACAGATGAAACAAAAAAACAAGATAAACTGCGACACTCTCTTGGAGCGTTGCGCACGCACACACTTTAGGTTCACGCAACTGTTGAATATAAACTATAATTTTTGAGCTCAGCGTCTTGTCGACACTCAGTTCCTCCCATCAACAGTCTTTAAGCTGTTCAATGTTTCTACTTTCAAATCAAAATCCTTTTCTTTTCCTCAGTCTTTAGACACTACATGTGTGTACTCTTTTCTCTTGCTTCTTGCACTCCCGAACTCTCTAGAAAAATCTCCTCTTTTTCTCTCGTGACACCGCCCCTTGAACTCTAGGGGTCAGATTATAAACACTTCATTTCTAAACAATTTAAAGGTATCTCCTAAAATACACCTTCCTATTATTTCTACCACTTCCACATCAATTTTAAACTTTTAAACATAAAATGACAAATATAAAATTACAAACCAAAAATAAACAACAACAAACACCTTTTTTTTTTTTTACCCTTTTAGACAGTGTTACAAAACGCATTGTTGAAAAATAATTTTGTATACCCAATTTACAAAAAATTGTAAAGATTAAAGCCTTTAAAGTTATGAAAGAACAATGAATAGACTACTAATAGATTTAGTAGGGCTCTACATTGGTGAAAAATTCCTTTGATAGAAATTACATAATTTTTAAATGATTAGAAATCTATAATTTTTTAAGACTGTGCAAAGAAATGTAGCTGTGTCCAGTGTCTTTCTGCAAAGGACATTCAGCTCACACTATTTATTGTCAGTTCAAACACTGAATGCTTGCAGCTGATGTTTTCGAACAGACTATTTCTTTTGTGACCTCTATTAAGCCCACCGTGATATTGCTTGGCCCCAGGCTCTCTTGCTTTGGGGCAGAGATGAGAACTTGGTCTGCATGTCTGATTGAAAGTTATTCTCTATACAGCGCCAACACTGATGTTGCATACCCCTCAAAAAATATTTAGTTGCGCCCCTGGATTTACTGTACATCAGTAACACCTCATAGATGTAACATTTAAAAATTAATTATTGATGGCTTTAATAAAAGAGTTTATCTGGAGCCTGGAGTAGGTCTGTGTAACATGGTGGTCTCTCTTTCTCTCATATTTTTGAAAAGTAATTTTCCCTTGCTGTAGCTGTGAAGACCTGAAGATATAGTACTGTAAGACTTCAAGTATATTGTATATCAGAAATGTTTACTTGGCTTACAGTGGATGTAATATAATTGTAAACACATTAAAAGTAAAGGGTTCAGTTAACTTACTGTGTTAACAGTTTACATTTAATGCATCATTGTTTGCTTGTTTGTTTGTTTTGTTTGTTTGATTCATTTTTCATTTTAGTTATAGTACAGTAATACTGTATTTTGTATAGCAGAAATTTATACTTGACTTTCAATGAATAAAAGATGATAGAACACAGAGGCTGACATGTCATAATTGTATGTCCATGGTTGGCAGTGATTGGCTGATGCTGGCAATTACTTTGAATAAGAATAAATTATGCTAATATCTGATGTAATGTCTGTAACGTCTCAACAACATGAATAACTAACACTCCTAAAAACATAATACACAATTTGAAAATAACTTTCTTTCGTTACCTTGGTATTATTTAAAATTTCAAAATTTAGTCCAGCAGTCCACATACTGTATGTTGCCATCAATCTTTAGGAAAACTATTTGCTCTAGAAAATTATTATTATTATTATTATTATTATTATTATTATTATTATTATTATTTGCATGTTTATGAGGTGCTACTATTTACAAATAAAAAAATGGAAAATGCATATAGCAGTCACACTCGGGTCTCAAGAGGTACAGGCAACAAACCGACACCTTTTCAAAAACAGCTGCATGCGCCCAACAGAATACAGGGGTTTTTAGACACATTTCTTTGTATTTCAAAATACAAACTTGAACACTGGCCAAGAAATTCTGCATTTATGGTGCGAGACGCTGCAAAACTGTGACGAAACTACAGGGCAAAATAGTAATGTCAACCTTTCATTTTTTATTAAGTTGAACTCTCCTTAACTTTGTTGCATTGCCAACTGTCTGTCACCTAAAATTGCAAAACACATGACTGTTTTTGCTTTTTAGCTTTTTGCTTTAAATTAGTCTGTGAGAATGCACCTTTACAACAGTATTCCTTATGCACTAAAACCTCTATTATTTGTCACTGAACTTGTTGGTAGAGTAAGACAAATCGAATGGTTTTGTTTGGGTCATTGAAAGCCTAAAGTGTTTAACTAACCTCACAGAAATCTGTTCATATGAGTGGTTCAAATGATTGGTAACTAAACTAAAGAAAATATCTCGAGAAGACTTTAAGGTAACTGTTTTGTCATCTTCAAAGGAAATTAAAAGAAAATTAGACTTCTAGAAAAGAAAGGAGATGACTCTGAATGTGGACAGTATTTCAATCAACTTTGAGTCATTAGCCTCGTTCATTTGAGAGGCATGACTAATGAGCTGGCCATTTCTATTCACATTGACTTCCAATAGCATCACTATTTGTGTTTTTCAGGCCATCATTAAGCTCACAGTATCATTAGACAAATATTACCAATGCTGCTCATTAGAGATTGTTAGACTGCATTGGTCCACTCTTCGCTTAGTCTGTTAGGCAGTGAGGAAAAGCTGCATTTGTTAATAAGGTCACAGGGTCTGTTTAATCCCGGACTCTTGGCAGGGATCATAATATTATATGCCAGCAGAGAAAGAAAGAGAGGAAGAGAGAGAGAGATAGAAATGGTCATGCTCACCCCCATACGGGCAGATCATTGAAGCGAACCCCCCATTTCTGCCCACAGATGGGCAGGATTCCATAGCACTGTAGAGGCAGTGACTGTCGCCCCACACACTTTCATCCCAGCTTGCCTTTGAACAGCTGAATGAAGGCCATCTCTGAGCGTCCCCTCTTTCCAGGGCACACTGAGCTAATACACTTTAATTGAATTTCCCTCTGTCTGATCTAATCACATCCTAATTATAAAGACCCAGTCCCAGGTCACAGCATTGCACATCTGGAAAGTTCAAAAGTCCTTAGGGTCTCTACCCAGGAACATAGAGGTGAAGGATTGTTTTAATAATGCAGATAGCAGTTATGTTGTTTGAGGTTTCATAAACCTTTGAAAGTTTGTGTGGGAGATGTACAAACTTGTTTGACAATGCATTTAGAATCACTGTGAGTGGGCTGTTGTAATAGCATTAACTGCAACATTATGCTTGATGACACAATGTCACTCAGTCTGTTTTTCACCTTTGAATTTGTCCATCCTTCATCCAAATGTGATCTTCTTCCAGACTTACTTTCTTCTGCTGAACACAAACAAAGATTTTTAAAAGAATATCTCAGCTCTGTCGGTCCATACAATGCAAGTTAATGGTGATCAGGCCTTTGAAGCTCCAAAAAGGAGTATAAGACAGCATAAAAGTAATCCTTATTACTATCCATATATGACTCCAGTGATTTAATCAATGTCTTCTGAAGCGATCCACTTGGTTTTGAGTGAGAACAGACCAAAATATAACTCATTTTTCACTTTATATCTTGCCACTGCAGTCTCTAGTCACAATCATGATTTCAAGCTCGATTACATTTCCTAGTGCTTGACCATGCACAGAGTGCAAGATGGTGATACAGGAAGTGTAATCAAACTTGAAATCATGATCACCAAGGAGACTGCTGAAAAGATATACAGTGAAAAAGGAGTTGCATTTTGGTTAAATCAACCAAATTTGAAAAACTTCCCAAGCAATTTCTTTCTTTCTTTCTTTCTTTCTTTTTTTTTTTTTTTTTTAATGCTTTTTCTGAAGAAAGAAACACATAAATGATGATGAAGCTGAAATATTAATGCCATGGACCAATATTTACTGAGTAGTCCACTATTGTGTAGGGGGTGTCAAAATGACCATTTTCGCCTGTGAAATGGAGCAAAATTACTTGTAAAAAAAAAAAAAAAAGAAAAGAAATCACAATTAGAAAGGTGGTAGCATTTTATTTTATTTTTACACAGAGATAGGTAGGTCTATTACTGAAATCAGTTGACTTCAGAAATCATTGCATTACACGCCAATGGTCCAAAAAGTACTTTTCGTGTCGTTTTTATAATTGTGGTGCCTATAACTACAGATGTATTAAATATGTCTTTATATCCTTTTATATTGTTGTTGAGATTAAACTTTCCTCTCTGTATCTTCATTTTAAAGGCCCTATATGGTTAAATCCCAGAGATATGGGGCTCTCAATGTGGATCCATCTGTAAATTGTTAAATGTTAAACATTTTCATGGTCGAAAACCAGATGTGGGTCACATGGTATGCAGCCAGGTTTTTTTTTTTTTTTTTTTTTTTTTTCAGGTCTGAAGTACAAACTCTGTAGAAACTAGAAATATACCTTTATTTATTCACATAAACACAAAAATGTCAGAAAATGCTAAATTATTAAGAATAAGTGACATCTAATTATTTTTTTAAAATTTTTTTTAGATTCCAAAAATTATTAAAATACAAAATTTTGAGCAGGGGACCTGATTCACATGGAATTAAATATACAGTGGTGGCCAAAAATATTGGCACTCTTGATAAATATGAGCAAAGAAGACTGTGAAACAAATCTGCATTGTTTATCCTTTTGATCTTTCATTAAAAAAAATTTAAAAAAATAAAATCGCAAAAATCTAACCTTTAATTGAAGTAAAACAATTGAAACAGGGGAAATATCTCATTATTAAATAAATATTTTTCTCCAAAATGCATTGGCCATAATTATTGGCACCCTTTTATTCAATACTTTTTGCAACCACCCTTTGCCAAGACAACAGCTCTGAGCTTATAATGCCTAATGAGGTTGGAGAACACCTGGCAAGGGATCTGAGACCATTCCTCCATACAGAATCTCTACAGATCCTTCAAATTCAGAGGTCCATGTTGGTGGACTCTCCTCTTCAGTTCACCCCACACGTTGTCTATGGGGTTCAGGTCAGGAGACTGGGATGGCCATGGCAGAACCTTGATTTTGTGGTCAGTGAACCATTTTTGTGTTGATTTTGATGTTTGTTTTGGATCATTGTCCTGCTGGAAAATCCAACCAGGGCCCATTATAAGATTTCTGGCAGAGGCAGCCAGGTTTTGATTTTTTATCTGTTGGTATTTGATAGAGACCGTCATGCCATGTATCCAATCAAGATGTCCAGGACCTCTGGCAGAAAAACAGCCCCACAACATTAAAGATCCAGCACCACCTTTAACCATGGGCATTGAGTACTTCTTCATCTCTGTGTGCGCCAAACCCATCTCTGGTGTTTGCTGCCAAAAAGCTATTTTTTTGTTTCATCTGACCATAGAACCCAGTTGCATTTGAAGTTCCAGTAGTGTCTGTCAAACTGAAGATGCTTGAGTTTGCTGTTGGATGAGAGCAGAGGCTTTTTTTCTTGAAACCCTCCTAAACAACTTATGGTGATGTATGTGATGTCTGATAATTTTTTTTAATATATACTTTCTGACCCCAAGTCCCGACTAATTTCTGCAATTCTTGGATTGAGTAATCCTTGGAGATTCTTTGGCCACTTGAACCATCCTCCTCACTGTGCATAGAGACACATGTCCTTTTCCAGGCCGATTCTTAAGATTTCCAGTTGATTGGAACTTGTTAATTATTGCCCTGATGGTGGAAATGGACATTTTCAGTGCTTTGGCTATTTTCTTATAGCCACTTCCCATTTTGTGAAGCTCAACAACATTTTAACGCACATCAGAACTATATTCTTTAGTCTAACCCACTGTGATTGATGATTAAGGGAATTTGTCCTGTGTGTTACCTCATATTTGACATGGCTGAACTATTGCATGTTCCTAGTCACCCAGGTGCACTAAATTTTTTTAAATATGAATGGGAATATACTGCAGATATATTTAAGGGGTACCAATAATTGTGGCTTACATGTTTTGGAGAAAAATATTTATTTAATAATGAGATATTTCCCCTCTTTCAATTGTTTTACTTTAATTAAAGGTTAGATGTTTGTGAATTTTTTGAATGAAAGATCAAAAGGACAAACAATGCAGATATATACAGCCTTATTTGCCCATATTTACCAAGGGTGCAGGTCAAGTGGCATTAAGCCATTTGTTTATTTATTTATTTTTACAACAAAACAATGGTCTAAAGTACAAACTCTTTAGAAACTAGAAATGTACCTTTGTTTATTCACATAAACACAAAAATGTCTAAAAATACAATATTATTAGCAGTAAGCGAAACATGTGGCTCTTCCTATATCAAATCTTTTTTTTTTTTTTTTTTTTTTTTTTCAGAAATCCCAAAGATTTATCAAAAACAAAATTTGGACTTCACATGGAATCAAAATATATAGTCTTATTTTACTGGCTTATAATAACAAATCTATTTATTTTATTTTTGGAAATATGACAAACAATTTCCATTGGCAATAATCTTTCAAACATGAGATGGAGAATTCTTAAAGAGAATTATTTTGCATTGTGCTGGATTTCAGTATCAACATGACAGTTAAAGTTTAGGTTTAACTAATTGCAGTGTGTCCTGGTAGGCAACTAATTGTCAGAATAACATGAAACTGAGTAAAAGTTGTCTCTTGTTGTATTTTTTCTCGTAAATGAGCCCTTGACATTTTGTCCTCCATACATGAAGAAGCAAGAAACACAAACCATGTTTAATGATCTCAAAATGATTCTACCAGCAATCCACTTATAAATTGCTGTTAAATTCTCAGCTGGCATGACAAACTCACTCCTGGCCTTTCATTTTCAGTTTATTTCCCATTGTAGTAAAGGTGACATCCTCTGCATACAACAGGTCCATGGTTTTTCTCAATTAATTCTGTTAAAGTAACATCTCTTTGTGTTGTTATCTCAGAGGACCGCTACAAACAATTTAACCTCGAATGAAGCTTTCAGGAGTTGTTGCTTTCGTTAAATTGTCATTTTCTCTGTCATGTTTCAGAATAAGCCCCTGGACAAAGGTTAAAAAAGATTAATGAGAAACTTTGTCTTTTTAATTTAAAGTTTCAAAGTACAATGATGGGTAGAATATATTCTATTGTACCAGAGATATTCAGAAGGCACAAGGTGACAGCACGTTTCTTTGCAGAACTGCTTTAGTTCAGCCGCATTAGAGGATTTTCGAGCATGAACTGCCCGTTTAAGGTCCTGCCACAGCATCTCAATCAGGTTCATGTCAGGACTTTGACTAGGCTACTCCAAAACTTTAATTTTGCTTCTTTTGAGCCATTCAGAGGTGGACTTACTCCTATGCTTTGGATCATTGTCTTGCTGCATAATCCAGTTGTGCTTGAGCTTCAACTCAGGGACTGATGACCGGACATTCTCCTTTAGGATTTTCTGGTAGAGAGCAGAATTCACGTTTCCCTCAATTATTGCAAGTTGCCCTGGCCCTGAAGCAGCACACATCCCCACACTATCACACTACCACCACCATGCTTGACCGTAGGTATGGTGTTCTTTTTGTGGAATTCTGTGTTTGATTTATGCCAGATGTAATGGGACCCCTGTCTTCCAAACAGTTACACTTTCGACTCATCATTCCACAGAACATTTTCCCAAAAGGTTTGAGGACCAGTTTTGGCAAAATTCAGACGAGCCATAATATTCTTCTTGGTTAGCAGTGGTTTTTGCCTCACCACTCTTCCATGGATGACATTTTTGGCCAGTGTCTTTCTGATAGTGGAATCATGAACAGTGACATGTATTGATGCGAGAGAGGCCTGCAGTTCCTTGGATGTTGTCCTTGACTGTTTTGTGACATCCTGGATGAGTTGTCGCTGTGCTCTTGGAGGAATTTTGGAAGGTTTGCCTCTTCTGGGAAGGTTAACTACTGTGCCAAGTTTTCCTCATTTGGAGATAATGGCACTCATTGTGGTTCTTTGGAGTCCCAGAGCTTTTGAAATAGCTCTGTAACCCTTCCCAGACTGATGTATTTCAATCATCTTTTCCCTCATCATTTCTGGAATTTCATTCGACCTCGGCATAGTGTTCTACTGGGTGAGACATATTAACTTCATGCTGCTGAAAAAGTTCTATTTAGGTATTGGTTTGATTGAACAGGGCTGGCAGTAATCTAGGTGTGTCTAGTCCAGCTGAACCCCATTATGAATGCAGTTTCATAGATCTGGGGATTTAGTAACTAAGGGGGGAAATACTTTTTCACACAGGCCCAGTTGGTATTGGATAACTTTTTTGCTTCAATAAATATTATCATTTAAAAACTGTATTTTGTGTTTACTCAGATTGCCTTTGTTTTATGTTAGATTTTGTTTGGATTTTTGAAAATGTTTAGTATGAGACACAAAAACAGAAGAAATCAGGATGAGGCAAATACTTTTTCACAGAAATGTTCTTGAACAAATGCACCTAAAGCTAAGAGAAATCACAGAGCTGCAGGACTGAGCTAAGCAAAACAAGAGGCTTGTACATTATTAATGAGCAAACAATGTCATAAATAAAATATGAATAAGGGCATTTAAGTTGCCTCAGAAAGGTTGGGTAACACTAAGATAGAGCCACAAACAATGTGGTCAAGAGACGGTGCAGAAATCCTCAAGAATGAGAATAAAACACAAAAGTACTTTTCATTGTCACAATTCTCTTCAGCTGAGAGAACATTAGATAAAGATCTTATTTGAGTTGCACAGCAGTACATCAACAACTTATTTATAATACATTAGACTCTTTACTAACCTGAACAAGGAGGTTAGAGGGGACAAATACATTTAAAAAATGACAGTAAGCTAAAAATCTGTTTTGAACTTTGTGGCAGGGCGGAGGGCGGTGCTGGGCCGTGATTCTGCACACCCGTCCCTAATCAGGCTGATTAAGCCTGAGAGGGATAAAGGCAACCGGAGATGGCAGTTCAACAGAGAGAGAGTTACGGGCAGCTGCCCGGCATGTGTTTGTGTTAATCATTAAACTATTATTTATATTGTCAAGCTGGTTCTCGCCTCCTCCTTTCCCTTTAACTGTGTTACACTGGTGCCGCAACCCGGGAAGGAGGAGGGATGCGCCATAGTAGAGTCTTCGCCACTACCATCCACACCAATGAAGCAGCCGCAGCCATCTGCTGGGGGATGGAGGAGCCCGGCCGCCTGAGTGCAGAGGAACGGCCGCCGACTGCAAGGAGAGGAGGGGCTCCTAGCCGACTGCCTGGTGCAGTCAGGTCCGCTTCCAGGGGTGGAGGAGAGCCCTACCAGCCGCTAAAACATGCTGGGGTTAGAGGACCGCCGACCGCGAGCTGGGAGGGGCTCCTGGCCGACTGCCTGGAGCGGGAGAACCGCTGTCAAGGGCGGGGGAGACCCCTTCCATCCATCAAAAACACGGCAGGGCATTACGTCTTGCAGGGGCTGGAGGACTGCCTCCGATCCGCCAGGGGAGGTGTGGCTGTCATCCACTAGAGGGTGGAGGAGTGGCCGAGGACCAGGCTACAGCGTATTGGAGAACCGGCGAGTAAATGTTTTTATTTTTTTCTTTGTCTCTCCTCTCTCTCTCCCGCTGCCGCTCCGCGTTGTCCTTTCCCTCTTTTTAAATATTAGTATTGTTTTATTTTGGTATCATCACCATCAAGGTGTACAAGTACCGCATTTTTTTGTTTTGTTATTGTTGCCCTCCCCTTGTCCCCTCCCAGATCCATCTTGCCAGGGGCAGAGGGTGTGACCGGGCCATGATTCTGCACACCCGGCCCCTAATCAGGCTGATCAAGCCCGAGAGGGATAAAGGTGACCGGAGACGGCAGTTCGACAGAGAGAGAGTTACGGGCAGCTGCCCGGCATGTGTTTGTGTTAATCATTAAACTATTATTTATATTGTTAAGCCGGTTCTCGCCTCCTCCTTTCCCTCTAACCTTCGTTACAAACTTGAATTGTCCTCTGCACATAACTTGAGAACTGCCCAAACCTTCTGAAAATTCCATAAACCTTGTCTAAGATGAATTTAAAATGTTATTTCCTTTCATTATACGGCTCTCTGGAATGCTTGATTCTGATTAGTAAATCACAGCATTAAGCTTTCTATAATTATTGAATAATGACAACTGAAATGCTAAGCAAGCTAAATAACGTCCCAAACATATGAGGTTTTTAAGGTTAATGCTCTATTGAGTTCCAAATCAACAAAACCGATCATACTACCCTAAACCCAACACTAACTGATAGTGTCATTAAAAAGTTCATGTGAGATGAAAAACTAAATTGCTGAAGCAATCACGTCGTTTTGTGGTGCTTATATGACACTTTCAACTTGTGTGTCGACTCGCATGCTTTTCACAATCGGTACCCCGGTCCTTAGCATTGTAAGAGAAACACAATCAGTTGAGCTACTGTACCACACAATTTAAACAAGCTTGTAAATGTAGTTGGTTATGTAATGCAAACGTTAAAATGCATAAAATCATGCACTATAGTAAAAGTATTTAGATGTCATAAGAGCATTGTGAGAGGAACAGAGCAAAAAGTAAGTGTTCATGAACTGATAATCTGTTTTACTGGTGATGTGTGTGAAAGGGAATAAAAGTATTTGTTGTTGTAGTGCATCTAGTGTTCATTTGTACCAGGAAAGTGCTGCGATAAGTACAAAAAAACGTGTAAAAAAACATTTTGCGAAAATGTTGGTATAGTAATGTAATTCTATGATCAGTGTTGGGTAAATTACTCTAAAAAGTAATTAATTACTAACTACTAATTACATCTTCTACAGTGTAATTAGATTACTGTACTAATTACTCTGTCTGAGAAGTAATTGCATTACTCATTACTAATTACTTTCTAAAACCCTTATCAACCTCAACCAGATGAAAAATATAGGATAGGCATGAAAATATTCTTTTTAATTCTTTCAAATAAATAATATAAAATCAAATAAATTATTCATGAACTGGCCAAAGAATTTAAGGGGGCTGCTGTCACAGATCCTTCTGACCCACCTACCAATTTCACTCAACCCTCTCACTCTCCTGAGTACTGATCACCCACACCTGCCTCCAATCATTGCATCAATCAACCCCTCTATATAAACCTCACTCCCCTTCCATTCTGCGTCTGGTCTCAACTTTGTGTACAGACTCACTGACCTGTATCTCCAGCATTAACGATTCCTCTCCTCTCCAGCGACTCTTCAACTCCAAATGTTTCCTCTCCTCAACGCAAGCTTCGTTGTTGCAAACCCTCCACCTCAAGGAAAGTCACCATCTCTATCAGCATTATTCTTCATCACGTAAACTATCACCACTGCAACCCAGTACTGTCACGTCATCACTTACCTGCTGTCGTTGTTTGTGTGTCAATAAATACCTGCTTGGGTTCAAACATCATCCTTGAGTCTATGTTACAGAAGACCAGACCGTCAAGAATCATGAACCCAGCAGGTCCGGATCCCATCCAGGAGCTGGTTGACACACTACGGCGTGCACTCACTCAACTCGCTAATCCCTCGGCTTCACCGGCTCCCAGCACTTCCGCAATTTCTTAACCGGTCTACTCCGCCTGTCCCGTGGTCATTCCAGCACCCTTCTCAGGATCGGAGGAGGACTGCAGTGGTTTCCTACTCTAATGTTCGCTTGCCCTTGAGATGCAGCCGCATTGATTCCCCACTGAGCGGTCGAAGGTGGCCTACATCACCTCCTTGCTGTCTGGAAGAGCACTTCAATGAGCCAATTCACTCTGGGAACAGAAAAGTCCAGAAATATCTATCTCTTGATAGCTTCGTTCAGCACTTTAAGGAGGTGTTTGGAAGTTCTGAGGGTGGCACATCAGCTGCTGATCAGCTTCTCAAACTTGGTCAAGGTCAGTCCTCTATTAATGACTATGCTCTAAAGTTCCGTATTCTGGCAGCATCTAGTGGCTGGAATGAGTCCACTCTACTGACTACTTATCGCCATGGACTTGATCCCAAACTGTGGCTGCATCTCTCATCATATGACAATACCATGGGGCTGGAGCACTTCATTCAATTCTCCATCAGAGTAGCCAACCGGATGAAGAGATGCCTCAACGAATTACCCACCTTGCAGTTCCCGCCTTTCCCTTCAGTGAGGTCCCCTCTCCACTCTCCAGAACCTAGCAGCGAGCCCATGCAGATGGATGCTTTTCGTCTTTCCACTGTAGAGCGCCAACGCCAGCTGAGCCGAGGTCTATGCCTGTACTGTGGTGGTAAGGGACACGTAATCTCTGTGTGTCTCACTCGACCTCCCTGTCCTCAGGTGAGCCACCTGACCACAACTATGGTCAGTACTTCTCCTTCATTAACCTGTGTATTGCTTACATCTCCTGATATCTCTCTTTCAGTACCCGCACTACTCGACTCAGGTTCAGCCGGCAATTTCATCTCGGACGCACTCTGTCACCAACTCCAGCTTCAAAAATGACCCTGTGAACACAAGCTTCAAATCCACTTCATAATTGGCAAGTCCTTAGGAAGAGGTTTTATTCGTCACTGCGTGGGTCCTGTAAGACTCCAAGTGGGATGGCTGCATAACGAAGACATCACCCTACTGGTTCTGGAGAATTCCACCGCAGACATCGTATTAGGGCATCACTGGCTTATACAACATTCTCCAGTCATCTCCTGGGTTTCCGGTGACGTCCTGAAATGGGGGCCTCAGTGTTTCCCTGCCTGCTTCCCAAACTGACTCACACACAGACCCTGCATGCCCATCAGAAACTCTTCCCCTCCCAATATCAACACCACCACCATTGAGAGCCCTGCCAGTACAACCCCTCTGGAGATCCCTTCCTGTTATTCACACTTCCAAGACGTCTTCTGCCCTTTACATGCCTCACAACTACCACCTCATCGACCATGGGACTGTGCGATAGACCTCCTCCCTGGTGAGCTAGTGCCCCGTGGCAAAGTCTACCCACATTTCATTCCTGAGCAGAAGGCCATGGAGGATTATATCAAGGAGGCTCTCAGCCAAGGTTACATCTGACCTTCCACTTCCCCTGCTGCTTTGAGTTTCTTCTTCGTGGGTAAGAAAGATGGAGGCCTACACCCTTGTATTGATTACCGCTCCCTCAACAGGATTACAGTTAAGTTCCGATATCCACTTCCCCTCGTCCCAGCTGCCTTTGAACAGTTGAGAGGAGCCACTGTTTTTACCAAGCTGGACCTCCGCAGCGCTTACAACCTCATTCGAATATGGAGGGGAGACAAGTGGAAGACAGCCTTCGTGACTCCTACAGGCCACTACGAGTACTGGGTGATGCCGCATGGCCTGGTCAACGCCCCCTCCATGTTCCAAGGCTTCATGAATGAGGTGTTCCGTGAGTATCTCCAACGATTCGTCCTCATCTACATTGATGACATGCTGGTGTACTCTCGGAACATGACCGACCATCGTCATCATGTAGCACTCGTGTTGGAAAAGTTGAGGGAATACCACCTGTACCTCAAGACTGAGAAGTGCTCTTTCCACCAGACATCCCTCCAGTTCCTTGGCTACATCATCAACCCGGAAGGCATTCGGATGGACGAGGGGAAGGTAACAGCGGTGCAATCCTGGCCCACTCCAACCACCATCAAGGAGCTTCAGCGATTCCTAGGATTTGCCAACTTCTACCGCCGCTTCATCGTGAATTACAGTACCCTCACGTCCCCACTGACCTCTCTTCTCTGATCCAAATCTCTCTCCTGGACCTCCGAAGCTTCACATACCTTCCAACTCCTGAAGGATGCCTTCACCTCTGCTCCACTCCTTGTACACCCTGATCCGAATAAACCATTTATCGTTGAGGTAGACACCTCCACCATCGATGTAGGAGCAGTCTTGTCTCAGCAGCAGTGGAACAACCGCTACTTCATCCATGTGCCTTCTTCTCCAGGAAACTCTCCCCGACAGAGCAGAACTATGACATCGGGAACCAAGAGCTGTTGGCAATTAAACTGGCCTTGGAGGAGTGGCGGCATTGGCTGGAGGGAGCACAACATCCATTCCTGGTGCTCACAGACCACAAGTATCTCAGAGAGGCTCGTCGCTTAAACCCCCGCCAGGCGAGATGGGCCCTCTTCTTCATTAGCTTTCACTTTACCATCTCCTATCTTCCAGGTGACAAAAACTCCAAGGCAGATGCCCTTTCCCGCCTTTACGCTCCAGAGGAAGGCTCGGAGGAACCACATGCCATTTTACCCCCATATGTCATAGTAAGTCCCATTCAATGGTCCCTGGACGATAGTATCCACGAAGCCTCCGCCACTGAACCAGCTCTGTCGGGATGCCCTACCAACAAGACCTACACTATATTGCCAAAAGTATTCGCTCATCTGCCTTTAGACGCATATGAACTTAAGTGACATCCCATTCTTAATCTATAGGGTTTAATATGACGTCGGCCCACCCTTTGCAGCTATAACAGCTTCAACTCTTCTGGGAAGGCTTTCCACAAGGTTTAGGAGTGTGTTTATGGGACTTTTTGACCATTCTTCCAGAAGCGCATTTGTGAGGTCAGACACTGATGTTGGACGAGAAGGCCTGGCTCGCAGTCTTCGCTCTAATTCATCCCAAAGGTGCTCTATCGGGTTGAGGTCAGGACTCTATGCAGGCCAGTCAAGTTCTTCCACACCAAACTCGCTCATCCATGTCTTTATGGACCTTGCTTTGTGCACTGGTGCGCAGTCATGTTGGAACAGGAAGGGGCCATCCCCAAACTGTTCCCACAAAGTTGGGAGCATGGAATTGTCCAAAATCTCTTGGTATGCTGAAGCATTCAGTGTTCCTTTCACTGGAACTAAGGGGCCAAGCCCAGCTCATGAAAAACAACCCCACACCATAATCCCCCCTCCACCAAACTTCACAGTTGGCACAATGCAGTCAGACAAGTACCATTCTCCTGGCAACCGCCAAACCCAGACTCGTCCATCAGATTGCCAGATGGAGAAGTGTGATTCGTCACTCCAGAGAACGCGTCTCCACTGCTCTAGAGTCCAGTGGCGGCGTGCTTTACACCACTGCATCCGACGCTTTGCATTGCACTTGGTGATGTATGGCTTGGATGCAGCTGCTCGGCCATGGAAACCCATTCCATGAAGCTCTCTACACACTGTTCTTGAGCTAATCTGAAGGCCACATGAACTTTGGAGGTCTGTAGCGATTGACTCTGCAGAAAGTTGGCGACCTCTGTGCACTATGTGCCTCAGCATCTGCTGACCCCGCTCTGTCATTTTACGTGGACTTGGAGTTGCTGTCATTCCCAATCGCTTCCACTTTGTTATAATACCACTGACAGTTGACTGTGGAATATTTAGTAGCGAGGAAATTTCACGACTGGACTTGTTGCACAGGTGGCATCCTATCACAGTACCACGCTGGAATTCACTGAGCTCCTGAGAGCGGCCCATTCTTTCACAAATGTTTGTAGAAGCAGTCTGCATGCCTAGGTGCTTCATTTTATACACCTGTGGCCATGGAAGTGATTGGAACACCTGAATTCAATTATTTGGATGGGTGAGCGAATACTTTTGGCAATATAGTGTATGTACCCTCCTCTCAATGTCTCACACTCATCGACTCCATACACTCCTCCTTGGGCACTGGCCACCCTGGGACCAATAGGACCCTCTCGCTTATCCAGGACCAGTTCTGGTGGCCCCACATGGTTCAAGATGTCAGAAGGTTCGTCCAAGGATGCCCAGAATGTGCTATATCCAGAACACCTTGACAACTACCAGCTGGCAATATCCTTCCATTGCCTATTCCTCGCTGAACCTGGTCACATCTAGGGGTCGACTATATCACTGACCTTCCTCCCTCTGAGGGTTATACCTGCGTGCTGGTAGCTATAGACCATTTCTCCAAAGCCTGCAAACTGATCCCCCTCAAGGGTCTGCCCACCACTCTGGAGACCACAGAGTACCTCTTCAACCACGTGTTTCGGAACTATGCGATCCCTGAAGACATAGTTTCCGACCATGTTCCCAATTCATCTCCAGAGTCTGTAGAGCCTTCTCTATCCTGGGAGTGTCCATCAGCCTCTCATCTGGTTACCACCCGCAGAGTAATGGGCAGACAGAGAGGAAGATTCAGGAGGTAAGCTGTTTCCTTAGAACCTTCTGTCATCGCCGCCAGAACCGCTGGAGTTGCTTCCTGTCCTGGGCCGAGTATGCATAGAACTCTCTTCGTCAACTTGGTTACCCTCCCCCCCCCCCGTCTTGGAGGACAGACCGATCTATGCAGTCCGAGACATTCTGGACTCCCGACGCAACAGGGGTCGTCTCGGATTCTTCATAGATTGGGAAGGTTATGGTCCAGAAGAGAGATCTTGGATTCCTCGTGACGACATCCTGGACCCAACCCTACTCTCCAGCTTCCACGATGCACATCCTGATCATCCAGCACCGCGTGGACGGGGTCGGCCACGACGTCGGGAAGCACGTCCCTTTGGACCGGTCCATGGGGGGGGGGGGGGGTAATGTCACGGATCATTCTGACCCACCTACCAATTTCACTCAACCCTCTCACTATCCTGAGTACTGATCACCCACACCTGCCTCCAATCACTGCATCAATCAACCCCTCTATATAAACCTCACTCCCCTTCCATTCTGTGTCTGGTCTCAACTTCGTGTACAGACTCACTTATCTGTATCTCCAGCGTTAATGATTCCTTTCCTCTCCAGTGACTCCAGTGTCCATCTCCTCAACACAAGCTTCACTGTTGCAAACACTTTAAAATTAAGAGTAATCCCTTACTTTACTTTTTCAGTGAAAAAGTTATTTAATTACAGTAATTACTTAGTAATGCATTACACATAACACTGTCTATGATATAGGAATTGTTTTAGTTTGTGGTAGTTTGATAGTGGATTAACCTTGTGCGACCCTGCGTCCACATGATTGGATGTTGTATTTTGGCTTCGCTATATGCAATGCACATTTAAATGAATTTAAACCGAATGAATACTGTTCACAAGACTGTAATTTAAGGGTTAAACCTCTGCCGCACTGAGTTATGTGATGACCCTACCCCTAAACCTAACCCTCACAAAAAACTTTCTGCATTTTTACATTTTCAAAAAAAATAAAAACACTATTTAGTATGTTTTTTTTTTTTTGTTTTTTTTTTTAAGCGATTTGAATTAATGGGACACTAGATCATAAACCACATTTATAGCATAATGCCCTTGTAATTACCAGTTTGTAACCTAAAAAAATGTCCCAGTGGTTTTTAGGAAAACTATTTGCCTTTAGAAATATATATATATATATTATTTTTGCTTGTTTATTAGGTGCTACTAGTTACAAATCAAAAAGGGAAATGAAAAATGCACACAGCAGTCATGCTTGGGTCTCAGGAGGTTAATCAAGGTATAATGGAAATTAGAACTAGAATTTGATTTCATTCTTCTATGTGAAGAGCAACAAATTATATAGGCAAACGAAAAAAGATAAATTGCTTAACATTCTGTTAAAATATCAGGCCTCTCTGCTCAGCAGCAAATGAAAATAGAAAAAAAAAATACACATCATGGCAGTTGTTTGTTCAGTCTCTGAAAACATTTGCTGGGACACAGATTCCTTCACGAGCTAGTAAATAGGAACATTACTCTATTAAGCTGTGATAAATTGCTTTATACTTCTCCTTGATTTGTGCTGTCCTGTCCTACAGAAATGCCAGTTATTCCACACTGAAGGGCTCTCTGAGCACTGATGTACACACTTCAGCTTGGTTACCTTGGAAACATAGCTTGAAGTGAAGAAGGCATTTGAAGAGCGGACTGACACTGTCGATGAGGATTCCAGCTGGTATTGCTGTAAACATCTGAGCCATATGCCGTTATTATGACCAAATGAGTTTGGAGAGCACGGCTGATCTTATCTAATGAGACAGCAAACAAATTTCCAAAAAACAAAAAGGTTTGTATTTCATACCCGGTTCATCTTAAGACATGGATTTCTTCATTCATCCAATACTCAAAGCATTTTATTTCACTGCTTTACTAAAATAATATTGAATAATCAACCCTTTAAAAAATAAATAGAGCTAAATAAATTATTTAAATTGCTATTTACTTATTTTAATGACATCTTTATCATAGTTCATCCGTTTTTATAGAATAATAAAAACAACATAAAACATAAAAATGTGTAGCTAAACCAGTAGGTTAATGTTACCTGAGCTGTATATATTATAGGATCTATATATTATTTACTATGTGTACATATTATGAAATAGTATGTAAAAGTTTATAATGAGTACAGTGTATGTATTGGAAGCAGAAAAAACACAGAAAAGTTAGTGAAACAAAACAGCCCTTCTGAAATACATAAGAGCACATGGTTGTCCAGGTCAGTTCCTGTCTGTAAATAAAACCTAAGACCAGTAATCGTATTCTGTAAGAGGGCCTAAACCTCCACACTGTCCCTGCCCTCGCTTCTGTTCACCCTCTTTTCACCTTTGGCCCTCTGTTAACAAGGATTTTGAGAACCATTTTTACTCTAAAGATTTTTTTATTCGCACCATGTCAATGCTGCAGTAACAGCAGAGTGACTGAGGGGGTTGCATTATGTGTGAGCAGAGTAGCATGTTTGAGCTACTTTTACAGAATCTGTCCTCTAGCAACTCTAGTGGCCACATTAGGTAATACAGATCTGCCATTCAAATCTTAATATTTTAGGAATTTAACATTATGTCTAACTAAAGCTCCTTAGTATGGACAAGTCTTAAAGCCGAAATGTGTAATTTCTGCGCCACTAGCACCAATAAACAAATTGCACAAACAAACAAACAAACAAAAAACATTGATTTCAAACAGCTTTGCCGAACACTAACCTGTCTGCCATTGGTAGGGACAAACAGATGGTCCACCTCATGCCATTGGTTGAGCCATAGTTTCTTTGTTGAGCAGAACGGTTCGCTCAAATGTATATTTTTATACATTTTTCAAGTATGACTTTGGGTTCAGGTTGGTAATTAATGAAACAAATAAACAGACCTACCTAACTTGTTTTGTGCACATGCTCTCACTCACAGACATGCACGGGTTAGGGGCTGTTCACACCGAACCTGTTTTTGCACACGTCTGCTCTATTCTTTATTGTTTTCCTAGGTAAACAGGCTGGATGGACGTCTCTGACTATTGCATGAAGTCTCACTCTTTCTTCAACGTCTCGCGCAGGGCCGGCAATTTTTTTTAGATACAATGTCAAGTTAAAAAGAATTTCAAGTTTTAAAAACGCATCTTGAGACACCTGCATTCTGTTTCATTCGTTGTGCTGCATCCAGCTTGTTTTTAGTGCTGGTGTCACAAACATTCGACATTCTGAAGAAGTTAAGGTTACACAGATTACTTCATGTGACTGTTACATTATTATGCATGATTCCAGATTGTTCTGAACAAAGCAAAGTTCAGGGCTTAATAAATGGTAAGAGAATGTTTTTTTCCTTTCTTCCCTGGTGTGTCTCTGCAGAAAAATAATGTCTGTATCCCAATCAGTGGGCATTTTCAGACCGTGTGCCATTCGTTCATTTCATATTCAATTAGGAATTCAAAATCAGAAAAACAAAAAAATGACGTTATTTCATTATTCGTTTACAAAACCAATATTAAAAAACAAATAATGGCTTGTTTTTCGTAATTTTGATTTAATTCTCAGGTTAAAAATAGGAAATTGGAAAAATAGCCACAGGACACTGTGCGTTTTGATTATATTTCACTAATATTTTGCTTGAATATTTGATTCACACAAGGGCGTAGATTTGGCTTGAACATTGGGGGGTTGCAGTATGAAGTATTTACATGCTTCCATTGATTATGGTATAAATAATGGTGGGGGGGGGGGGTCGGTACTTGCTTGTTTTAATTAGTGGGGTGTCAGTCTATCCACTGGGAGCTTACTACAACCTTTGGAATGTGAAAATAACATTTTGGTGAATTATTATTTATTTATTTATTTATTTTAAATAACCTAATAGGCCTACTGCATTAAAATTTTTTTTTTTTTTTTTTTTTTGGACTTACTGTAAAAATCTCACTTGTAGTAGCTCAGTCTTTTAAGTGGCAACCTATTACAACATCTGGAATGTAAAAGTGTACTTTTAATGTTTTATGTTTTACTTGCACGTCAACTGAATGATTGACTGGACACCGCATGTGTTTAACAGCGAGTGGAATTTTCAGATGGTCCCTTAAGTACGCTAAGCAATGAAACAGCATCGGAGCATTTCCAGTCGTTATTCTGCAGCCACACAAACTGACAGTTCTGAGTGCAGTGTTTTATGTCTGTATATTATAGTTACAGTATATACCATTTATATTTAAATAACATCAAGCCAAGTGTGCGAAATCTTTGCAAACTTGCTGCTGGCAGAGAGCGCGGGTACAAGAAACCGAATATCCAAAGAATATCGAACCTAAAACTAACTTTACCCCACTCTGGGAGCTTAGGTGTGAGGGACTTGCTCATCATGGAAATTATGCTAAAGGAAGTTCATGAATGCTCGTCTCTCAAAAGCTCGACCAGTGAATTTAAAATCAGCATTTACACATAGCCTTCACATTTGTCCGATAGTAAAAGGCACACAAAACTGCCACGGATACGACCCAATAGGTAAATATCACGAACTGTTCTGTGATTTCCCTGTCTTCTAGAGACTTTTATTTTGAAATCACCTTCTTCACTACGTTTCCCAAGATGCACAATTATCATACTCGCCTGTCTTCCCTCATCATTGTCTTCAGCTGTTTTGTGTTACCCATCATTTGTACCTTTAATTTATACCCTTCATGTTCAATTAAGAGTTGTCTAGTTTCGTCGATAGTAGCATTGAAGCTTAGTAGTCCCTTTGTTCTTCAAGCCGTATGTTATTTGTATTTGTATATCCATTTTCTTCATTAAAAACTGCATTTGGGTTCACTAACTTCTCTCTCTCCTGGCTCTTTGCTGATAGTAAAGGCTACCCATATTCCCATTCAAAAACATGGATGTCAGAATGATCTGAGCTTGAAATTAGTACTCTTCGCTGCCATGTAAATACTTGTTATCTTATATTAAATATTAATTATAATAATATCTTCCAATGTATTTGTTATTATTATTATTTATTTGTTATTTACTGTTGTAGCTGTTATAATTCACTGGCATGAATGCTCATCTGTCTTGGATGCACCTTATGTTAAGTCTGTATATTCCCTGAACAGCATCTTGTTTCATGTTTCATCTTTGTTCATTTCACTGCAATATGTAAAAATGAAAATAAACCGATTCTTTCAATATTCTTTGATTTCTCATTTCAAAAATGCACAAAACACTGATGTCAATTTAAAACGCTAATTTAAAGCAATCAAACTATAGATTTTAAAGTGTCGTCTGGTCACCCTAACTGCGAATGCCAGACCCAACTGCAGCCGATTCTCCAGTGCAGTGGGGACAACCAGTGCCCAACTGATGCACTGCATGGTACAACTTATAAATGAATAAAACAAGTTGTGTGGCACGAAGAAGGATAACTGAGAAAAGAAATTTGGCATACAGAGTGAGGGATTCATCTTAATAAACGTTTTGGTTACTGTTGTAACCTCTGTTCCCTGATGGAGGGAACGAGATGTTGTGTCGATGTAGTGACACCGGGGGTCGCTCTTGGAAGCCCCAAACACCTCTGATTTTTGAGAAAATGCCAATGGGAATTGGTGAGTGGAATTTGCATGCCACTCCCCCGGACATACAGGTACAAAAGGAGTTGGCTCGCAACCACTAATTCAGGTTTTGCGCTGAGGAGCCGAGACAGGTCCCGGCCATTTCAGCGGGTAGTACAGCATTGTGGCAAGAGGGACACAATGTCTCGCACCAAGATGTTCCCTATCTGTCACTCACTCGACGTTGTGTCGATGTAGTGACACTAGGGGTCCCTATACGAAACGTCACAACTAGCTGAACTATGTTACGTGGACTGCTGGTGCAGGTGCAAGCAAGCCGCTGTGTGGCCAATAGCAGGTGCTACGTCTGTACGTAGCCTCCCCAACGCCCCCAAGAAAGTCGCACAGTCCCTCGCACCCCGAGGGGGGGGGGTGGTTTGTATCTACAATGGGAACAGGCCGTGCCAGCCGTGGCATTTTCTCTCTTTTTTTTTCTCCCCATAGAGTAAAAACTTTTTTCGGCTGGGGCCATATGTATTCGCGTCGGGGAAGGAGTTCTTCCCCAGAAGGGAAAAGATACCGCGGAGACCACATCCTACCCGAAGGGGAGGTTAACATGTGGCAAATACGACACGTGGGCTTGCCAGCCGCACGTGGAAGAGGCACTGTGGTAGGTCCTACCTGGAGGGGAGACGCAGATTTACCAATAGGGAATCACAAGTGGTTACCAGAGGTAACCAGCACATATGAAGCACCTACCCCTACATCCTAGCACACGTACTGGGCCCAGCAACAAATTCCTCCACTGAATTCACTAGCCACAGAGCTAGGGAGGAAGGACATCTAGTGTACACCATCTCGTGAACTCGCATGGGGAAAAAAGCGCACGTCTTCCTCTCTCGGAGGGGAAAGGTGCTGTGCACAAGTGGTAGTGTGCTTGTAACCCCAGAGGGAGGGCACGCCCTGGGCCTGGTATGTCAAAGCGATGGCATCCATAATCCAGTGGGCAAGCCTCTGTTTGGAGACAGCGTTCCCTTTCCGTTGTCCGCCAAAGCAGACAAAGAGTTGCTCAGAGCATCTAAAGCTCTGAGTGCGATCCAAGTAGATGCGCAAAGCATGCACCAGACACAACAACGACAAGGCTGGGTCTGCCTCTTCCACACGTGCTTGCAGGCTTACCACCTGATCCCTAAAAGGAGTCGTGGGAACCTTGGGCACATAGCCTGGTTGAGGTCTCAAGACCATGTGAGAGTATTCCGGACCGAACTCAGGCAAGTGTAGCTGAAAGAGAGCGCCTGCAGGTCCCCAACCCTCTTGATGGATGTGAATGCAGTCAGGAGGGCAGCCTTTAATGAGACCACCTTTAGCTCAGCTGACTCCAGGGGCTCAAACGGGGCTCTCCACAGGCCCAGCAGGACCATGGAGAGATCCCATGAGGGAATGAGGCATGGCCTAGGAGGGCTTAACCTCCTGGCACCTCTCAGGAACCTGATAATCAGATCGTGCTTCCCCAGGGACTTACAGTCCACTGCGTCATGGTGCGCCTCTATAGCGGCTGCATACACCTTCAAGGTGGAGGGGGACAGCCGCCCCTCCAGCCTCTCCTGCAGGAAGGAAAGCACTGACCCGACTGCGCATCTCTGGGGGTCTTCGCCTCGGGAAGAGCACCAATTTGTGAACAAAAGGCACTTTAAGGCATACAGCTGCCTCATAGACGGATCCCTGGCCTGAGTGATCGTGTCTACCACCGCCGGGGGCCAGACATGGAGATTTCAGAGGTCTGGGCACGGATGCCAGATGGTGACCCGTCCCTGAGAGAGGAGGTCCTCCCTCAAGGGAACTCACCAGGGAGGGGCTGTCGCGAGGAGCGTGAGTTCCAAGAACCAAGACTGGGTGGGCCAGTACGGCGCCATGAGGATGACCTGTTCCTCATCCTCCCTGACCTTGCACACTCTGTGCAAGCAGGCTCACTGGGGAGAATGCATACTTGTGCAGCCCCCGGGGGCCAGCTGTGCACTAGTGCATCTGTGCCGAGGGGAGCCTCGGTCAGAGAATACCAGAGCGGGCAGTGGGAGGATTCTCGGGAAGCAAACAGGTCTACCTGTGCTTCATCGAACTGACTCCAGATCAGCTGGACCACCTGGGGGTGGAGTCTCCACTCTCCCCTGACTTCAGTCACTGCTGACTCCAGAGGAGGAGACGGCAGGCGAGTTGCGACATGCAACACGAGCGTAAACCACCTTGGCGGTTTATATACACTACTGTTGCCATTTTGTCTGTCCAGACCAACACGTGCTTGCCCTGGATCAATGGCCGAAGCCTCCGCAGGGCCAGAAATACCGCCAGCAACTCGAGGCAGTTGATATGCCAATGCAGTCACGGTCCTGTCCAGGAGCCAGTGGCTGCGTGCCCACTGCACATGGCGCCCCAGCCTATCTTGGAGGCATTTGTTGTAACCACGTCGCACCTGGACACTTGCTGTAAGGGGACCCCTGCCCGCAAAAATGCAAGGTCTGTCCAAGGTCTGTCCAAGGGCTGAACGTGCTGCGGCAGATCAGCATGATGGCCATGCAATGCATACCGCTGCGCATCTCGGGACTTGAGTCTGAAGCCAGTGCTGAAGTGATCTCATATGAATCAACCCGAGCGGCGTGACTGCTGCCGAGGATGCCATATGCCCCAGGAGCCTTTGAAAATATTTCAGTGGGACCACCGTCCTCCGCCTGAACAACTTCAGGCAGCTCAGCACTGACTGCGCACATTCGTCTGAGAGGCACACCATCATGGAGACCGAGTCTAACTCCAACCCGAGAAATTAGATGCTCTGAACCGAGGAGAGCTTGCTCTTTTCCCAGTTGACCCAAAGCCCCAACCGGCTGAGGTGCCTGAGCACCAGGTCCCTGTGTGCACACAACAGGTCTCGAGAGCTGGCTAGGATCAGCCAGGCGTCGAGATAATTGAGGATGCGGATGCCCGCTTCCCTTAGCGGGGCAAGGGCTGCCTCTGCGACCTTCGTAAAGATGTGAGGCGACAGGGATAAGCCGAAGGGGAGGACCTTGTACTGATATGCCCGGCCCTTGAAATCGAACCACAGGAAGTGTCTGTGCCGTCCTTCAGGTCTACCGCCGCAAACCAATCTCGATGCTGAATGCATGACAGAATGCGTTTCTGAGTCAGCATCTTGAACGGGAGTCTGTGCAGGGCCTGGTTCAGTACTCGCAGGTCCAAGATTGGCCGCAACCCACCGCCTTTCTTTGGCACGATGAAGTAGGGTCTGTAGAACCCCTTCTTCTTCTCGGCTGGAGGGACAGGCTCTATCACACCCTTCCGCAGAAGGGTTGTGATCTCTGCACGGAGGGCAGCGGCATTCTCGCCCCTCACTGAGGTGAAGCAGACACCGCTGAACACGGGCGGGTGCTGGGCGAAATGAATCGCATAGAACGAGTCGGATCGTCCTGGCCAGCCATCGCGACAGGTTGGAGAGCGCTAGCCACGCCTCCAATCTCCGCATAAGGAGCACCAAGGGGACGACCACATTTGACATACCTGTGGGTGGGGTCTTGCGGTGGGGAGGAGCAGGAACCGCCACTTCGAGGAGCCTTGCATGCCGAGCTCGTGGTTGTGCTGAGGGAAACATAAAAGCACTTACCTTGCTCCGTATACCCAGCATAGGACTGGTCAGCGACGTGGGAGGAGGCTGAGCACCCTCGCCATGCATCACGACCCCCTGGCTGTGGGTGTACCACAGCCGGGTGCGTGAAGGCAGGGGGCCAGTGTTCGTAGCGCCCTGGCTGTGAGTGTTCGGTAAACACCGGCTGTGTTACCCAGGGAGTGAGGAAACTGCTCTTTCTTTGAAAATTTGGGTACCGCAGCCCCTTGGGCGTGCGATGAAAACAAAACAAAAGTGAACACAGGATTCTCCTCCCGGCCCTCTACCAGGGGACGCCCTCAGTGGCGAGCAGACAGGGTGCAGGACCTTGAACCGTGCTGGGGCAGGATGTGTTGAATCATCTTCATCTGCTTCTTCACTGCTGAGAACTGCTGGTGACACATGTCTTCAAGTCCTCAACGGTGTCGCCGAATAGGCTGATCTGGGAGATGGGAGCATTAAGGAAGCGTACCTTGTCGCCGTCCTTCATCTCAACCAGATTCAGCCAAAGGTGGCACACCTGGACCACTAAGATGGGCATTGTCTGCCCGAGTGCCAGCTCCGTGACCTTCGTCGCCCAGAGGGTAAGATCGGTCGCCGAGCACAGCTCCTGCATCACTTCGGGGTCAGGACTACCCACGTGCAACTCTTTCAATGCCTTGGCCTGGTGTACTTGCAGGAGGGCCATGGCATGCAGGGTGGCCTGTCCAGTGGCACTGTAAGCTTTGGCCGCCAGAGATGACATAGACTTACAGGCCCTGGACGGGAGTCTCAGGCAACTCCACCAGGTGGCGGCGTTTTGCGAGCACAAGTGCACCGCAACCACCTTATCCACCTAAGAAATCTCTGTGTACCCCCTGGCCGCCCCACCGTCGAGGGTAGTGAGAGCATGTGTGTGTGTGTCTGTGTGTGTGTGTGTGTGTGTGTGTGTGTGTGTCGCTCTTATCAATTGCTTCACGTGACAATGATTGTCCTAATGCTGAATCGTATGAAGATGAAACCCTGTCTGCATTCATTGAACATTTTATGGTTATGTGTAGGCTGTCAGACTGTGTCTGACTATTTGATGAGAGAGATAGCTCAGCTGCAATAAACGTGGCGAGTTTTGGAGAATAAAGGGTAAAGAATTTAATATTAACTGAGACAAATTTATCTGAACAGTTAAACGGCAGAGAACTTTTTTCTGTCCCACAGCATTGAGGAAGATGAAGGTGCAGGTTAACCAATCAGAAGAAAGGGCTGTTTCAGGTCCACCCATACATGTGAATCAAATTTTCAAGCCATATATTAGTCAAATCAAATAATCAAAATGCAGTGTCCCGTGGCTATTTTTCCAATTTCCTATTTTTGACCTGAGAATTAAATCAAAATTATGAAAAACAAGCCATTATTTGTTTTTTAATATTGGTTTTGTAAACGAATAATGAAATAAGTCGTTTTTTGTTTTTCTGATTTTGAATTCCTAACTGAATATGAATGATATTCAACAAATGATACACTGATTATTTTCGAACCTGAATGGGCATTTTTCAACCGCTTTAAATTATTTGCCTACTACATTGAGATTCCCTACTTTCATTGGATAGTTGAGAAACAGCCAGGTTTGGAAACGCCCACCGAATACTAGATTGAGATTCCCTACTTTCATTGGATAGTTGAAAAATGCCTATACCGGTTTGAAAACTCCCAGAAGATTGGGAAATGCCCGTTATTTTTTCAGAGACCTATACTTTGTGCTGAGGAGCCGTCATGCCTTTTTAAAACTGTGTATGTTTACTGTCACAATACTGTTAAGAATGTTGCCTTTGATGCTTACAAAAAATAAACCCTATTGCAACAATACTTGCTTGGAAAGAAATTAGAAAGACAGTGAGTGATTTCGGGTCAGGTTGGAGCTTAAAATCTGACTGTACTGTTCAAGTCGGGTAGGGCCGGTTCATACGGTCTCAGGTACAGGTCGGGTGCGAGTTTCATTTTAAAGCCCATGCAGACCTCAATGAGTGGCTTTCTTGTAGTTGTCTCTGCAAATTAAGATGGGATACGAAAAAGTTTTTTTAACATTGAAAAAGTACACACATCAGCTTTAAAATCCGTGTTTCTGAAATTGTGGAGAGCAGGTTGCTTTAATGCAAATAATAAAGAAAAACTAACCAATATATTCATGCAAAGTCAGGATGGCAAAATAAACCAGCTTTTAAAGGGAAGGAGAAATTACACTTTATAACCATATAATCTGCAGTTTTTTACACCATAAAGTCATTTGTCACTTGGTAATATGGCTAATACTGATTCAATATTTTGTCCAGTGTTTGTTCCATGCAGGCCAGTAAAACACACTTCTGTGGTTTTTTATAAAACTGTAAATCTGGCAACACTATACAACACGGTTGTAAAATGTTAGTACTTATGTACTGAGAACTAACAATGAACAATATATTTTATTGTTAATAATCTTTGTTAATGATAATTTATGAAAATACTATTGTTCATTGTTAGTTTATGTTAGTTCAAAATGCATTAAATAATGTTATTGTATACATCTTTTTTTAAAGTATTAAGTATAAAGTATGTTGAAATTAATGTTAACCAAGATTGACAAGTGCTGTAAAAGTATTGTTTATGTTAACTAATTTCTATGAAATTACATTACATGTTTGAATTTAAGGACATTTGGGTTCATTTGGTATGACCACAATTGTGTACCTGTTTTTGACCATCACTTGATGCAAAGTGAAAATCAGAGTCTGAGTCTGTAAAATCTGAAATAATTCTGAAATAAAGCAAGAACCACTGTCTTAAAGTTCTGTTGTCTTCGTATTATTCCTAATGATATCTGACTATGTTGGTTGGTTATGATCAAAAAGACACCCATAGGCCATCACTAGATCAGATGAGGTTAAGTGTCTTGTTTAAAAGCACAGTGCCAATGGTCACAGGAAGTGCCCAAAGACACATGTCTTCAAATTCATGGTGACTGTATCCTCTTAGGGATCTTCCTCCTGAAATAAGCATATTGAATCTGTCAGTCTAAATGTTAGCCATCATTCTTTTCTTATGACAGTTGGTTGACTTTGAAAACAGAATACTTGCGCATTTGCCTTAAAGCATCTTAAGAAAATGTTTCTTTAGCTGACAGTCAAAATACCAGAATGGTTATGAGAAGAATATATAAACACTCACTGAACACTTTATTAGGAACACCTGTACACTTACTTATTTATGCAATTATCTAATCAGCCAATCGTGTGGCAGCAGTGCCATGCATAAAATCAGGCCGATACGGGTCAGGAGCTTCAGTTAATGTTCACATCAACCATCAGAATGGGTTAAAATGTGATCTCAGTGATTTCAACCATGGCATGATTGTTGGTGCCAGACGGGCTGGTTTGAGTATTTCAATAACTGCTGATCTCCTGGGATTTTCACGCACAACAGTCTCTAGAGCAGTGTTTCTCAACTGGTGGGTCATGACCCAATAATGGGTCGCAGGTCTATAGAGCGCAACAGTGGCTGCCCACTTTTTCAGCCATCTGGGTTCCGGAAGTATTTTCCCCATTCATTTCTTTCATAGACTTTTAATAAAATCCTTCATAAAAGAGTTGTGAGCCATGAACCAAATTAACGAGCTCCGAGGTGAATCACAACATCATCAAATTTGTTTTGAGGCAAAAAATTTGGACATAAAGGCAAAGGTACAAGGCTGTGTACTTATCGTATTCCCTGATGGCACAAACTACAATCCCATGAAGCATCGCAAATGATGTCATTGAACAAAAAACTTTGGGAATATATAAAACTATTGATTTTAGGATGTCTCCCGGATGAGCTAAATAATTTTTATGCTAGTTTCAAGGGTAATAACACCACCCTCGTGGAGAGAGCTCTCGCGGGCGAAGCTATAGAGGTTAGTTCACTCTCTGTCTCTGTAGCAGATGTAACCCGATCCTTCCGATGGGTGAATATCCGTAAAGCCGCGGGTCCAGACGGCATTCAGGGCCGCGTCATCAGAGCATGCGCAAACCAACTGGCTGGTGTTTTTATGGACATTTTCAACCTTTCCCTCTCTTTGTCTGTGGTCCCCACATGCTTTAAAACATCCACCATTGTGCCTGTACCAAAGCAATCCAAAATGACTTGCTTAAATGACTGGTGTACTGTTGCTCTGACCCCCATCATCAGCAAATGCTTTGAGAGACTAATCAGAGATTACATCTGCTCTGTGCTACCTCCCTCACTGGACCCATTGCAGTTTGCCTACCACAGCAACCGCTCCACTGATTATGCCATTGCATCTACAATACACACTGCTCTCTCCCACCTGGAAAAAAGGAACACTTATGTGAGAATGCTGTTTGTAGACTACAGCTCAGCATTCATCATCATAGTGCCCTCCAAGCTTTATGTGAAACTCCGGGCACAAAACAGCTCGCTGTGCAGCTGGATCCTGGACTTCCTGTAAAGCAGACGCCAGGTGGTTAGAATGAGCAGTAACATCTCCTCATTACTGACCCTCAACACTGGAGCCCCGCAGGGCTGTGTTCTCAGCCCACTCCTGTATTCCCTGTACACACATGACTGTGTGGCAACACACAGCTCCAATGCCATCATTAAGTTTGCTGATGATACAATGGTGGTAGGTCTGATAACTGACAATGATGAAACGGCCTACAGAGAGGAGGTTCACACTCTGACACGCTGGTGTCAGGAGCACAAACTCTCCCTCAACGTCAGCAAGACAAAGGAGCTTGTGGTGGACTTCAGGAGAAAAGACAGAAAACACAGTCCCATCACCATCAATGGAGCACCAGTGGAGAGAGTCAGCAGCTTCAAGTTCCTCGGTGTCCACATCACTGAGGAACTCACATGGTCCGTCCACACTGAGGCCATTGTGAAGAAGGCTCATCAGCGCCTTTTCTTCCTGAGACGTTTGAGGAAATTTGGAATGAACCGCCACATCCTCACACGGTTCTATACCAGCACTGTAGAGAGCATCCTGACTGGCTGCATCACTGCCTGGAATGGCAATAGCACCACCCACAACTGCAAAGCCCTGCAAAGGGTGGTGCGAACTGCCAGACACATAATCAGAGGTGAGCTTCCCTCCCTCCAGGACATCTATACCAGGCGGTGTGTGAAAAAAGCTCGGAGGATCATCAGAGACTCCAGCCACCCAAGCCATGGGCTGCTCTCACTGCTGTCAGTACAGTACAATACAAACTACTGTATATTTTATATATACTATATATATACTATTTTTATTGTATAATGTGTATTCTATATTGTGGGTATGTGTATTCTATATTGTGTGTATTGTATACTGTACAATATTCTATATTGTGTGTATTGTATACTGTACATTGTATATTATTATTTGTATTTTGTGTTGTGTGTAATTATGTGTATATTAGATACTGTATGTAAATTGTGATGTGTAAATCTGATGTTTATTGTAAATTGGTGTATGTCTCATCACTGTCATGACTGCTATGTTGCTCGGAACTGCACCCAAGACTTTCACTCACTATTGCACTTGTGTATATGGTTGTGTGACAATAAAAGTGATTTGATTTGATTATAAGTATAGAAACTAAATATTTTATGTTTATTGCAAAATATCCCGATATGTACAAATACATAAGTAGTTTAAGGGTGAAGGGAGACTGACTCGATTACGTCATTCACAATGCATCATGGGAGCGTGTGGTCGCTCCGAGCCACATTTCGTGGGTTTTGTTGGATACGGTTCATTGATTGATGAAGCTTTCTCTGCTGTACCATAGGTAATGTAGTTGTTTACCATGAATTCTGCTATCAAACACAATTTGTAAACAATAAAGTTGAGATAACACAGACGGATGGCTTCAACGGAAGCATATACCATCGATGAACAGCCTCGTAGCTCACGATATGTCTGTCTTTAAAGGTTTATAAGTTATTGTTGAAAATCAATTAGTCTATGGGATAAATGAATGGGATTTTTACTTCCGGAACCAGACTGTTGCACTCTATTCAGACTGGTTCGCGGATAGCAGGGAAAGAACATGCCATGGCTCTCCATTTGAAAAAAATTTGCTGGCCGCCCAAGTGAAATTTAGGGCTGCCTAGGCATTTTATTTTATTTTTTCAAATATACACACACACACACACACACACACACAAATATATATATATATGCATTCAGAAACTATTCAGACCTCTTAATGTTTTACACATTTTCACATTTTGTTGGTGCAGCCTTATGCTAAAATGCTTTAAATAATTTTTTTTCAAATATATACAAAACATATATATTAGGGTTGCAGCAGTATACCTGTTTCACAGTATACCATGGTATTAAAATTTACGGTTTTACCATGTATATTTGCTTATAAATCTGGTATTGAAAAAAATGCAACCGGACTGAGAATCACACCTGCATGTGCACATCTACTTTCCTCTTCCACTGCCTGTCAGACTCGTCAACTTGCACCACACACACACATGCAATGGAGAAAACATCAGAGAGAAGTGAGGCTGATATCACCAATCTTCATCCCACCCGAACTTAAAATCAGCAGCATGAGATTTCTTAGGATATCCCAAAAATTAGTGGGGGGGTGTCCTCGAGGACAGATATCCAGTTTGGCATAAGTGAGTCTGTGTGTGAGTTACAGACAGGAGCAGTCTGGCTGCGCTCCTTTTTTTCTACTTTTTTCTCTTCCATTTATGTTGTACAAAACGAAGTACAGTTTGATTTATTTATTTCTAAAGAGAGAATACTTTTTTTTAAAGTTTCTGCTCCTTTTATCCTCCTAATTTCTTTTGTTCAAACGGGAGATCGTCATGGTTACTGGTGTAACCTCCGTTCCCTGATGGAGGGAACGAGACACTGGTGTCGATGTAGTGACACTAGGGGTCACTCTTGGGAGCCCGAGACACCTCTGGTCTTCGATAAAAGGCCAATGAAAATTGGCGAGTGGTATTTGCATGCCACTCCCCCGAACATACGGGTATAAAAGGAGCTGGTATGCAACCACTCATTCAGGTTTTACGCTGAGGAGCCGATATAAAGTTCGGCCATTTCAGCGGGTAGTTCAGCGTTGTGGCAGGAGGGACCAACGTCTCATTCCCTCCATCAGGGAACGGAGGTTACACCAGTAACCATGACGTTCCCTATCTGTCACTCACTCGACGTTGGTGTCGATGTAGTGACACTAGGGGTCCCTATACAAAATGCCACAAGGCTGAACTGTGTTATGTGAACTGGCGGTGTGTGGTGGGCAGACTTGCTGTGTGCCTCATAGCCAGCACACCAGGTTGACACGTAACCTCCCCCAACACAGTTATGAGTGTCGAACAGCCCTTTTTGGGGACAAGTCGACTACCCAAAGATAGAGACAGGCTTAACCCAGTCGTGGCCTCTTTTCCCCTTCTCTTTTTCCACTCCCCAAAAAAGAAGGGGGATTATCTGACTGGGCCGCCAGGTCTAGTCGGGGGGTGTCCCTCCCAAGGGGAGGACACCGCGGAGACCACACCTCGCCCCAAGAGAGGGGGGGATATTTAAGTGGAAGAATATGTCACATGGTCTTTCCAACCATGTGGAGAGCCTTCAAGGTAGATCCTGCCCAATGGGGGAGGAGTTACTACAACATGGAGACTGGGGCAGAGGGGCTCTGCCCAAGGAAGACGCAGTTTGCCAGCAGGGAAACAAATTAGCGGAAGATATAGATCGCATGGGGTTAGCCTTACAGGAAACCGCCACATGCGGAGCACCTACCCCAGAACCGTGCTCTTAGTTAGCGCGTGTACTGGGCCGGCAGTGAGTCTCTCCGAAAACTCGACTGCCACAGGGCTCAGAGGAAGTCAACCAGGGAACAATTTTTGTGAACACTACTGGGAATTAACAGCGCACATCTTCAGCTCAAAAGGAGGTGGAAGGCGCTATGTGCAAGCGATACACCCAGCCGGCCATCCCTGGGATGAAACCGGTTCCACCCGGAGGTTGTAGAACCTTGCAAAGGTGTTGGGTGTTGCCCAGCCCGCTGCTCTGCAAATGTCTGTTAGAGAGGCACCTCTGGCCAGGGCCCAAGAAGCCGCTACACCACGGGTAGAATGGGCTTGTAGCCCTACTGGAGGCAGCATGTTTTGGGTGAGATATGCCATAGATATGGCGTCAACAAGCCAGTGGGCGATCCTCTGCTTGGAGACAGCGCTTCCTTTCCGCTGTGCACCAAAGCAGACAAAGAGCTGCTCAGAGAGTCTAAAGCTCTGCGTGCGATCCAAATAGATGTGCAAAGCGCGCACCGGACATAGCAACGCCAGGGCTGGGTCTGCCTCCTCCTGGGGCAGTGCTTGCAGGTTCACCACCTGGTCCCTAAAAGGAGTGGTGGGAACCTTGGGCATATAGCCCGGTCGGGGTCTCAGGATCACGTGAGAATAGCCCAGACCGAACTCCAGGCATGTTTCGCTGACAGAGAACACTTGCAGGTCACCTACCCTCTTGATGGAAGTGAGTGCAGTCAGGAGGGCAGTCTTCAGGGAGAATGCCTTAAGCTCGACTGACTGCAAAGGCTCAAAGGGGGCTCTCTGTAGGCCCTGAAGAACCACGGAGAGATCCCATGAGGGAACGAGGGGCGGTCTGGAGGGATTCAGCCTCCTGGCGCCTCTTAGGAACCTGATGATCAGGTTGTGCTTCCCTAAGGACTTACCGTCAACTGCATCATGGTGTGCTGCTATAGCAGCAATGTACACCTTCAAGGTGGAAGGGGACAGCCTCCCTTCCAACCTCTCCTGCAGGAAGGAAAGCACTGATCCGACTGCGCATCTCTGGGGGTCTTCGTGTCGAGAAGTACACCACTTAGCGAATAGACGGCACTTAAAGGCATACAGGCGCCTCGTAGAGGGGGCCCTAGCCTGAGTGATCGTGTCTACCAGCGCGGGTGGTAGGCCACTTAGGTCTTCCACGTCCCGTCCAGGGACCAGACATGGAGATTCCATAGGTCTGGGCGTGGGTGCCTAGATTAGCCAGTCGTCGAGATAGTTGAGAATGCGACTGCCCACCTCCCTTAACGGGGCAAGGGCAGCCTCTGCGATCTTCGTAAAGATGTGAGGAGACAGGGACAGGCCAAAAGGGAGGACTTTGTACTAATACACCTGACCCTCGAACGCGAACCGCAGGAAGGGTCTGTGTCGAGGAAGGATTGAGACGTGAAAGTACGCATCCTTCAGGTCTACCGCCATGAACCAATCTTGATGCCGGACGCTCACTAAAATGAGTCTTTGCGTCAGCATCTTGAACGGGAGTCTGTGTAAAGCCCGGTTCAGTACTCGCAGGTCCAAGATTGGCCGCAACCCACCGCCTTTTTTCGGTACGATGAAGTAGGGGCTGTAAAACCCTTTCTTCATCTCGGCTGGAGGGACAGGTTCTATCGCGCCCTTCCGTATGAGGGTAGCGATCTCTGCGCGCAGGGTAACAGTGTTTTTGCCCTTGACCAAGGTGAAGTGAATACCGTTGAACCTGGGCAGGCGCCTGGCGAACTGAATCGCATAGCCGAGTCGGACGGTCCGGATCAACCATCGCGATGGATTGGGAAGCGCAAGCCATGCGTCCAAATTCCGTGCGAGGGGGACCAAGGGGACAACATCGTTGGGCCTCGCAGTGGGGTGGAGTGCGAGGTGCCACAGCACGTCGTGGCCGTGCTGAGTCTAGGGACATCGAAGCACTTACCTGGCTCCTTGTGACCACCCCCGGAACAGCCTGGGACGGGGGAGGAAGAGGCCTGTCCTCGCGACCCGTGGAGGCTGTCACATCGGGGGTGGATTTTTGCCACAGCTGGGCGCTCAGGGGCGGAAAGGGCACCGCTGGAGTACCAATCCTGCAAGATAAAGCCCGTGGATAGTAGTCGTGGTGATGACCGTACACACCAGGTATGTGACCCAGGGAGGAAGGAAGCCGCTCTTTTGCTGAACTGTTGGGTACCGCAGCCACTTGGGCGTGCGGCGAAATCAAACAAAAAGGCAACAAAAGATTTTCCACCCGGCCCTCCACCGGGGGATGGAGTGGTCTTTCTACCAGCTCCATGTGAGTGGATTCCCTCATCCCTGGATTGTCCGTCTCAGGGGCACTTCGAGGACCTCCGTGGGTTCTTCGGTGCCGGTTGTGAGACGGGTGGCGTCGGCTTCCTGCAGTGGGCTCCACGCCGGGGCAAGGCCAGAGGGGCGAGCTGCTGCGGAACCTGTGCAGTCACCGCAGGGGGACGCCCTTGGCGATGAGCAGATGGGGTGCAGGGTCTTGAGCCACGTCGGGGCAGGATGTGCCGGATTGCTTCCGTCTGCTGCTTTACCATCGAGAACTGCTGGGCAAAGTCCTCAACGGTGTCGCCGAATAGGCCCGCCTGGGAAATGGGGGCAGCAAGGAACCGTGTCTTGTCAGCCTCGCCCATCTCGACCAGGTTGAGCCACAGATGGCACTCCTGGACCACTAGTGTGGCCATCGTCCGCCCGAGAGACTGCGCGTTGACCTTCGTCGCCCGGAGGGTGAGGTCGGTCGCCGAGCGCAGTTCCTGTATCAAATCTGGGGTGGAACTACCCTCGTGCAGTTCTTTCAGCGCCTTGGCTTGGTGGACCTGCAGGAGAGCCATGGTGTGCAGGGCAGAGGCGGCTTGTCCAGCAGCGCTGTAAGCCTTGGCCGTCAGGGACGACGTGAGCCTACAGGGCTTGGACGGGAGCTTGGGGTGTCCACGCCAGGTGGCGGCGCTCTGTGGGCATAAGTGCACCGTGAGCGCCTTATCCACCGGAGGAATCGCTGTATAGCCCCTGGCCGCCCCGCCATCGAGGGTAGTGAGAGCGGGGGAACTGCGGAGTCGGGCAGTAAAAGGTGCCTCCCACGACTTCGTCAGCTCCTCATGCACCTCCAGGAAGAATGGCACTGGAGCGGGGCGCGGCTGGTTTGAGCGGCCGCCCGGGAAAGCATGTCCGTCATTTCGGCATCGGCCTGTAACTGGGCGACCGTCCCCGAAGGGGGAAGCCCAGCTGAGGCTTCTGCGTCCGACTGGACAAGCCCGCTCTCCGATGCTGCGCTCGAGAGCTCATCATCTTCGCGGGCCCCGAACAAGAAGCCAGACTCGCCGTGTGACGAGCCGGCGAACTCATCCGGAAGCCCGATTGGGGCAGACGAGCGTGCTGGGGAATGGGAGGTCCGCGGGGGGATACCCGGAGGAGTTGATCCCATTGAGGTCCCCAAATCTCCCCCAGTGCTAGCCGCGCTGACCTCATACCCGTAGGTAGGAGGACCGAGGCGGGGAGCCGCTGGGGTGGCTTGCTTCCTTACGAAAGGATGGTCATGTTCTCGCAGTGAGAACATGAACCATTCATAAACGCTGCCTCCGTGTGGGTCGTGCCCAGACACGAAAGACAGCGATCATGACCATCCGAAGTTGAGAGAAAACGACCGCAACCAGGAATAACACACGAACGGAAAGGCATCTTTAGAAAGATGCGTCTTTAAAAAGATGTTCCGTGTGTGCGGTCTTTTTAGTGAAATATACTCTTTTAGAGGGGAAAAACGCTCTTTCAGAAGATATACTCTCTAGTTTTTCTGCCGAAGCGCCCAGGGGCGTTCTCTGCAGTGCACCAGTGCAGAGGAGGGAGAAGCCGCTGAAATGTGCCGTCAGATCCAGCAGAGGTGAATGAACAGTGCTATTCAGCTCAATGAGAATGACCATTCGGCTCCGAAGAGAAAATCTGAATGAGTGGTTGCATACCAGCTCCTTTTATACCCGTATGTTCGGGGGAGTGGCATGCAAATACCACTCGCCAATTTTCATTGGCCTTTTATCAAAGACCAGAGGTGTCTCGGGCTCCCAAGAGTGACCCCTAGTGTCACTACATCGACACCAATGTCTAGTGAGTGACAGATAGGGAAGTACAGCTTTCCTATTCATTTTATTTATTTTGAAAAGGGAGACTTTTTTTACACATATTTAAATTTAAAAAAAATATTTCATGTTTCAATTATAATAAAGAGTTTGTTCAACCAAAAAAAAAAAGTTTCTGTTTTCATTCCCTTAAGGGTCATTGTGACTGATAATAATAATAATAATTGTGTAATACAGTATACCATGAAACCGTAATACCATATATCGTACCGTGAAAATGTCATACCATTGTAACCCTAATATCTATCTATCTATCTATCTATCTATCTATCTATCTATCTATCTATATCTATGTATGTATGTATGTATGTGTGTATACATATATATATATATATATATATATATATATACTGTATATACACACATACATACATACATAGATATAGATAGATAGATAGATAGATAGATAGATAGATAGATAGATAGATATTCTAATATCTAATGATAACCATGTTATGGTTGAGTCTCCCCTCATGGCAACCCAGATGTCTTTTTAGCTAAGCCATTGCTGAGCAGCACATGTGATTTGAACGGTCAGAGTTCTGACAAAGGCTGTAATTGCACAACAGTCCCTGATTATCTTTTGAGGACTATTGAGTTCTTCATGTTTATCATTCACCATTGCTGCACTGCCATAGCTTTCATCTGGACACCAATTAAGATGATACTGCAACGGAAGGCACACTTTTCCTGTGCCACTTAATAACAGACTCTGCTTGTGTATAACCTTGGCTTAATATAGTGCTTTTACAGATAAGGCTTCTTTTTAGGGGACATGGAGGCATTAAATCCTGCGGAGCAATGGCAAAAATAAGCTTTAATGTTTTCTCTTCAAGGGATTAGTGAGCTTGATATACAGAGCTAAGCCCCCCTCCTTTTAGACGAATTTCCATCCATGTTTTATTCATCAAATTCATTAAACAAGGCCTCACAACAGTAAAGGGGATTTGGGAGCAGTATTTAAGTTGCTATAATGTCTGCTGAGTTATGTTTGGTGATGTGCATCTCGTTTCTGGTGTCAGCATCACTGGATGTACCAGCTGCCTTTCCACATTTTTGCATATTTCATTTATTTGCACATCTCTGGATCTGTTTGTTTTGTTTTCGTTTGGTGAAGCTGCCATGGGGAGTTTTGCATTACACTTTGATCAGTTGGACAGTTGAAAGTAATACACTTGTACAGTGTTGGGGAGAAGTTAACTAAAAGTAGCTACACCACTAACTTTAGTGGTGGTGGCACCACTAACTGTAGTGGTGGTGGCGTAGCGGGCTAAAGCACATAACTTGTAATCAGCTGGTTCCATCCCCACAGCCACCACCATTGTGTCCTTGAGCAAGGCACTTAACTCCAGGTTGCTCCAGGGTTATTGTCCCTGTAATAAGTACACTGTAAGTCGCTTTGGATAAAAGCGTCTGCCAAATGCATAAATGTAAATGTAAACTTACTGTAACTACATTTTTTCAGTAGTGACAGGGGTTCAGCTATTTTCACAGTAATGAAGCTTATCTACTAACAAGCAACATTTTCCAACGAGTAGAGATGAAGCGTCACCAAATGCTACATTTGTTGCATTTCATTCCGAATGCAGCGAAGAAGCCGAGGAAGTAATCAAACATGCTCACCTAATCTTTCCTCTCTCTCTCTCTCTCTCTCTCTCTCTCTCTCTCTCTCTCTCTCACACACACAAACACACACTCTCTCTCTATCTCTCTCTCTATCTCACACACTCTCTCTCTCTCATGTAGTGCTGGGAATACCAAATAATTTATGTGAATCGGTTCTTTCGTACTGTTCATGTAAATTAACTGGTTAAAATAAACGATTCACTTATGTTTAGTGTTGTGAACAGCGATTCATTTTAGTGAGTTGATTCTTTCAGAGGGTTCATTTACCCTGCATTCCAAATGGGATAAATCAGCCTCTGATGGGCACTTTGAAGAAAGAAGAATCATGGCCACCATGTTGAAGGTTTGTTCCAAACCGAAGAGCTCATAAATAGCTGCTTCGAAGGGCCCTTTGAGACAAACGTTTCCGTAGGGTTCAACTGCACTACAGTTGACTACTCAAGGCTACTTGAACTCGACTCATGTTAGTGAGTTAATTCTTTCATGTACCCTGCATTCCAAATGTGACAAATCAGCCTCCAAAGGGCACTTTGAAGGAAAAAAGAATCATGGCCGCCATGTTAAAGGGTTGTTCCAAACTGAAGTGCTCATAAATAGCTAATTTAAAGGGCCCTTTGAAACAAACATTTCCAGTGTTTACAGATGGACACTTCGCTGCCAAGCGGACATGAACTTGACCATATGTCATAAATCTGCAGGTTTGCCAAGTGTAATGTAAATTAAACCAGCCGCACCTAAAAACACTCTGGTTCTTTAAACAAAAGGATGTGACAGTCCTTCATCTCCATTGTTTATAAAAGCTTTTAATTATTATAATGAGCCCCTGGCTTTCTGCACCCGTAGGCTATTTGAACTTATTCATATAAATGATTCACTGATTCACTGAGTCCCACACAGGCATAAAGGGACTTTGCCTTCTTTTTTTAAGTGGACAATTTAGTGTATTGCTGCTGTTTGACTATATTTATATAGATTATAGAAAAAGGGTGTTCGTAACTATAAAGGGGTTCATAAAGGGTGTATATTAATTGTAGATTCATGTTCAATTTAATGGTGTCACCCCATATATTTGGCACCTACAAAAATTAGCCATGGTTTTACTAGTAATTTTGAAGTAACTATGATTGTAGTAACCATGGCTTTTTGGCAGAAACCATTGTTTTAATACAATTTACTACACTTATACTGTGGTATCAATACAGTAACCATTTGTTATAGTAATACTGTAGTGACCATGACTGTAATGGTTAAACTATGGCTACTGTAAAACCATGGTTAATTTCCACAAGGGACTGTTACTCTTATTAACCTCGTGCGACCCCGCGTCCACATCCATGGACATTGTATTTTGGCTTCGCTATACGCAATGCGTAATTTCCTTGAATTTCCTTGAAGCGCTCCTATGGATGCAGTACCAACAAATGTGTCTCTGGTAAGAAATTTGAATCACTGTCCCCCAGTGGCGGATGCTGGAAGTATTGTTAAACATAAGGGTACATGTGAGTTCCAGTTTCCAGGTGAAAAATCCACAGAGTGGCATCAAAAGCGAGTTGTATTTTTAGTTTAGTAAATTATGTAATACAGTCAAGGGGAATGCATATTTTAATAACTCTACACCCTAACCCAAACCTCAACCCTAAACCTAACTTTCAGTGGAGCAACAATGTAATTTTAGAGCAAAGAAGAAATTGGCAAGTTATAAGCGCTAAATGTGTTTATAAACTAAAACGTGCTGTGCGCGGCACAACAGAAGCCCACAGGGCACAGCATTATGAGCACAGCAGCTTGCATAAACTGCCGCCAGTGTCCTATCTTCTCTAGCTTCTTCAAGACTTTCTGCCCTGTCACTATACAAGAACTGTAATACTGTGATTTTCTGCATATTTCATTTTATTCTGGAAAGGGGATATTCATTCAGGTAATGAACTGTGTCACACAACACAATGTAGTTTGACATACACTGGTGGCCATACAGATTTTGCTCTTATGGAAAGAAATTGGTACTTTTATTCACCAAAGTGGCATTCAACTGATCACCATGTATAGTCAGGACATTCATAACGTGAAAAATTACTATTACAATTTGAAAAAAAAAAATTCAGAACTTCTTAAACTACTTCAAAGAGTTCTCATAAAAAAATCCTCTATGTGCAACAATGACAGCTTTGAGATAATTGGTATTCTAGCTATATCCCACGCTTCCTGTACCACTTACCATAGATGTGGCTGTCTTGTCGGGCACTTCTCACGCACCTTACAGTCTAGTTGAACCCACAAATGCTCAATGGGGTTAAGATCCATAACTCTCTTTTCCAATTATCTGTTGTCCAGTGTGTTTCTTTGCCCACTCTAACCTTTTCTTTTTGTTTTTCTGTTTCGAAAGTGGCTTTTTCTTTGCAATTCTTCTGTTGTACATTAAACTGGTGTTGAGCGGGTAGAATTCAATGAAGCTGTCAGCTGAGGACATGTGAGGTGTCTATTTCTCAAACTAGAGACTCTGATGTACTTACCCTCTTGTTTAGCTGTACAACTGGTCTTCCGCATCTTTTTCTGTCCTTGTTAGAGCCTGTTGTCCTTTATCTTTGAAGACTGTAGTGTACACCTTTGTATGAAATCTTCAGTTTTTTGGCAATTTCAAGCATTGTATAGCCTTCATTCCTCAAAACAATGATTGACTGACTAGTTTCTAGAGAAAGCTGTTTCTTTTTTGCCATTTTTGACCTAATATTGACCTTAATACATGCCAGTCTATTGCATACTGCGGCAACTCAAAAACAAACACAAAGACAATGTTAAGCTTCATTTAACAAACCAAATGGCTTTCAACTGTGTTTGATATAATTGCAAGTGATTTTTCTAGTACCAAATTAGCAATTTAGCATGATTACTCAGGGATAAGGTGTTGGAGTGATGGCTGCTGGAAATGGGGCCTGTCTAGATTTGATCAAAAATGACTTTTTTCAAATAGTGATGGTGCTGTTCTTTATAGCAGTAATGTCCTGACTATACTATGTGATCAGATGAATGCCACTTTGGTGAATTAAAGTACCAATTTCATTCCGAAACAGCAAACTCTGTACATTATTCCAAACGTGTGGACGCCAGTGTATATGTGGGGATATCTTGTTTACTTGCTACTATATGTCTAAAACAAACTTTTTAAATACCTTAGAAAGATACAGTGCCAATAGTATTGGAAATTAACGGGGACTCGGGGCAAAAATGCCACCGAAATGCACAAAAATATACCAAAATTCAAAATATAGGGGCAAAAAATGCCCACGCAGTGAGTTCCCGTGTTTTATTAACCTGCTGATGTGTGCATGCAACCCCCCCAACCCCCCCACCTCAACTGATGTCACTTTGCTTAAATTAGTTCTCAAATACTATATAGTCTATTAAAAAAAGAGTTAATAATGTTGATATATTATAAAGATGTATAATTTGTCATTATTATGAAAAATTTTGAACAGCACACTATATGGTAAATGTGGACTAATTTAAGCAAAGTAAAGTCAAACCCATGGGTGGGGTCAATGAGCATCAGCAGGTTAATAATGTCTGATATAGTTACAATTGCATACATCGTGATCTTCCTTTCCCCACTGTACGGTTCCTCGTACCATCGCACACACAGACGGACTCTACGCTTCTAACAATCTGCATCAGTTCGGTATTGTGCTCCTACGTTAAATTCCGTAACCGTTCGCTCCTCTTGTTCAAAATAAACTGTCCTAGCAGGTAACACTCTCGCTCACAGTGCTGTACTGTACTTCCCTGCCCTGTGCTGCTGTTTATCTTTCTGAAAAGCCTCACCCGCTAGTGGCCAAAAAAGTGATGGATGTTATATAAAGAAGGTGTGAGAAATCACAAAACATAAGGTAACCAAATGCTACAATTTACTTAATAATAATATCTCAGTATGTTAAATAACCATAATATTAATTAAGACTTTATTATTACAACTGTAATTCAATAATACATATACAGAACAACCACTTTTAGTGTTCGAATCAATCATATCTCTCACCAAACTCTGTGTGAAATGTTTATTTTTGCCTGATTTTATTCAGTTGGCATGTAGGAGTTGATAACAGTTTGCTTAATAATCTAATTTCATATCTGGATAATTGCTGCAATATCATAGAGGATAAATTTCCTGCTCTATGATATTGCATTATATTAGTTTTGTACAGTATGTTAACTTAATAGCCAAAATACTTGGACATGCATGAATGAGAATAAACCTGAAATAGGAATGTGTTTCAGTCACAATTTAGAGACATTTAGAATGTTACAAATGGCTATTTCTATTTAAATTAATGTTGTATTCTTAAAATTTTCTGTTAGTGTTTATTGTTATTTCCACATGGTAGCACAACCATTTTCGGTAACACTTTATTTTACAGTGTACTTGTTACAGTGTAATTACACAAGTATATACTGATTATTACTAATTAACAACATATACTTACTATAGGTTTAAGGTAAGGGTAAGGGTTTGGTTTAGGGTTAATTGCATGTAATTATGCATAAATGACTGTTATTACTATAGTTGATACATGTAATATATGTAACAAGTACACTGTAAAATAAAGTGTTACCCTATTTTCAATTGTTCCAATAACAAGAGCATTTTCTGGAGTACCAAATTAGCACTTTAAAATGCTTTTGTAAGGAATAGGTGACACAGCACAGTGGAAATATTGGTAGGGCAATTAAAAATCTGAACTGGCCTGATCGAGCCAGCAGAAAAAAAAATCCTATTGTTGAGCCATGTCTTTCCCAAATTTCAATAATCAGTAATCATTAGAGGGTTTCCATTGTTGGCCTGATAATAGTGAGATGTTGTCATCACAAAGCATTATGGGTAATATGCAGAGCTCTAAACTAAACTTCCAACAGTGGCTTCTACTCCCACAGACAAAAGTCTCTTCCTCTGCATATCCATTATGACCTTGGGCGAGCTCTTAAATCAGAAGCAAACACAGGGGTTAGATAAACACCCACACTGTTGTGCTTTTTCCACAAAGGTGCAGAGCTATAGTGGTATATTGTGTAGAATACAGATTCTGGAATTATCAGAAGACATGATGGAGCGACTGGGCTCCTCCCAGGGCATATGGGGGAGAGCGATTTCTGCCATGCTAATTAGTCAAACTGTTGAGGTAATTACTTAGCTTTCCTCAGGTTTGGACTTCCTCGGCACTGTCGTAAATCAGCTCAACTGTGTGGGTCTCAGGCAAATGTTTGTCCTGTTCTAAATTTATTGTCTAACTAGTGCATCAACACTTCATAATGCAAAACAACAGACTGTGGCTGTGCAGCTATGTAGTGATTTGAATGAATTACATTGAGACATCTGTAATCACAGAGGGACAAGTAAAAAAATCCTATAGTTGACTGATAACTCCTCCACCCACTTATAAGTTAACAAGTGACAAGGGTAGGTCTTCACAGACTATGTTTGCCAGCAGTGGCAGTCCATGCATTTAAAGTCTAGGCCTCCACAGTGTGATTCATTCCATTAAGAAAACACAGTTTCACAATGAATAAGACACCCTATGCCTTTGGGCATCATACATTATGTCGCAGCTAACTAGTAATACCAACTGACGTTTTAAAAACACATCCACGCATGAAAGCCAGAACTTGAAATTACACTTAATGCTCAAGCAAGCCTAATTTTAACTGCAGCATGACTGTTTTGTGAAATGAACGTCTCCCGAACAGACATTCAAGAATCATAATTTTTCATATGAATCTACCAAGGAGGTCTATAATACCTGGAAAAATCTATTTAATAATATTTAAATGTTGCTTGCAATAAATTTCATTTCATCAGGGTACACGGTTATGCTGCGTTCCATTCAAGTTGGATGAGGGATATTCCTACTTGATATCTCCGACCATAAATGCATTCCATTCCCCAATATTCGGAAGATGACGTGTAAGGAAACAAATCTACAATGCTCCCGTTAGCTTAGCAGGGATTTGACTCTCATTAGAGATGTCTCTTAGCAACCCAACTGATAAACAATGCTGCAGTGCTAGCATTTGTGCTACAGGTGTACGATTATCAAAAGAGATTATAATTTACCATGTTTTATACACCTGTTTCTGCACGCGTTTGTTAAATAAGCTTTAATATCATGTAATGTGGAAACGAACTCATTTATCGATATTACTTAATAAAGTGAATGTTTATCACTTACTTTGTATATCTCCCTGAGTGTCAACATGTTTGTGTGACATCATGCCCCTGCTTCTCAGCGAAATCGGAGTTGAGAATTACAAGTTGTAATTCTGACTTCAAGATGCATTCCATTGCACTTTTCCTAGTAGGAAGTTGTAAAATCTGACTTTCCAAGTTGAATGGAATGCACCTATGCCCGCAGAGCGCTGCCACCTGGCGCGGGCGCCCAAAGCTCCTGTCCAAGGCCTGTAGGTTTACGTCGTCTCTGACGGCCAAGGCCTACGGTGCCGCTGGACAAGCTGCCTCCACCCTGCATGCCAAGGCTCTCCTGCAAGTCCACCAATCCAAAGCACTAAAGGAACTGCACGAGGGTAGTTATGCCCCGGAATTGATGCAGGAGCTGCACTCGGCGACTGACCTCGCTCTCCGGGCAACGAAGGTCACGGCGTGGTCTCTCGGGCGGGCGATGTCCACCTTGGTGGTCCTGGAAAGCCACCTTTGGCTCAACCTGGTCGAGATGGGAGAGGCCGACAAGGCACAGTTCCTTGCTGCCCCCATTTCCCAAGGTGATCTGCGCTCCCGTTGTATGTCACAACTCGCCCACCATTTCCTCCTCTGGAGTCAGCAGCACCTCAAGTCGCTGTGAGCCACTCACATCCCGGGCGACCTCAACACTGCAGCGGACGCGCTGGTTACCCTCAGGGGAGAGTGGAGACTCCACCCTCAGGTAGTCCAGCTGATCTGGAGTCGATTCGGACAGGCACAGGTAGACCTGTTCGCCTCCCAGGAATCCTCCCACTGCCCTCACTGTTATGCCCTGACCGAGGCACCACTCTGTATAGATGTGCTGGCACACAGCTGGCCCCCTGGACTGCGCAAATATGCATTTCCCCCAGTGAGCTTACTTGCACAGACCCTGTGCAAGGTCAGGGAGGACGAGGAGCAGGTCATCCTGGTAGCACCCTACTGGCCCACCCAGATGTGGTTCTCAGACCTCACGCTCCTCGCGACAACCCCCCCCCCACTCCGGGCAAATTCCCCTGAGGAAGGACCTTCTTTCTCAGGGACGGGGCACCATCTGGCACCCGCGACCAGACCTCTGGAATCTCCATGTCTGGCCCATGGAAGTCCTTAGGGAAGCACAACCTGATCATCAGGTTCTTGAGAGGTGCCAGGAGGCTGAATCCCTCCAGACCGCACCTCGTTCCCTCATGGAACCTCTCTGTAGTTCTTCAGGGTCTACAGAGAGCACCCTTAGAGCATTTGCAGTCAACTGAGCTTAAGGCACTCTCCTTGAAGACTGCCCTCCTGACTGCGCTCACTTCCATCAAGAGGGTAGGAGACCTGCAAGCGTTCTCTGTCAACGAAACGTGTCTGGAGTTCAGTCCGGGCTACTCTCACGTGATCCTGAGACCCTGACCGGGCTATGTGCCTAAGGTTCCCACGACCCCTTTTAGGGACCAGGTGGTGAACCTGCAAGCGCTGCCCCAGGAGGAGGCAGACCCAGGCCTGACGTTGCTGTGTCCAGTGCACGCTTTACACATCTATTTGGATCGCACGCAGAGCTTTAGAGTCTCTGAGCAGCTCTTTGTCTGCTTTGGTGCACAGCGGAAAGGAAGCGCTGTCTCCAAGCAGAGGATCGCCCACTGGCTCATTGATGCCATAATTATGGCATATCACAGCCAGGACGTGGCGCCCTAGTAGGGCTACAAGCCCATTCTACTAGGGGTGTAGCAGCCTCCTGGGCATTGGCCGGGGCGCCTCTCTAACAGACATTTGCGGGCTGGGCAACACCCAACACCTTGCAAGGTTCTACAACCTCCGGGTGGAACCGGTTTCCTCCCGTGTAGTGGCACGCACAAGCAGGTAAGTCCGGGACAACCGGCCAGGTGTATCACTTGCACATAGCGCCTTTCACCTCCCCTGAGCTGAAGACGTGCGCTGTTAACACCCAGTAGTGTTCACAAACTGTGTTCCCTGGTTGACTTCCTCCAAGCCCTGTGGCAGTCGAGTTTTCAGAGAGACTCGCGGCCGGCCCAGTACATGTGCTAACTAAAGCCCTGTACTGGGGTAGGTGCTCCGCATGTGGCGGTTCCCCGTAGGTAACCCTATGCGACGGATATCTTCCACTAATTTGTTTCCCTGCTGGCAAACTGCATCTTCCTTGGGCAGAGGCCCCTCTGCCCCAGTCTCCATGCTTGTAGTAACTCCTACCCGTAGGGTAGGACCTACCATGGGACTTCTCCACATGGGATACTTCCGACATAGCTCGGCAAAACCATGTGACGTATTTCCACTTAAATACCCCCCCCTCTCTCTGGGCGAGGTGTGGTCTCCGCTGTGTCCTCCCTTTGGGAGGGACACCCCCTGACTAGACCTGGTCGGCCCAGTCAGATAATACCCCTTTTTTTAGCCCACGTCTGGGCTAACCTGTCTCTATCTTTTGGGTAGTCGACTTGTCCCAAAGGCCCTTCGACACTCATAACAGTGTTGGGGGAGGTTACGTGTCGGCCTGGGGCGCTGGCTACGAGGCACACAGTGGACTGCCCATCACACACTGCCAGTTCACGTAACACAGTTCAGCCAGTTGCGGTGTTTTGTATAGGGACCCCTAGTGTCACTACATCGACTGCCAGTATGTCCGGGGGAGTGGCATGCAAATACCACTCGCCAATTTTCATTGGCCTTTTATCAAAGGCCAGAGGTGTCTCGGGCTCCCAAGAGTGACCCCTAGTGTCACTACATCAACACAACGTCTCATTCCTTCCATCAGGGAATGGAGGTTACGCAAGTAACCAGGACATTTTTTTTGCATGATCAGTCATATTTTCAAAATCAATGCCAAAATTTCACAATTTCTGCCAGGGTATGCAAACTTTGCACAACTGTATATATATATATATATATATATATATATATATATATATATATATATATATATATATATATATATATATATTATTTATGTTATGCTCTGCTTTTAATAAATGATAATAAAAAAAAATCTCTTAGAATTTTGTGCTCTTTGAATTCATCCAAAAAGTCCAAACTGTGACTTTGTATACACTATACCTGTATGTCTTTTGGCTATGGAAATTTGCAGGTCAGACTTGATTTTTTGTATGCAGCAGAAGAAAAACATCTTTGCGTTAGCTTGTGTTTTTGTTCTCCCATGTTCGCAAGTGCAGAATGTAGCGTGACTGCACCTTGATGCTGAAGAAACAGCAATACTGGTGCAGAAGTTAGCTTTCATAGATTTCCCTTAAATCCACAACACCTGATAGTGCAGCAAGGCCAGTCTAATTGTTCAGTAAACAATGCTCAAAATGTGTCATGGATGCTTTGCCAGAATGAAGGGACACAGTGTGTGTGGTTGGTGAATTAAATAAAACCGACAGACAGAGTTTTATAACTTTCTGCCATGGCAAACTTTGTGAGTGGCAGTGGAGCAAGAGGGCCCTGCTATTTATGTCAGGAAGTAACCGAATCTACTCTGCAAATGTCACACTAAGATTTGTATTTATTCATGCAGAATGTGTCACCTTTATCCAAACCGCATTCATTTAAAGTCTTTCTCTGAAAGGGTATGAATATATCATCAGAAATTAAAGCAGCATTGCGGAAAAGAAGTCCAAGAATGCTAATATTCTTTAGTACAACTATGAAATGAAGCTGGCAATCAAATGCTGTGAACTGCAAGAAGGTGAAAAACAGAAATGAAAGTCTGAGACATAAGGAAACACATAATTACCAGGAATTAAATGCTGTATGTTCATGATAAATTCCATGTGTAGTTTATTATGCAAAAATGCTGCCAATCCAAGTGGTTCTCCATTAGGGGTATAGACTTTGACATTGGTCAAGGTGCCAGCACTGCACACTAAAAATGACTAATGTCTCTAGTAGGGCAATTTTCATTTACACTACAGAAGACAGGTTGTTCGTGTTTGCATGTTTTATGAATGTAAGATAGTTTTGCTTTACGTCATTGCTAGAAAATGTTAGTGCTCTGGATTTCATCTGCAATAACTCCAAAAGTTGATTGCACCATTGTTGAAATTTGCTTGTAACATGAGATTAATATACCTAGCATTTATTTACATACAAAGTGGATGGCTATACAATAATATTCAGTGTCCCTTCGACAAAGAACAGTACTTAAATGTGTGTCTGTAATGAAATGAGTATTAGAAATGAAATGATTATTATTGATAAATAATCTGTTTTACAAATTAACTTGCTTTGGCAAATGGGAAGTTCATGTGTAAATGCTATCACACAGAAAACATGAAACATATTATGTTAACAGAGCAGAAACTGTGGTTTCCAAGAATTCTAAATGTTCTAGTGCAGCTTTAAGAAGCCTTTTCTTAAGCCTATTTTCCCTGTGCTCTGGGCTTTACTTTAGGGGATTTAGACTGAAATAGTCAAGAGAGGCTGTGAGTTCATGGATTTTCTATTTAGAAATGGCTCTGAGGATTTCAGCACAGATCTATGAAGGGGCTGTGTTTGCATAGTTTAGTTTTTAGTGAGGTGAGAAACAGTGCTCAGTGATTCACCAACACAACTACAGTTTTATGTGGAGCCCTCCATCAGTAAAACAGAATATGCAGAAGGTGGTTGCCACCCTAAATAGACAAACTAGTGTATGTGTATCCAGAATAAGATTAAGCACTCAGAGGAGTGTCAACTGTAGAAAGCGCAACAGCGTCTGCATATTTTTTTCAGCCGTCTTGGTTCCGAAAGTATTTTTCCCATATTTTTCTTTTTCCACAGGGATTTCATGAAATTCTTAAAAAAACAAAACAAAAAAAAAAAACATCAGAAGCATATACCATCAATTAACATCCTCAGAGCTGATGGTAGATCTGTATTTATTGTTATTAAAATTTTTATTGATTCATAAATTAACACAAAAAAATACAACAACATCTATATAATGAATCAAACACTTTAAACATTAAACCCCCACTATATCCCCTCCCCCTACCAAACTCTCAACCCACCCTGATCTCCCCATGAACACTCCTGTGGTCAATAGAATATAGACACACACACAGAAAACTAAAACAACAACAACATAAAATAACATACAATAATCAAGTATAATAAAAAAAAAAACGAAAAAAAAAAAACCTCTCAATTACTTCCTCCACTGCCCCACCTCGAGATTCCCTCAAAAATGCTAAATAATTGCCCCATTTCTTATTGTAAGATTCCCTAACCGCCATCCTAATGCTCGACCCCTCCTCGAAGGCAGCCACCCTCCCCATCTCCGCGCACCACTCCAGGAACGAGGGTGCTCCATCCGACTTCCAACTCCTCAAAATAACCTGCCTACCAATCATCACACTGGTCAAAACCCAGTCCTTCATGTACTTATCTACCAAATCCATGACCTCCCTATCTCCCAAAATACAGAGTCTGGGGCAGAACGAGACCTGAGTGCCCAACACATCACACACAAAACTTTGCACCTTCAGCCAAAATTCTTGGATCATAAGGCACCCCCAAAAAACATGGATGGTGTCTCCATCTTCAGTATGGCATCGCCAGCAGATGGGTGTGTCCTTAAGACCAAGCCTATACAATCTAGAGGGTGTCCACTAAAATCTATGTAAAATCTTAAATTGCATAAGGCGAACCCTTGCATCTCTAGGTGCAGACTTTATGTTTTTTAGAATCCTTGCCCACACTCCCTCCTCCAATACCAAGTTTAAATTTTTCTCCAGAATTTAAAGCTCCATCCCCCAGACTCTGAATTAACAGGGAGTAATACACTGATGCCTCATGACACTTCCCAAAAGCAGCAATCACCACTTCCAGAGTATCTGCCGCTCTAGGGGGGTGTATGCTACTCCCAAAAACAGAGCAGAGCAGGTGGCGCAGCAGTAAATACTTATAAAATTGAGATCTGGGAATCCAAAATGTTGAATCAAATTTTCAAAAGATCTCAATACTCCACCCTCATACAGGTCACCAAGTGTATTAACCCCCCTCACATTTCAATCTGACCAACAGAAAGGGGACTTATTAATACATAGTTTAGGGTTCAGCCATATGCTCAAGACTACGTTTAAATAAATATCAGAATGAAACACTCTGGACACTTTTGTCCATATCGAGTGCAAATGCAAAATAACGGGGTGCGACTTAACCTTTCCAGCTAGTTTAATCGAAAGGCTTTGCAGTGGCGAGATAGGGGCAAGAACTTACTTTTCAATACAAAACCAGGGAGGAGCTCTCTCAGGTGGAAGCGAACAATGAACCAAATGTCTAAGACTGAATGCATAATAATAAAATAAAATCTTGTGTAGGCCTAACCCACCTTTGTCAATCGGCCTATGTAACTTATTGAAATTTAACCTGGGATGTTTACCATTCCAAACGAAGGACTTCGCTATGCTAACAAATTGCTTGAAATAAGAGAGGGGGACATCTACAGGGAGAGATTGTAGCAGGTAGTTAAATTTTGGAATACAATTCATTTTAATAACATTGACCTTCCCAACCATCGATAAGTGTAATGAAGCCCACCTGTCCACATCATTCGAAAACCTTTTTATTAAGGGATCAAAATTAACTCTGACTAAATCAGACAAATACTTAATTCCCTGTTTGGGCCACTGGAAGGCACCCGGCTGGAAGGCCGTTACTAGACAATATGCTGTCAAAGCCAAAGCTTCGGATTTAGACCAATTGACTTTGTATCCTGAGAATTTTGAAAAGGAGTTAATAATTCTGTGGAGGCAAGGCATAGATCTAGTAGGTTCAGAGACAAATAATAAAATATCATCTGCGTAAAGCAGTAGCTTATGCGCCACACCTCCCGCCGTCACCCCTGGAAAATCATCTTCCTTTCTTATCGCGGCTGCTAATGGTTCCAGGGCAAGACAGAACAATAATGGGGAAAGAGGGCAACTCTGCCGGGTGCCCCTATCCAGAGTAAAATAATCTGAAATTAACCCATTTGTTTGCACCGCTGCTACAGGGTGTCTATAAAGTAACTTAATCCAACCAATAAATGTACTCCCAAACCCATACATTTCCAAAATCTTAAAAAGATAATCCCATTCTACCATATCAAACGCCTTTTCGGCATCAAGAGAGATGGCAGCAACCGGAGATTGATCATTCGCTAATGACCACATGATATTGATGAGATGCCTAATATTATCAGAAGAGCTACGGCCTCGAATAAACCACACCTGATCTATATGCATAAGTGATGTCATAACTTTACTTAATCGATTAGCCAGAATTCTGGAAATTTTTTTTACATCTAACTGGATCAGGGAAATTGGGCGGTAACTTTTAAATTGGCTTGGATCTTTGTCCTTTTTTAGAATCAGACTGATCCGGGCTTGTGTCATGGTTGGCGGAAGCTTTCCGTTCTTTAATGATTCTGTATAAACTTCTAACAAAAGTGGAGCCAGTTCTGTAGCATAAGATTTGAAAAACTCAGAGGAAAAGCCATCAGGCCCCGGAGCCTTGCCTGTAGTCAAGACTTTAATTACCTCATCAAGCACCTCCAAGGTTATCTCAGAATCAAGAGAATTTTTTTGCACAGTCGTCAGTTTAGAGATATCTAATGGTTCCACAAAGTTCCTAATATCTTCATCAGTGGATGAAGACGTGGAACCATAGAGTTTAAGATAGAACTCTTTAAAGGCATTATTAATATCAATAGCCGAGGTAAATATTTCACCACAAGCAGATTTCACTGAGGGAATGATAGAAAAAGACTCTCTCTGCTTTATATATCTAGCCAAAAGTTTTCCTGCTTTGTCACCCGACTCAAAGTATGACTGTCTTGCCTTGAATAACCAAAACTCCACTTTCCGTGACAAAATAGTATTATATTTATATTTCAATCGGGTCAATTCTCTGAGGCCATCAGATAACATATGGCGCTTCAGCTCTGCCTCGGCACTTTTAATATTTCCTTCCAACTCCACAAGTTCTTGTGCTTTGGATTTTTTTAATGAATGAGGCATACTGTATGATCCGACCCCTAAGAACTGCATTAAGTGCCTCCCAAGCCACGCCCACAGAGGATACTGAGGACCAGTTGGTCTCCATATAAACACTGATTTCAGTCTTTAACATTTGTTGGAAATCAGGATTTTGCAAAAGGGACACATTAAGGCACCAACTATATGATTTATTTTTCTCTGTATATGGCAACACCTTTAAACTCACCAGAGCATGATCTGAGACTAAGATATTTCCAATTGAGCAATCAACAACAGATGAAATGAGGGATTTGGATATATATAAAAAAAAAAAAAATCTATTCTAGAATAAATCTTATGGACTGGTGAAAAAAATTTATTGTCCCTACCAGATGGGTTCAAAAGTCTCCAAATATCTGTAAGACCAAGATTTTTACACATCCTGTGAAGCATCAGTGTTGCTCTAGGGGGCTTACACACTTTTGTTTCATTATGATCAAGGACTGAGTCCATCAAAAGATTAAAGTCTCCTCCCAATATTATATCATGAGGGGTGCCAGCGGCTTGCAACATCCCTTCAAGATCTATAAAAAAGCCTTGCTCATCAACGTTAGCTACGTAAATATTAGCCAAAATCAACCTTTGCCCTTGAATTTCAACTAACACAATAATTACTCTTCCTAATTTATCTTTAATCTGTTTGAGACATTTGAATTTTAGATGTTTATTTACCAATATAATGGGGTGCCCAACCCATTTACATTCCATGTGGAGAGAGATAGTACACTTATATTAACATCTGACATATTGATATAATCTCTGAGCCACGGTGGGTGTGAGACCACCATCCCAGTGATTTAATGTCTTTCTCATATCACAAGATGCTGTTGAGTCAAGTGGCTTGATCAAAATACTGCCAGCTCACATTTTCATATAACAATAACTTCCCAATGTGATTTTCACAAGGGGTCAGGATCTGGCTGCATGAACCCCCCCTGCTGAAAGAAAGAAAAAAATCAGCTGAACTAGGCAAGGCAAGGCAAGTTTATTTATATAGCACATTTCATACACAATGGCAATTCAAAATGCTTTACATAAAAATGATAAAGAAAATACAAAATACATAATAATGTATTTAAAAACCAATTAATAACATGAGATATAAAAAAAAAAATCTATTCTAGAATAAATCTTATGGACTGATGAAAAAACTGTATAGTCCCTACCAGATGGGTTCAAAAGTCTCCAAATATCTGTAAGACCAAGATTTTTACTCCCTTGCTCCCTTGACTCCCTTGCTCTTATTTGAGCCAGCACTAAAAAAAACATGTCCACCCCATATCTTCCCAAATTTTCCTGCGGGGAGAGATGTGTTTCTTGAAGAAACACTATATCATATTTCTTACGTTTAATAAAAGAAATAACCTTCCTTCGTTTTATGGGGTGCCCAACCCATTTACATTCCATGTGGAGAGAGATAGTACACTTATATTAACATCTGACATATTGATATAATAAAAAAAAAAAAACTGTGTGTCAAAAACAAAATTATACAGACCACATTCCCCATTAGTGAAACAATCAACCCCCGAACAAAACAAACAGAAAAAAGAAAAACATGCATATTAACCCCGCGCACGAAAGCACCAACCAGCGACAATCCCTTTAAACTCAAAAGGTCCATGAACGCCCACAAGCCCCCACGACAACTTTGCCATCGGATTGCTCAATTTTGCCTCACAAATTTGTGAGGCAAAATTGCATAATAGAAAATACTGTAGGGCTTTACTGGTTGTTTAGATCAGTGTTACTATCAGAAATAATTAATAATTATTTCTGTAGTTATTAATCAATATTTAAATTCATTAATTGGATCTAACTCATTAAAACCTCATATGGGACTCCAGTAAATGTAGTGTGCTACGTTTAGGAGCAAGTTTGGTTATTAGCAATAATTAATAATTATCAAAGATAATTATTAATTATTAAAATCAATAGAACATTGATGAGAATCAATGTTAGCTTTTTTTAATCCTTTAAATCAACAGTTATCAAAGATAATCGTTAATTGTTAACGTCGATGAAACATTAATTAAAATTAACACTAGCTTATTGATCATTCAAATTCAATCAAAGATAATTATCAATTATCAAAAATCAATAGAATATTAATAAGGATTAACATTGACGGGGCACCACCCTGAAGTCAGGGACTAATAACCGAATATTAAAACAGTCTCAATATTAGATTGTTTTCTTAGGAAAATCGGCATCCGAAGAATATCGATTTTCGGGAAAAAAACAATGAATGAAGGTTTGAATCCGAGCACTGACATCCCGTCAGCATGACACAGGCGTATGCAAAACAAACCAAAACACTTCTCTTTGTAATATAAACAAAGTTTATTTATGCAGTAATATCAATTAATAATTAATACAATGCAGTCAATAAACTTCCGACTTACAACTACAAACTAAACAGTGATAAGATTAGATATGGAAATAAAATAATCCTATAATACATAAGGTGTGTGTGTGACAGTGTGTGTGTGTGTGTGTGTGTGTCAGTGTGGTTAGTGAGAGAGAGAGAGAGAGAGAGAGATGATTCAGTGACAGCCCGAAAGCTGATTTCGCGATAGCTGGAGATAAAGCAGCCGTGTTCATCACTCAGAGACGCGGTTTTACGAGCAGGGCTCGTAAAAGTCCCTTGTTATTTGACTCTTTAATGGATGAACTCAGTTGCTGTCTCACCCGCGATGGCGAAAATGCACAACAGTCCAATTTGGTTGGATCACAATACAGCAAAACAAATTCGTGATAATTAATACCCTGAGTATTAATAATGAGCGGACATGGCGGTCCGTAAACTGTACAAGCAAAAACCTTGAAACACAAGAATAACACACTATAATATTCTATCTCTGCCCAGACGTAACCTCTTACTTGAATCGCATGAGGACACAGGTAGAATGTGTTTTCCTCCGTCCTTTAACTTTGACCCGGTTCCTTGAGGCTCGTGTGATGACGAGAGGTCGTTTCCTCGCGCTGTCGGCGGGCGGTACGGCTGTTGATTCTCAGAGGGCGGTACGGCTGTTGATTCTCGGCGGGCTGGCGGAGAACTCAGAAATGTCGACTTGATTGAAGATGGAAGAGAAATCTTTAATCTCTTCACTTCTGTAGGCCAACGGATGAAGATGCGAATTGCTCGGCGGTCTCCTTCGGATCCGTTAGAGTGTTCGGTTGAACACAGAGTAATCTCAACTCGTCCAGCGAGATGGAGTTTGTATGGCTACAGTTTCAAGTCGGACATTACTTCCTTATGCCACGAGGCTGCACCGGAGAGCAGCAAAAAGTTACGTCCGTATTCGGTGAACTAAGTCACTGGAAGCCACTTTGGAAGCATTTCAGAATTATTTGAAGTCCTGATGATGTCATGTTTGAGGGACGTTCTGTTGTGTGCCTCATCCAATAGGAGTTGAGAGCTCGATCCTTTAGAGGCCAAGGCTTCATGGATCTGTAGTCTGTTTTGGACTCCCTTTGTTTGATTTTGGCGCGATTTTTATCAGTACAACATCTGACTTAGGAGGGGGCTTGAGGAATGTTTTTTATGCTGTTAGGCCTGCCTTTGTCTTCTATCTGAATACATGAGGCCCAACAATACTTTGTAAAATAAACCCAGTCAATAGGAAGAATGAACACAAAGAATGTGTAGATTCATTCACAGAACTGTCTCAAAGGTGTGATCTTCCACAAAACAAATTCCAGCTGATATAAAACCGTTCAGATTCCTCGGACAGACAAATGAATGTTCAGTGAGCCAGCTGTTATGAGTTCAGTGGATGACATAATCATTCCAATGTCGCTTAAAAAAAAACTCAACAAAACAAACTACAGCCAGCAGGAGGAATAAGCACGAAGAACGAACAGATTAATCCACAGCTGTTCCAAAGGAGTGTTATTCAATAGAATAAACTCCAGCCACTAGGCGGAACCAATACAAAAAGAAACAAAACCGGCATCCCGGTTCCCCGGATGATCGAGTCAATTCACTCGGAGGCCGCATAAAAGTATATACCATGACTTACACAACCTGTCAACTTTATAAAAGACATCCTTTGTGTGAGTATGTAGATATTTTGCGGTCATCCATAGTGTCCACTCTCAATCTGTCCAGGAACTTCAATGCAAAAGTAATCTTTCATCAATGCAAAAGTTTCTTTAAGGAAAAGTGTTATTCACAAAACAAGCTCTGGCCACTCGGCGGAGCCATCGCAAAAAACCTAAAATGTCACCCAGCTTCCTCAAGAGTAAGTACAGCGAGTCAGACCCACTCACATGAGAAACATCCAATGGTTTACTCAGACATTGATTCTATAAAAGACATTGCCAGATTTGGACATGTAAATACTTTGCGACCGACCTTCATTTCTATTCTCAATTTGGCTGGGAACATCAGAGCGAACGAGATCTTTTTCTGATGTAAGTGTTTCTTACATTCCTTGAACCGTTCGCGTTTCTCTCTTGTCGAACTCACAAAGTCTGGGAACAAGAAAATATTATGGTTCTTCCAAGAAAGCTTCCCTTTGCTCCTCGCCTGGCACAACACAAGAACTTTATCGGATAATCTCAGAAATCTGGCCAGGATTGATCGGGGCCTGTCTCCCTCAACAAATCTGTGAGCTGGGACTCTGTGAGCTCGCTCGATTTCCAGCTTGTGGCCTGTTATGTCGAGCAGACTCGGGAAAAACTCTTCTAGGAATTTCACCATATCTCTGCCCTCCTCATGCTCAGGAATTCCAACAATTCGAACGTTACTCCTGCGGCTTCTATTTTCAAGATCTTCAAGCTTTTCAAGGAGACATTCCAAATCAACTTTGGTCGCGGGTGGATTAGCGGTTAATTCCCTCTCCGAAGATTCCAAAAAATCGATTCGTTTTTCAACATCAGTCACTCTTGTACCTAACTCAGAGAATTTTATTTCCATCGGCGTAATCGATCGACGTATTACAGCGAGATCCTCCAAGTCAGCAAGAATCTTCGTCAACATCACCGACATGTTGGACAACTGATGCTGGATTCCTTCTCCCACCGCGCCATCCAAATCGAGTCCCCGGTCTGTAGGCCTGTCGGGGCTTTCATCCTGAACACGTAAGTGTCTTTTAACGTCTCCAGAGCCCGAGGATTTTGACTTCTTTGCCATGTTTTGCAACAAAGGGCAAATGTGTAACTGGGTGTATCAAATTTCACCAGATTATAACATGAGAATAATCGAAAATTCAGCAAAGTGCGCAGAGCTCGTCGCTCACACGTCTGCTCCTTGCATGGTGTCCGGTAGATCTGTATTTAAAGGATTAGGGTATAAATTACCGTCAAAAATCAGTTTGCTTAAGGGGAAAATGAATGGGATTTTTTACCTCCGGAACATGGCTTATATTAATTGCGGAAGAATTTTTTATTGTGATTAATAATAAATTAGATTTTTTATTAAATATAGTTGGCATAAATCATATTGCTGTTGCTGTCATTTTATAAAAACAATAAAAAATGAGAGGCCTGTGTTATAGAGGTTATTTCGGTTAAAAGGCGTTTTAGGCACTTTAACCCCATGGTATAATACAGCTTTATTTGACAATCTCTCTTTCCACAGTCAACTGAATACTAAAGTCGTGGCAAAACAAAATCACAATGATCTATTTTATTTCACTGGGTTAATCGGCACAGTGATTAATAATATGTCAAAAAGGTTGCCGAACCCTGTTATACCTTATCTCTGTAACAGGACCTTTGTTCTTCACACCCAGTCTCACTTGCTATAGTGAATATGGCCTTTCATCCAACAACATCTAAAACACATCTAAAACACAATCTAAAGATGACCTCAGCCTTGACTTCTCTGAGCCACGGTGGGTGTGAGACCACCATCCCAGTGATTTAATATCTTTCTCATATCACAAGATGCTGTTGAGTCAAGTGGCTTGATCAAAATACTGCCAGCTCACATTTTCATATAACAATAACTTCCCAATGTGATTTTCACAAGGGGTCAGGATCTGGCTGCATGAACCCACCCTGCTGAAAGAAAGAAAAAAATCAGCTAAACTAGGCAAGGCAAGGCAAGTTTATTTATATAGCACATTTCATACACAATGGCAATTCAAAATGCTTTACATAAAAATGATAAAGAAAATACAAAATACATAATAATGTATTTAAAAACCAATTAATAACATGAGATAAGAATAATAAGTAATACAATATATTTTTAAAAAGATGAAATGATTAAAATGAATAAAATAGAAAAAGAATACTAAATTGTTAACACCACCCGTAACTGTTGTTAATCTTCCCTGATAAAACAGAGAATATCCAAACATTTTTAACATGTGTTTTAAATGTTGTTAACCTTCCCTGGCACAGCAGAGGATAACTAAATTGTTAACTGTTGTTAATATTCTCAGACAACACTAGTCAACAACTAGCCTAAACTGGTTGGCTGGTCCTAGCTGGTCTCCGAGCCTGGTTTGGCAGATCAGTTCACTGTTTTTTGTGCACAAAATAGCTGGTCAGACTGGGAGACCAGGTTGCTTATCAGCTAATCCAGCTTAGCACCATCTTAGCTAGGCTGGAAGACCAGCTGAAACCAGCTATGACCTGTCAGGTTGGTCAGCTTAGGCTGGTTTTTGCTGTTTGTTTATTTGTTTGTTTGTTTGTTTTTTGTTCAGCCCTGTGACCCCTTGGTTTTACATGTGGAAGGTGAGAGTGAAGGCCTTCTTCTTATGGGAGACAAATGTACTTCCAATTGAGGTTATGATTGTGTGGGAGGTTGTTTATTTGGCCGACCGGACCACACAGGATGCTGTAACTGCAGCCTTTATGAGGGTAATGTGTCTGAAATTAAACATTAGCGAGAACAGCGTCGGTGTGGCCTGAGACTTGTATTACATGATTTGTCTGCTCCTGCTGATTAATTTGTACTGTTAGTCCTGCGATACAGCATCCCCAGCACTACATAAATATGCTAAATGATGACTTAACTAAAAAACAAGTCCACAAAATTATACTGTGCATTATACAGGGCCTGTTTTGCTTAGTAAGACATTCCAACAAGGCAGTTTAGATAAAGTGTGCCAATTTAAGCATATTGTACTGCTACAAAAAAAAAAAAAAAAGAAGTCAGAAGTCCTGAATGCGCAAGATCCTTGTGACTTCTTCGATATATATATATATATATATAAACATACGTAAAGTTACAAATCTCAATGCATAAACACGTTTAATCAATTGGCATCTGCAAACAAATGATGTTAAACAATCTATTGTTTTATCATTTAAAGGGATATTTCGTCCAAAAATGAAAATTCTCTCATTTTTTACTCACCCTCATGCCATCCCAATTGTGTTTGATATTTTTTCTTCTGATGAACCCAAACAAAGATTTTTAGAAGAATATCTCAGCTCTGTTGGTCCATGCAATGCAAGTGAATGGTGACCAGACCTTTGAAGCTCCAAAAAGCACATAAAGGCAACGTAACGGTAATCCCTATGACTCCAGTGGTTAAATTAATGTAATATGAAGCAATATGACAGGTGTGGGTGAGAAACAGATCAATATGTAAGTCCTTTTTTACTTAAATCTCCACTTTCACTTCCACATTCTTCTTCTTTTTGTTTTTTTCTTTTACCTACTAGTCAGGGCTGGTCAAAGGTGGAGATTTATGGTAAAAAGGACTTAAATATTGATCTGTTTCTCACCCACAGCTATCATATCAAGACATGGATTTAACCAATGGAGTCGTATGGATTATTTTTATGCTGACCTTCAGAGTGCTGGCCACCATTCACTTGCATTGTATGGACTGACAGAGCTGAAATATTCTTCTAAAAATATTTGTTTGTGTTCTACAGAAGAAAGAAAGTAATACACATCCGGGATGGCATGAGGGTGAGTAAATGAGAGGATTTTCCCTTTTGGGTGAGCTATCTCTTTAAAACCTCACAATCTTATTTGTGAATTGTTTTGTTAAAAAAGTATAGTTGTGCAAACATAGCCTTGTGACAACACATACAATAATCAATATGAGATGGAGAAATCATTGTAAGATATCATATGACCTGGCTCAAGGTACAACTTTTATTCCCATGGAGACCAACTAATCAACAAACAGAATTTCAAAAAGATACAATGCAAACATCAAATTATAATATGCCTTAATACGCTTCACTCGTCTCTTTCCAAACTCTGGTGTTTTCATATGTCCATTGTAGACAAAATATATTTTCCTATTAAAATCATGGTTAGGTTTAGGGTTGGGTAAAGATTTAGACTTTATGTATAGGTTTGAGTTTCGGTTAAGGGTTAAACTTAAGAAAAAATGTAATAACTTAATATATGGGATGAAATTAGACTCAAAATGAATTAAAAAATGCGTGCATACTTATCCGTCAATTTGATTAATGTTGCAAATGTATCTTACAATCCACAGACAAATGCCTTTCAACTTGTGTCTGTGAAATTCAAAATTAAATGAATGTGCTGGGATTTGTACAAATAGATACATATTTGTGAACACAAATGTTCCCTTTTGTATAAATGTATCACAATTTGTGTATGCAAACAAAGGAAGATGTTCCAAATCAAACACAAAATGGTCTTGTGAAGTATTGAATGTGCATTTGTGGATCAAGTGACATACATGCATTCATTGATTCATATTAATTTTGAGACTTTTGTTTTGCTGTTTTTACCATAGCTGACTCACACACAAACAACTACCAATGGATAAGTCATAAAATTATTCATAAATGTGTGCATATCTAACCATTAATTTGAAAAAAACGTAACAAATGTGTATTTCAACCCTTAAAAAAATGCATTTCAACTTGTATCTGTGAAATTTATCATTAAATAAATGTGTTGTAATTTGTACAAATAGAGACAGATTTGTGAATACAAGTGTTCCTTTTTGTACAAATACATCACAATTTGTGTGTGCAACCAAAGGGAGATGTTCCAAATCAAACACAAATTGTTCTTGTGAAGCATTGAATGTGCATTTGTGGAACAAAAGATACACACACACTCACTGTTCTGTGAGTGTTTATTCACAAGGTAAATGAGCAAGCGCTCCACACACTTCAAGCAAACAGAGGCTGACATCAGCAGAAAGGATTAGGTTTGTCTCAATTTCTCTCATATATAACCAAAGATAATATCATAATTTAAAAGGCAAAATAAATAAATAAATAACATTTTAGAGTGCAAGTCCTGGCGAAAATGCATTTGTGTTATATGTAAGTAGCTTCTAGTTAATAGGATTCCAACACCTGATTGACTGTGTTGTTGTTTCTGGCACCAGTCAGCGTTAAAGTCTTCTGTTTTAATCTTAACAAAGTTTAAAGGGAGAAAAATACTGGCGCACTGCAGACATTCCAATTTAATGAAATTGTTTCGACCCAAACAGAACAAACAAAATGTTTCATTTTGTTTGACCTGATGAAGACCCATTCGGAGTCGAAACATTGCCATTAAACTGTAAAGTTAGCAGTGTGCAAGTATTATCTTCCTTTTTTCTATGGATATTAATTTGTACATGTACACATGCATTTATTAGATGTGTGTATACCATCCTTAAGTGCATTTTATATATAATATTGTACCCAACTTTTGCTGTGTTTCGTAGCACCATACATTACAATTTGAAACCTAGATTATCACCCCTTTTTTTCCCCCTTAAAGACGTACCATGTTCCTTAGCTGTACAATGAATTTATTTAAAAGACACTTCAGTTTCACATGTTGTATATGTGCATATACATCTAAATGCCTCTTCAGTGAACTGATTTGCATTTGAGTCTTTTTTTTTTTTTTTTTTTTTTTAAACAGACACACTTTCTTAAAACCTTACTTTAAATGTTGTGGTTAAAAAATATCTACATATTTAAAGGGATAGTTAACCCAAATATCAAAAATGTCATTGCTTACTCACATCCCATGAAAGAGGTTAGGACAAATGCAAAGAGACTAGAGGAGTCATGGGTTTGGAACTATATGAGGGTGAGTAAATGATGACAACTTTCATTCTATTTTCATCTTCACAAAACAAAGTCCTGGCAAAAGAAGACAATGTTAATTATTTATGTAAATGTTTATTGCACTTTCATTTTAAGACTTGAAAGTATAACTTAAAAAGTCTGAATTAACAACAAAGAACAATAAAGGATAATATTCATTTTAAAATGTATCCTGTACTGGAGCTTGATCAAGTGAGTTTGGGAGCAGGTGAGTCAAGTGTTGTTGGTGTGCAATGCACAAGAAAAATCTGAAAAGGTATAAGCAGTGAGGTAATGATAATTGTCTGAATCTGAAATAGTATATCATGGAACCCATATCTATTGCCTTATTGGGGAAAAACATATATTATTTACATTTACATAATGTGGAAACCAATTCTTACATCAGCAGATCTTGTATATACCTTAATGTAAAGTATTTATGGTATGTGCTCTTCAGTTTATCGTCTGTAAACATGATTCACATTTTATAAAGGCACTTGTAGCTGTGCTGCTGTTCTTCTGCATTTATACCTTGGGTTTATTCTTTTCCAATAACAATTTAAAAACAATACAGTATGAGTTGTACAATCTAATTTTTACATGAGACCAAGAAGTAACGGCTTCTCAAAGTGAAACCTAAGAAAGTAGGCAACAGTGCCAGGTGTTTGGATACTACAACATTAAGAACTGTACTCATGCTTTGACAATTATGTATACAAAAGTTTAAGGGTGGGTTGCACCAATAAGGATTAATTTAGCAGAGTTTAGAGCTAATCCAGGGTTTGTTGATCCAAATTTTATTTGAATTTGAGTTGTGTTTCACCTCTTAATTTAAAAAATGGTTTAACAAATCAGAGATTAAACTTTTAACCCGTGATTAAAACCTTCATCTGTGATTAATTTGATCCGTTCTGATGAATTCTGAACCTATCTGTAGATCATTAGTACACAGGGCCGATCAAGCAGTTTAAGAAAATGTCTCAGCAGCATGTAAAATGTCACAAGCCTTGAATATGGCAGCATAATTTAAGAAAAAAGGGCCGCATGGGTCTCAGATCGACCACATCCCCTCGCGTCAGCGCTACTGTTGTGGTCAGAAATAAAGAGCGCGGGCCTCCGACTGAAGTGAGTATGAGAAGAGGGAAGAAATAACGATCACCTGTCGCTTGTAAGTGCTCTTGTTAAATGCAGAATGAATGCTCTCCTTCTGTTCGAGAGATCCATCTGTCCCATGTCTCCGCATGTAAACAATGGAGAAGCGGGTAATCGCGCTGCCAACAAGATGAGCCATCATACTCGCAAATGTAACTGTGATTATTTTTAATCAAGGTTTAAAGTTTAGTGCACAGAATTATCACATTCCTTGTTGGCACAACCCACTGTAAATCTATAAACTTTGTTAAGATTAAAACAGAAGACCTTAATGCTGACTGATGCCAGAAACAACAACACAGTCAGTCAGGTGTTGGAATTCTATTAACTAGAAGCTACTGACATGTAAAACAAATGCACTGTCACCAGGACTTGCACTCTAAAATGGGCTTTTTTAGCCTTTTAAATTATGATATTATATCTTGGTTATATATGAGAGAAATTGAGAAAAACCTTTGATCCTTTCTGCTGATGTCAGACTCTGTTTGCTTGAAGTGTGTTGAGCACTTGCTCATTGACCTTGTGAATAAACCATGCCCCCCTGATGGTACATCTGTAAAATGAGACTGCCATCTAGTGGTCGCTGCTTTGCTCACACAAAGTTACGTGTGGATCGTGCAAGGCAATACCAGCGGAAAGGAAGTCTCAAAATGTAAATGAATCAAATGGAATCGACACAAATAGATGTCAGAGAGTGTGTGTGTATATTTTGTTCCACAAATGCACATTCAATGCTTCACAAGAACAATTTGTGTTTGATTTGGAACATCTCCCTTTGGTTGCACACATAAATTGTGATGTATTTGTACTAAAAGGAACACTTGTGATTGTAGTGGTGTCCCTTTAAAGACGTGTTCCCCTTAAAGGACACTTCCCCTTTAAGAGTAAGATGAAGTGTATGAATTAGCGATCTAGCGAATAGGGAATGTTCTGAGACGATCCACACACTTTATAAGGCAGATTAGGAGTAGCTGAATGCAGGCTGTTGCAGGCGTTATTTCCTGTTTGCTCTCCTATTTTCAGGTCTCATTTGTAGTAAGGTAACATGGCGACCTATATTTCCTTTCCTCTTTCAAAGCTAGAGATTGAAGTTGCTGTTCTCTTCAAAGTTCTCCTTTTCTTTTTAGGCCCTTTTCTCTCTCTGCGTATAACTACTGAGCATTTTGTGCAAGGTAGGTCGGGATTATTTCCCATTGACCTTGCTTGCCTAATGTTTCAGTGATTTGTTCTAGGGTCACTAGATTTTCCTGTGGGCTGTCGGGCTGGTGATGCACTTTAGTGGCTGTTCAAAACTGCATCTTTGTTGTTGACCTGCTCAACTGACCATAGTGTGCTTGGTATGGTGTTATTTGTTTGTTTGGGTAAATAGTTTGGCCAGTTGTAGTTATTTGATTCTGGTCATGATTTTGCAGTTTTTAATGTGTTGTATTCTATTTTTCTTTAGGAACCGCAATCGTGCCACTTAATTTGTCGTATTGATTAGTCCATGGTTGGTGATGCGCTGCGTTGTCTTATATTTTGATTCTGTTTTAAGGTAATACGTGTTTAAGTTCCGTGATTTGGTTGTGTGCATTTATGCTTTTCAGTAACCAACTGGTTTTCCTTTTTTTAATGGACCTCATCGGGGCCTTGGTTGGATTGTGGGTGTCGGCTCTTTGGTGGATGTCCCCACTGCATGCTGAGTGAAAAGCGCATCCACAGTGGGTTACACTCATTTTGTTTTGTGTGTGTGGTGGTGTTCGTGAGCGTGTGCTTGCGTGTGTGTGTGTGTGTGTGTGTGTGTGTGTGTGTGTGTGTGAATTTTTTTTTTTTTCTTTTGCAGGCATTATTACGGGTGAATCCTTTTGGGTATTGGCATGGACCTGCCCCTGAGGTCAATCGGCCCTCCTCCGGGCCACTGTGTGTGTTCGGTATTAATAGGTAAACTGCTACAGTTGGTAGTTTGTTACTTTGGTGAGATGGCATTTTCTAAATTTCAACCAAAAGAGATAAAGTTTTATATTTGATTGTCATTTTTTAAAAACAGTCATTTTATCAGGAACCTGTGTGTGTATTATTGTTAATAAAAATTTGGATGTGTATTTGAACTTGAGAAATGTGTCTCTGCTCTACGTTTTATACAAAACGAGCCTGTACTTGTCTGGGTTAATTGTGACTAGTAAACGAAATTTTCTGGGTCAGACGCCTAGGGTGACGTAGTCAAGCTATTAGTGGTCAAGTTTAGGAAAAGCTCATAGGTCTTAAGGCCCCATGATACATATTCACAAATCTGTCTCTATTTGTACAAATTCCAGCACATTTATTTAATGATAAATTTCACAGATACAAATTAAAATGCTTTTTGTTTAAGGGTTGAAATACACATTTAAGTTTTTTCAAATTAACAGGTAGATATGCACACATTTATGAATAAATTTAGGACTTATCCGTTGGTAGTTTTTTGTGTGTGTGTGAGTCGGCCATGGTAAAAACAGCAAAACAAAAGTCTCAAAATTCATATGAATCAAACAGAATCAACACAAATAGGCATCAGTGAATGCATGCATGTCACTTTATCCACAAATGCACATTCAGTACTTCACAAGACCATTTTGTGTTTGATTTGGAGCATTTTCCTTTGTTTGCATAAACAAATTGTGATACATTTATACAAAAGGGAACATTTGTGTGCACAAGTGTCTCTATTTGTCCAAATCCCAGCACATTCATTTAATTTTGAATTTCACAGACACAAGTTGAAAGGCATTTGTCTGTGGATTGTAAGATATATTTGCAACATTTATCAAACTGATAAGTATGCACACATTTGATAATCATTTTGAGTCTAATTTCATCCCCTTTATTTTTCTCTATGAGAGTTGTACGTTTTTGTATGAGCCTACAATTTCATACTATTATTTTTATACTATTCTTACGACTTTTCATAGACCGGGTTGGCTTGTGCCATCTTTATTTTGTTATCTGATAAGCAATTAAATCTGCACATTGTAAGTTCCCACTTTTTGCAACCACTGTATATTTCTTTTAATATCAAACATATTTTGTCTGTGAATACATTTTAAATGGTAATTTCAGCATTCAGATGAGTTACGGAATAAAACTAGAAATGTTTTGCAGTGGTCTGCAGTTAAGGCAGAAACTTGACCAATCAGTGTCCAATCCACCTGCCAATTACTGGGCAAACAAAACACCTAATCAAACAGTCTGCTGCCATAACAACTGTGAAATACAGTAGAGCCATCATTTTCAAACTGGGAGGCGTGCTTCCACAGAGGGCACCAGAGCTTGTCAGGGGAGGTGTGGAGATTGATGATAAATTCACCAAGTAAAATCAAAAGATACATAAATACTAGAGGTGTGCAGCTAAGCCATTATCAGTATCTGTATTTGTTACAATGACAAAATAATTTGTATCTGTTTCAGTATTCGCATATAACCAGATGTGGACGTGGCTTAAACTGGAAGTGCATCAAAACTAATTTAAAAATTTAAAATGTTTACATTTATAGTTTCTGTATATAAAATATGCCTCAGATAGCATAGCTTATTTTTATTGCTATTATTGTTGTTATTAATGTTATTGTTATTAATAATAATATTTATTATTATAGCCTAATATTAATTATTACTGTTTAATTATATTATTGATATATTTTTTTTTAATTTAATCTCACTAGATAAAGCTGGATATGTAGGCTTCATTAACTGTGGAATGTGTTTTTAACTTTGGTTTCTCCTGGTATTTCTGACATTAATATCTGCTGAAACAGAATTTTCATTAAACCTAGTCTGTGCATTGTGCAAGTATAACAGTGTTATTCTGGAGGCACGAGGTGTCACGCAATTGTGAAAGGTCAAGCACACATTTTGCAGCAAATATTAAATAGCCTACAATTACAAACATTAAAAGAAATGAGAAAAAATTAATTAAGCCTATAAACAGGTGAAAGCACTGTAAATCTATATCAGAAGTTTTTATGGTAGGCTACACTCAAGGCTTATTTTGTGTGCACATATTTTAACAGTGTGGAGGACATAATTATTTAATTAAATTATATGTGCAGAATTAGCAAAATGCAGTGGAATAAATAGCATGAGCGAGTCTCTATACATTTCTAGAAGAGAAAAGTTGAAAAAAGCGCATGTTTTGGGTTCTCCGCAATCCTCCGTGTGCAGGAATATTCTGAATAGATTACCAAGTATTTAAACCTCTTTGGGGCATTTAAACTGTTTGGGGATAAAGGCTAAACCATGTAATTACCTTCATTGGCGATATGGATGTAAATGTGGTCAGCTTTAAAAGACGGGCAGACGAGCTCTGCTATAAAATCATCACTTCTCTGGTCAGGAATTCAACATCACGCTCAGGTTTGTTTATGAATCCTTACGTGTGAATTGTGTGAAACATTTGGTGTTTATGTATTAACAGGTATTTTAAAAAGTGGAAAATGTGTATAATATACTATCTTAATTAACATTACTCATGACAAGATTAGATTTCTGTGACACACACAATTAACAGAGATTGAAATGGAGTCGAGTCTGCGGCCATCCGATGTCATCACACCATGCGCATTTTCATTCATAAGGTTTACACTGTATTAGCTAATATTGGCTTCACAGACTCATCATTGTTTTGTAATTTTCAATATGTTCATTTAAAATATCGCTTAATACCTGTGCTCGTTGGATGATCATTCTTCCAAATAAAGTATTCGGCTTTAGGCACATCCCTAATGTATTGTCAAGATAAATAAAAATGTATAGTATAATGGACCGTAGTCCAGTTTAATAGATTGTAGCTTTGCAGCATTATATTACTATTAAATGTCATGAATGAATGCATGTCATGCGAGAGCGCATCCATGTATCTCTCTGCTCGCATGTGGATTTCCTTCGTTCTCGCACAATACTGCCCATGTTACCTATGCCTAAATCTGCCACTGTTATCCTCTTGAGCTGCATAATTTAGCTTTTCGTAGGCAGAAATAAACAGCTGTGTTTTGTTTCACACTTAATTGGTCAGCTTAAAGAATTCAAGAGCAATTACAGTTTGAAACATTAATCGTGGTTAATTAGAGCCAATAGGTAATGTTATATATGTACAAGAGAGGTAGATTATGAATATTAATTGCTTAATTTAGAAACATGATTACAATATTTGCAAGGCAGCACTGGATTAATATTTCTTAAACATTCTATTTTTTTCTTAATCCCATACCTTATGGATTAAATTGATCAATTAATTCAGTAATAGATCAATAATATTGATTACCACAAACAAATATTTTGAATTGTCCCTAGCTTTATTTTACCTAATTTGTTGACACTATTCTTTAGCTGCCTTGCAAACACTAGTATTTCCTTGCAAATATAGAAAATGCTAATCTAGTTAATAATACATTTCAGATACAGTGGGCAAAGAATCAAGATACCATGGGCAAAAATTATTCCAACTTAACTGTGTGAGTAGCCAATAGCATGAACAATCCTAAACTGATTTAGCTGATAACCACAGACATTGCTCCAACCATTATTCGCCCCAACACAAGTCTTTGATTATAACATCAGAGTCAAATATTCCTGGTCAATTGGTGTTTCGTCAGTTACAAATTGTATATTTCAATATTTATCTTCTTAATATAAAAGTGCTGCATAGCTGCTGTCTTCTCTGCAGTGATTTTTATTTTTATTAATTTTTTTTCTGTAGGAAAAGTTACAGTAGGTGGTGAGAATTTTTTTGTTTTGTTTCTGCTATTAGGCCTTAAGTTTTGGCGAACGCGTGTCTCCTGCCAGTTTGAGTGAATGTGAGAGTCAAGAAATGTCCAGAAAAATAAATAAATCCTCTAGCCATCCTTGTTTGAACTACAGTATATGGGCTTTAGAGGCCAGTTTCTCTGCTATAAAAAGAAATTGACAATCCTGGTCCACAATAAATTGCAATAAACTGGCAGAATAAAGCTGTGCCCTCAAGTTACGTTGTCCTTCTTATAATAAAAGAGAAACACTGCAAAGCATCAATGTAGCATCATGAAAAAGCTTTCAGATCCGACCTCCATCCCCATGTTTTGTGAGCAAAACTTGCTGAAATACATCTGTGTTTATTCTGAACTGACCCATCATGTTGTTGTAAAATACTGTAGACATTGCAATGCTATAGCTGATTATCCTAACAGTAGGAGTGTTACTTCATTGTAAAACTCAACGTGTCAGGCTGTATTAAACGTGGTTGAGGCACACCTCCAAACAAGACAGCTGAGCCATATTGTGAAGTGCTAAATAACTTGATTCTAATTAGAAATTTTTACATGCATAAACACAATTAGTGCTGAACTAGTTTGACATATGCAACATTCTGCCCTGGGCGAAGCTTAGCATGATGGCAAATTTCTATCAAACCATGTTTGCATTTCACAGTTGTTGTGGAAATAAGCATTATTCTTTACATAGTGGGGTGACGACCTTGTGATTAAGGACCTGGCAGGTAACAGAAATATAACAGGTAGTGACCCATGCTGCCCTGCCAAAACTGAGTTAGAACCGAAAACGGTTCTCTTATGATCTGTCCTGTGACAGACAGGTTTGGCTCAACTGTGCTCAGATTCAGAGAAAAGGTAGTAAGACTATTTTATACCCCACACTTGGCTAGACAATCGAGACATTTTTCTTAGTTTAGTGCTGGTGTAGTCAGCATTTTGACTCTGTAGGGTACCATAGACAGTAGAATTAGTAAAATACCACATCCCCAATGTGTTCTACGGCAAGGCACCCTGAAAAGCAGAAAAATTTATGTTCCCTGCAATTAGTGAACTTAGGTATCAACATTATGCCACAAATGCAATTGATTAAGCTTCACTTGTATTGAACACGGACCATTCCTTAAGAGTGGATCAAAGACTAACACACACACACACACACACACACACACACCTCCCATAGAATTTGACTTTGATTGCGGTGTATGTGTCATTTTACCAAAACTGAGAAAAGAGATCTGACCACAACAGATATACACAAAAGGGCAAACAGTTAAGCCAACACTAGCTACCAAAGCCAACACTGAAAAGAAGAAAAAATTTTTTTTTAAAGAATTAATGGACTGCAATGTTCAGTTTTATTCAAATAGTATTACTTGGGAGTTGTGGATCTTTTTTTAGCTTTCGGACATATTTGGCCATCGTCATTAACCTTCATTTCAGCATTTAATTTTGTTTTCGAATGTGTGTCTAACATGACAGCTTTTCAGTTCCAGTTAATTATCTGTCACTCAAGGACTGCCTTATCCAAATTTTCTCTGAGCTTTATCACTATGCAAACCAAATCTGTCAGTGAAAGAGACAGGGCAATATTCCTGACCTGACCTTCTTCAGTACAGCAGTATATTTGTGTTTACTCGGTTCTAGTCTTGCAGTGCCAGAGTTTTACCCATCGGCAGAAACTCTAGTTGACTTTGCATCTTACTCTGGCCAAGAACTGACCACTTAGACAGGAAGAGGCTGCTGGATAGACATGTAAAATGACCAACAGCTCTGCTGAAATTGTCTTAAGGCGCGGTCAAATTAAACTTTGCACGGTGAAATTCCGTGGGCGAAGAAGCGTGGCCGGATTTCAGCGTGTGTGAAAACACCAAGAAACTTACTGCCAAGCAGCCTCTTTTTAATGCTGTACTTTATACTCTGGAAGAGTGAAGTTAAAAGAAACTTGGCCCTAAAATGATATACTAGTCCATTGTGAATATTTAGTGTATTGGTCAACATTTCAGATGTCAACATTGGTCAGATTTCACCAAACATGAACTCCACACAAAATCTGCGAGAGGAAATTCTTCGCCACTCGAAGTCCATCGTGTGAAATCCACGATTGCGCGGACTCCCTTTAAACTGCCCGTGGAATTTCATTGTGTGAAGGTAAAGTTGACAGCACCTTTAGACTGGTCCAAACTGGTTTATGATAGTTTGGTGCTGGTCTAGCAAGTGTACACAGCATAGACATATTGTTCATCAGCAAAACAAATACTGGCCGACCACCATGGTCTTTCTGGACACCAGCATACTTGGTACCTGAAATCAAAACTGCCAATACCAATAACTAAGGTGGTGGAAAAGGATGCGCCAGAATTCGCCCTACAGCAAAGACATTCTTATTTATTGAGGCGCTATTCAAACTATTATTATTATTATTTGTATTTTATTTTTTAAGCTGGGGAGAGCAAAATATTGCAAAATGTAATGGCTTGCAGAGGACAGATGTTACAGGCTTTTCCACGTCAGACATTCTGGCTAAATTTAAACAGCCTTTGGTTTAAGAATGTGAGAATATGGTATCCAAAGTAGTTATCCCCTGTTTCCATCTGCCCTGTGTGAACCCAGCCTGTCAGATCATCTTATTTAAAATCACAGTATTTTCAGTTCATGCTGGAAACTTATGCAAGGCTAAATGAGGTCTTTCAGCACTGCTCTTTCTCAAGCAAGTAAAAATAATTGCCTATATAAAATTGCACCTTAAGCACAGAGATCTCTAAAAGTACAGTGTGCAGCTGGCTTTTGTTTGTCCTAATTATACAGATTTACTTGCAGATATATGTGCAAAAGGGTCATTTTGTGAAACTGCTAAAGGGCTGTTGCTTCTACCAGTTTCTAAGAACTGCATTATGCTGTATATTTAATTTAATTCCATTTTCTATCTGGAATTATTTTAAAGACTTTTCTGTGTGAGTTGGCCACAGCAGAAATACTATGAGTCTTTCTCAACACCTAATGAGCTGCTTCACTGCCTATTGCCAATGTAGGTAGCTACCTTCTAAGGCAGCGTGCTAACAGAGGTGGATCCTCATAAGTGACCATTTTGGAAAGTATAGTAGCAACTCAAATGTGCCACACAAATACCAATATAGTAATGTCAAACTCTATTGGTATTCATGTGGCGTAGACTTGCCATGATATCATAATTTTCACACCGGTGCGGTGTTCCCATTCAAACCGACTAACACCAGTATTACCGCTGGTTGGATGCTAAGTGGTACAATGTGGTCATTTTCATTTTGCAATAGCCTACACAATAACACAAGGCAGCTTGATTTCAAACTTTGAACTTTATTTTTTTATTATTTTAACAAAAAATTCAAATGAAACGTAAAAGTGCAATTAAAATGTGTGTTGTTCAACTTTTTGAATGATGACTTTTGAACAGTTGTAAAGGGCAACATCTCTTTGGCAACGAACCTACTTCATCCGTGCATTCTATCCATCATGGGCTACCGGTTGGGTATTTCGTTGTCCAGGCAAATACATCACTTATTGTGGGTTGTTGCGGGTTTAATGTTGGTGTTTTATTCCCTTTCATCCCAGGACCCAGTTTAGCTGCTTCGGAAGGGTAATGACTTTGAATGTGTGTGAATAAATTATTTTTGTTCCCTCTTAGGGCTGGGCAACATGCAAGAAATATGTTCACAAAATGTTTATAAAAATACAAAAATACATATATATATATATATATATATATATATATATATATATATATATATATATATATATATATATATATATATGTGTGTGTGTTTGTGTAATAACAATATCCAATTACATCGTCAATCCCCCCAGCTGAGGGATCGGTGAATATTCTTGCTTTAGTGATTTTGCTTTGAAAATTAAATTCATTTATTTAAAAAAATGAAAAACCTAAAACAAAGACATTTCTAAATTCAAATTGCACTTCAAATGAAACGAAAAAACACAGTGAATAACGAAGTGGTCAAAAAACAAATCATATATAACCACCTTTCCATTTACTGTCACGCAAGTATCCGTCTATGACAACAGGTGAAAAATTACGAATACAAATTAAGATCTGAAAACAATTATAAATGTAAACATAATAATTATAATGATGATAATAATCACTGAAATATAAATCATGGTTCAAGTTGAATGTGTTTTTGTATTTTATGATTTAATCACAGATGTATAGGCTATATGTAAAGTGACCCTGCAGAGTTGCGCTCACAACGAACTGCTCTGTGGAAATAAAGCGAACTGAACTCAGAGCACCTCCTAAGTTGAGATTGTCTGAGGTCATTTGTAGCATTCTCATAGACAATACTATTCTTGCAAACAAAATTCAGAAGACTGAAACAAAGAAAGAGTGAGAACCCTTTACATACGCGTGTTCCATGAGACTGCACGCCTCTGAACAAACAGCGCGTCACATGCACATAAACTGCTTTTCTGTCATCTGTTCTTAAAAATATAATAAACCATGTTTCTTCAAGCATGTGTCTGTGTGTCTAACAGCATTTCTTGTCATTCCGAATCCGAGACGTCTTACAGTTACCCACCATGCACATTATATTCGTTACCTGCAATTAAACGTCTTTTGTCAGTGCACATACTTTGCTGCCTGTGTAATTTCATACGTTGGTAAAGAACATCTGGCTTTCAATGTGTTATTTAATTTAATTTATCATGGGTTGCAAACTTGTCATTTGGCAGCTATTGTTCATTTAAAGCTATTCTGTTTGTTAGGCTATTTTATTGATATTGGAAGTTCCATTCATCATTTTTCCCCCTTTTACCCAGTATGAAATTTCACACCGGTGTTGTCCCTTGTACCGAGTAAAGCCGGTAACACTGTACACCGTGGCAACCCTAATGTGATGCATGTTAAAAAGCTTGGCATCATTCTAGAATCAGCACGATGCCCTAATAAGCATAAAAATTGGGCAAAATAGTATTTTTTTTTTAAATTAGATTATCTTATGTTTATTAAAACAAATATCTATAGTTTTCGTATTTTTATTAACAACGTTTCTCTCGCTTCACCCAGTGATTTTTCACTGAGCTCATTGCAATACATTGTCTACAAAATATATAAGCAATGTTTCTTGAGAATTTGGCCAAAATGAGGTATCTTAGGGGGCATTCATACAGAATAGGTTTTTGTATCTGTCCACAGTGTTTTTGAATTGTTTTTCTATGCAAACATGGGCTAGACGGACATCTTTGACCACTAGAAGTGTCTGTCTCAAGTTAAAAGAGACACCTGCATTCTCTTTCACATGTTGCACTGCATCCAGCTTTTTTAAACGCAGGAATGCGATCTGTGTAAACAACCCCCAAGCTATCTTGTTTTGGCCAAGTAATCATGCTGCCTACATTTTGGAACAACCTTTCCTTCAGCAGCACACCTATGATGCCTTAAAATGCTGCCTCTGTAGGCAGCTCAATTGGTTTTGGAACAGAACTTATTATGACACTACAAAAGCACATAAGGCCCTCTGATAAGGACTATCACAACCCTTTCAGTGACAACTTCATATTGCTGTGGCTTTTCTTGTGGTACCAGAAGAAAGCCTGACATGTTTCCATTAAATGAGCTGTCTAAATTAGCTTAATTTATGCTCTCTCTCATCTGCTAACTGAACAGCTAAAGCCTATCTGTGACAGTGCAGGTTATCAAACTTGTGCTGAATGGAATCCTGTGGGGAAATTAATCTCTGTGGAAAAGATTGACATGGGCCACAGATGGCAGGGAGACATCTGATTGAGCACTGATTTGAACACAAAATTGAAAACTGGGACCAGTCAGAGATAGTATGAATTATGTCTGTGATCGTGAGGAATATCCATCAAATTAGAGTGCTTGTGGGCCACTTGAAACTCAAACTAGGTTTGGATTTGGTTTTTAGACAAAGCCATTGCTAATGGGGTGAAAGGTGGGAACGATTTTAGGGACTGACAGGTCCAGGGAGCCCCCACAACAATTCCAGCAAGATTGATGTAGGATTCTGTATAATTAATTAAATGTTAATTATCAACGAATTGTGCTGATGTGATGCAAGTTCTTTTAAAGGGATAGTTCCTTATATTTGTAATTTTCTAATAATTTACTCACCCTCATGCTGTATTTAACTCATGTGACTTATTTTTTCTTCTGCAGAACACAAATTAAGATATTTTGAAGGATGCATGATGTGTTTTTGTCTATACAAGGTCTTATTTATGTGAGTCAATGAGGTTTAAAACTTTCAAGCTCCAAATAGGACAAAGGCAACATAAAAGTAATCTATAAGACTCGAGTCGTTTAATCCATTTCTTCTGAAACAATGCGCTTGCTTTGGGTGAGAAACAGACCAAAATGTAAGTCTGTTTACATGCACAGCAATATGCTGATAACTCCCGAATATCAGGTTATTTAAAAAAAAAAATAAAAATAGTAAAAAAAAGCAAGAAAACCTAGTTGTAAGGGGGTTCAGTGGAAAGGAGGAGGCGAGAAGCAGATTTCCTGGTTCAGGTAAGCGTTTATTTTCCTCACTGCAGCAAATACAGTCTTTCAAGGCTTTTACGCTGTTCAATAACTCAGTCTAAAAATCCACAAGCTACTTCACAAAATAAACTCTCAACTTTGCAACAATAAACTCTTGGCTTCACAATCGGTGCCCAGGATCTCTCTCCCATCTACCTGCGGTGTGGCTCTATTTATGCCGCTCTCCCCGTGCTCACTGAAATTAGAGACAGGTGTTAGACATAATTTAACTCAGGTGTAAGCGCCCTTACCACTTTCTCTCTCTCCGGAGAGATGCTTGACCACGCCCCCGCTGCCACATATCCCCACCGCCCGACTCAGGTCGGGGCGGCATCCGGCCTGCCTACCACTCCCCCCCCATTCCTGGAAAGGAAGTCGGCGACAACCATCTGCACCCCCGGTCTGTGGACCACCTTGAACTTAAACGGCTGAAGAGTCAGATACCAACGGGTGATCCGGGCATTGGTATCTTTAATGCGGTGGAGCCACTGGAGTGGGGCGTGATCGGAACAGAGGGTGAAGGCCTGCCCCAACAGGTAGTATCGGAAAGTGAGGACCACCCACTTGATGGCGAGACACTCCTTTTCTACGGTGCTGTACTTAGTTTCCCTCAAGGAGAGCTTATGGCTAATGTACAGCACCGGGCGCACCTCCCCCCCCCACCACCTGCGAGAGTACGGCCCCCAGCCCCCTGTCTGAAGCATCTGTCTGTAAAACAAAGGTGAATGTAAAAGCGGCCCCCCGCAAAGTGCAGCTTTAACTTGCGTGAACGCCCGCTGACACTGCTCCGTCCACTGGACCGGGTCTGGAGCTCCCTTTTTAGTGAGATCAGTCAGCGGGCTGGTGATGTCCGAATAATTAGGCACAAACCTTCTATAATAGCCAGCCAGCCCCAGGAACTGTCTCACCCCCTTTTTGGTCTTGGGTCTCAGGCAGGTCACAATCACCGCTGTCTTGTCAATTTGGGGATGCACCTGCCCGTGGCCCAAGTGGAACCCCAGATACCGTACCTCCACCCGTCCAATCGCGCACTTCTTCGGGTTCACTGTGAGTCCCGCTCGGCGCAGCGATCTCAGAACCGCCCTCAGATGTTGCATGTGCCGCTGCCAATCATTGCTATAAATGATGGTGTCATCTAAATAGGCACCGGCGTAAGCTGAATGCGGTCTGAGGATTCGGTCCATGAGATGCTGAAATGTAGCTGGGGGCTCCAAACAAACCGAACGGAAGTGTCACAAATTGGTGTAATCCAAACGGTGTGGAGAAGGCGGTTTTCCATGGTATATCCCTTCGTCAAATCCAATGTCGAATAAAATCGAGCAGTGCCCAACCGATCGAGCAACTCATCAACGCGAGGCATTGGATACGCATCAAATTTGGACACCGCATTGACTTTCCTATAATCCACACAGAATCGTACAGACCCGTCGCTCTTAGGCACTAGAACAACTGGGCTGGACCAATCGCTGTGGGATTCTTCTATTACCCCCATATCGAGCATTGCATCCAATTTTTCCGAACGATTTTCTTCTTGTGTTCGGGTAATCGATAGGGGCGTCTACGTACTACGACCCCCGGCTCGGTCTCGATGTGGTGATGGATGAGGTTTGTACGTCCCAGTTGAGGGGAGAACACATCCGCAAACTCCTGTTGCAACCTAAAAACCTCCACGAGTTGAATCGGTGAGAGGTGGTCTCCGCAAGTGACCGGGGTGAACTTTTTATGTTTTGAACTCACCTCCGGTCCGAGCTCCACCTTCTCGGGAACTACTGTAGCCAACATCATGGGGACCGCCTCCCTCCACAATTTCAGGAGATTGAGGTGGTATATTTGACGTGCGCCCCCTCTATCGGTTCGTTTAACCTCTTAATCGAGATCTCCCACTCGTCGTGTGACCTCAAAGGGTCCTTGCCACTTGGTGAGTAATTTAGAGCTCAATGTGGGAAGCAATACAAGCACTTTATCTCCCGGTGCAAATTCCCTTAGCTGAGTTCCCCTGTCACACAGTCGGCGCTGTCGTTCTTGAGCTTGGAGCAAATTCTCCTGTGTTAGCTGCCCCAAAGTGTGGAGTTTTGCTCTAAGTTCAAGAACGTATTGAATTTCATTTTTACTGTTTGAAGGTCCCTCCTCCCAGGCCTCTCGCAATACATCAAGCACACCGCATGGGCGTCACCCATACAGCAGCTCGAATGGGGAGAAGCCAGTGGAGGCTTGCGGGACCACTCGTACTGCAAATAACAGGAGGTCGAGCCATTTATCCCAATTTCTAGCATCGTCGTGCACGAACTTACGAATCATGTTTTTGAGGGTTTTATTAAATCGTTCCACCAGGCCATCCGTTTGAGGATGGTACACGCTGGTGCGAATTGATTTAATACTCAACAACTCGTACAGCTTGCGTAGTGTCCGTGACATAAACGTTGTGCCCTGATCGGTGAGGATTTCTTTCGAAATCCCCACCCGGGAGATTATTTTGAAGAGTGCCTCCGCAACACTGCGTGCTGAGATGTTGCGAAGAGGCACTGCTTCCGGATATCGCGTTGCATAGTCCACTAGGACCAATACAAAGTGATGTCCATGTGCTGACCGTTCTAATGGCCCGACGAGGTCCATTCCAATTCTCTCAAAGGGGACCTCGATCAAAGGGAGAGGGCGCAATGGCGCTTTTGGGGTGGCCGGTGGGTTAACCAGCTGGCATTCGCGGGATGCCGCACACCACCTCCGGACATCGCCGCCAATGCCCGGCCAATAGAAACGGGCTATTAGACGGTTCAGTGTTTTCCTTTCTCCTAAGTGACCCGCCATGGGATTATAATGAGCCGCCTGGAATACCATTTCCCGACGGCTCCGTGGAATCAAAAGTTTGGTTGTATCCTCTTTAGTCTGAGTGTCCTGCGTCACTCTATACAACCGCTCATTTATAATCGCAAAATAGGGGTATGGAAGGGCGATGTCCGGCTGGAGTCGTTGACCATCGATGACTCTCACTTGGTCGAAGGCGTGTTTGAGGGTTTCGTCTCACGACTGCTCCAAAGGGAAATCCCCCTCAGGGAGTTCCCTGAGAAGGGGAGGGGCTGCAGCCTCTCCCCCTCTCTCATCATTATGACGTGGAGCTGTCGAGGATGGCCCCGGATCCGCTTCCCCTGCCAGAGCATCGCACATTGCACATCTCCCTAACTTCATACAGGACCCATCCGCGCAAATTCCCTTTAATAAAACTCTAAAATCAGGCCAATCAGTCCCCAAAATCAATGGATGGGTGAGGCGGGAACTAACCATGGCCTGCACTCTATGCTTTTTCCCCCGGAATTTAATCGTCAGGGTCATGACCGGATACTTGTGAATATCCCCATGCACACATTTCACCCTCACCGTTTTAGTTGTGTCCAATGCCTCGGGTTGAACCAAGCATTGGTGGATAGTGGTTTGATTACACCCGGTGTCCACCAATGCTTGGTGAGTACCCCCCTTGACACTTACCGGTATCCGGTATGCTCTGGCTCGGTCGGGGGCAGCCTGCGGGAGGTCAGAGACCCGCACCACTGTCCCCAGCTCCATCAGAGGGCACTGATCCCGGAAGTGGTCCGGGTCTCCTCACCTCCAGCAGGCTGGCCCAGGCGCTACACCCGCACTTGCATCGGCGGGCGCCCCCCACTGAGGGGGAGAGCGGCGGGGCATCGAGATAGGGGGAGGTGTCGGCTCCCACACCCGGGGAACTGGTCTCAGTGGCTGAAGTCCTCCTCGTCTGCGTGGGGCAGGAAAGGGACCTGGAGAGAGAGCAGAACAAGAGGAGAGAGGGGAGGGAAATGAGACAGGGGGAAGAGAGAGAGAGTGGGAGGGCTCTTCTGGCCTCAGGATCGCCGCCATGTGGTCCTCCGCAAGCCGGATGGCTTCCTCCAGCGACGCCGGGCGGTGACACTGGACCCACTCCGCCGTCCCTTTTGGCAGTTGATGTATTAATTGCTCCAGTACCACCTGGTTGATGATCCCGTCGATGCCGCAGTCCCCCGCTAGCAACCATCTTCGGCAGACGTCACGGAGCCGTTGGGCGAAGGCAAACGGGCGGTCGGAGCTCTCCAGCTTCAGGCTCCGGAAGAGTTGACGACTTTCTCCGGACTCCTACCAACCCGTTGCAGGATGGCTTTCTTTAAGTCTCCATAAGCCAGGAGGCTCGTCGCTGGTAGTTGTTGAGCCGTGAGCTGGGCTTCCCCGGACAGCAGCAGTATGAGTCAGGCCGCCCACTGGCCGAGCGGCCAGCCCCAGATCTCGGCGGTGCACTCGAAGAGATCCAGGAACACCTCTGGGTCGTCCGCCGCCCCATCTTCTGTAGCGCAGGCGGGGGTAACGGCATGTGGGTGTCCGGGGTCGCGGCTGGGGATGCCTCCTGGCTGAGGAGGCTCTGGATCACCTGTCGGTCCTCTGCTTGAGCGCACATGAGCTCCACAAACCAGTGGTCTTGATCTTGCTGGAGCTCAAGCAGGGATTGCTGGTGGCTCCGATGTAAGCCAGCGAGGGCTTGGAGGATCTCAGCCAACTGGGAGGACTCTACGGGGCGACTTCCGTCCATCTTCAAACCTTTTTCCTGGGTTTCGGCACCAGTGTAAGGGGGTTCAGTGGAAAGGAGGAGGCGAGAAGCAGATTTCCTGGTTCAGGTAAGCGTTTATTTTCCTCACTGCAGCAAATACAGTCTTTCAAGGCTTTTACACTGTACAATAACTCAGTCTAAAAATCCACAAGCTACTTCACAAAATAAACTCTCAACTTTGCAACAATAAACTCTTGGCTTCACAATCGGTGCCCAGGCTCCTGTCTACCTGCGGTGTGGCTCTATTTATGCCGCTCTCCCCGTGCTCACTGAAATTAGAGACAGGTGTTCGACATAATTTAACTCAGGTGTAAGCGCCCTTACCGCTTTCTCTCTCTCCGGAGAGATGCTTGACCACGCCCCCGCTGCCACACTAGTTTACGTGAGATTTAAAATAATCAAGTTATTCACTGCAACTGGCATCAAACTGTGAAGAGGCATGCGCACAGAACTTGCGTACATTGGATAGGCTGGTAAGAACAATGGTAAAGGTGTTTACATGCAATGCAAAATCCGGGTAATGGGAAAAAATCTTACCATGTTGACCAGTTTATTCTTAAGCCGTTTATGACCTTACACCGATAAAGGTAAGCAGTTTATTGCATTTACATGGACATACATTTTGTTGGCCTATTAAGCATAACTGGTGTAAGAATGTGCATGTAAACATGCTCACTGATAAGAAATGTTTTATTTTGGGGCGCACTAGCCAAATATCATATTTGTGAATTTTCTTTGCTATGTATTTTTTTCGTGACTTATTAAGTTCTAACCATTATGTTAGCTCGTGATGTTTCTGGTCTGTTTCTAGCCACATGCATATGCAGTTTTGCAAAAATAACATGATATTATTAATTAGATAATAAATAAATGTTTATACTAGTTGGATTTCTGTTGAAAATAAAATATGATACTGGTTATTCACCTATTAAACGTTGCTGAAGTCTACAGAAGCTCACAGCTCTGTGCTTTCTGCACGTCATTTAGAATGTTCATTTCGACACATTCAATGTAGACAGCCTCATGCCGTTGCATTGTGTCAATGGACATGTCCGGAGTAGACAAGGTGTCAGTGTTTAGAGAACTAACGCCAGAGTGGTATTCTGGAACCAATAACTATGAGTAAACAATGTGTGGTTTAATTAGCTCAGAGTTCAGGCTGGTGTGAGAGAGTTTAATTGTGTGTGTGTATGTGTGTGTGTGTGTGTGTGTGTGTGTGTGAGAGAGAGAGAGAGAGAGAGAGAGAGAGAGAGAGAGAGAGAGAGCGAGCGCGCGCGTATGAGTGGTTTGCGTGAGAGAGTAAAGTTTGAAATATATCTTGAATGGCCTCTCATTTTAAGGAGGCAAACATGGGTTACAAAAACTGACTCTTGATGCAGGAGCTTTGCATTCTGTTGATATAAATTATAGTTTCACTATAAAGAGGCAGTAGGAGAGAGAGGGAGATGAAAAGAGAGAAAATAACTAAAAGAGGGAGAGGTAGCAAGAATAAGATGTAGAGAAAGTAAACAGTAGAGAGAGAGTCATGCATTAAAATCCTTGCATGAATAATGCAGAGGGAATTTTCATACTGCCTTTTAATGCCTTGCAGGGACTTGTCTGGCATGTAGGAAACGAGACACATTGACATATTACCCCTCTATAACACAACAACAAAGGCACGTCAGATCCCCAGGCAGACACGTCATGTTTGGAGCGCACATGCAAAATTGCATATCACATACAAACTAAAAGATGCATATATTTCTATATCAATTGCATATCTAACAACAAATTGATTAAGAAATATATGATAAAACACAATTAACGAAAGTAAAAAGATAATTCAGATGAAAGAGACTTTAAATGTTAAGTGTGTAATTTCTGCATCAACAGCTGTCACCAAACAAAATTGCAAAAATAACTTGCCATTGGTTGCTTAAAAACATTTATTGCCCCAAACTTACAGCATTGGTTGAACCAATGTTGCCATTAAAACCGAGCAATGTTTTGAAAGCACCACAGACCCACGGTTTTAACACTTGTGAGGAAAATCAACTTACAAATGGCTTTTTTATAGTTGTCTCTATAAATAGCATTGAAACAATGACACATTTCAGCCTTAATGCAATACTTAGAATGTACATTTTAAAATACAACCAAATCACGTAAAAAGCCATAGTGGTTTTTATGTAATCCTTCGAAATGAAGTTAAAACAGCCACAGAGCAACTTTTTTTGTAATGCACGAGTAAACATTCCTTGACATTCGTTTTCCAACATGGTCTCTGTCACAGTCTGTCTCCCTCATGTTCTACAAGGACTATTATTTAGAAGTTTTCCTCCAGACTACATCTCCCATAGTTCACTTCCCTCATCACTTCCGTCTGCTCCTCATCATCCTCACCTGTATTCCATTCCCTCATTTAGTTCCTTTGTATAAATACCCTCTAGTTTGTTCATCCATTGTCAGTCCTTGAAGTGTTATGTTATGTTGTTAGTTTGTGATGTTTAGCTTTATTGTTTGTTCCACTCCATCGTTTGTTATTAAAAGATTTAAAGTATTTACTCATGCATCTCCTCTCTTCCACTCCAAGTACCCAGCATTACAGTCTCATAAAATAATGTAAAAAAAAAAAAAAAAAAAAAAAAGGTTTTGCTAAATGAATTTTGCATTGCTCGTTTGTACGTATTGCAGCATTTTCTCGGTGAGATGAATGCTAGAGGCACTACAGCATCATGAAATTTTTTTTCATTCACACAAATTATGAGTAACAGTTTTAACCCTGTTCAAAACACAATGCTATTTTATGACATCATACAGCTTTTACTATAGCGCATGGCTTGTAAGGCGATACATTTTAATGCTTTGATTACATAACCAACTACATTTTGAAGCTTCTTGGAATGTAGTTAAATTAATCAGGATTTCGACTGATAGTATGAATCCTGAAGAGCACGCGAGTCGACACCTGAGCCGAAAGTGTCATAGAACCACCACAAAATGATGTGGTCACATTTGCTTTTTCTAACACTCATTTAGGTTCAAGGTAATAGGATAAGGAGGTAGGTTTTATTGATTTAAAAACTCAGTTAAAGCAATAACCTTCAAAACCTCATCTGTTTTGGAGAAAATGTTACTCTCTTTTAGCACACAGAGTGCACATTTCACCTCGGAACTGCCGCAATGTGTAAAGAGCCATGTAATATAATTTTTCAAAATGTTCACTACGGTCACGTAATTTTAATGAGATCAGGCTTTATGAGAGTGTGTTAAGAAATCAGATATCGGGGCAGTTTGAAAGCACAGGATTCATCACCATAATGCATATCTGAAGGTGGGAAGGTCTCAATATTATCCTCAAATTACTTGTATAATGCTTTAATAATTCCAGCCACCGGTGTGTATCCCTTGAAGGCAGACTGGTGGGATGAAGTTGATCCAGCCAAAGAATCAAGCTCTTTTTAAACAGACTGGACAATTAGAACATCTTAGGCACAGAGAGAGAGAGAGGGAGAGAGGACAGTTAAGTGGGAAGTGCAAAAGAGAATGTGCCCTGTGATTACTAATCAGGCAGGGGGGCTCAATGACTGATGGTTGTGACCTTCCTCTTCAGAGAGCTTTCAGGCCTGGACTCGTCTGCTTAAAGCAGAGCACAAGGAGGGAAAGCTAATGGTGTTTGGCTCAGCTCCAGGACTGCATGTAAAACACAATGGAGCTCTTCATCCTCAGCTGCTATTTGCCCATGCCCAACAAAAGACAGCTTTTTTGACAGCAAAGATACTGCAGCAACATGTCATTATCTAATTAAATCTCTTGTCCCCACTCACTATTTTCTTTCTCCGTCTCTCCCCTAAGCAGATGCAGGGTTGATTTCTCTTCTTTCTCTCCAGCTGACTAACAGCATATTGATGGACAGGGACACAACACACACGGAACTGTCCTCACATCAAGGTTCATTGAGATGCAAATATATTTATAAAGTCTGGGCTGCTTTGCATCGGCCTCATCGAAAATCATCACACTAGATCCACTTCTCATTTAAAGTTGGAGAGGATTTTGTTCAGTGGAAACATAAAGTAACTTTTGATAGTTATAAAATAACACAGCCTGATTTAAAAACATGTGGCTGTTTTGAATCTCTGCAAAAACAAGTACATTAGTGCATTCACTTGACTTGAAGAGTGTTTAAGTAATGTAAAATATTCTTAATGCCTAAATGATTATGAAGGTGCATTACATGTTCTCGTACATAATTGTAATCTCAAGTACAGTAGGGTCCAAATGTCTGAGACCACATTAAAAATCTACATATACAATAAAATGTGTAAATAAGTTTGTGGAATGGGATGTGGTCATGTGTCTGTTGCTGGGGAGAGAGGAAGCGGTAAGGGCCGTCACCTGGTGATTAATGATAGGTCACACCTGTTTCTAGTTACAGTGACGACGGAGATGGGCTTGAAAAGGCAGCCAAGCATGGCAGTGAGGGAGAGAGATTCATAGGCAGACACACACCCGAAGTTGTAAGCTGAAACGCCAATACTTTGTGAAGCTGAAACGGCAATACTTTGATTGTGAAGCTGAAACGCCAATGCTTTGAGTGTACATTTTTGAGCTGGAAGTGCTTAAATAAAAAGCTTGATTTACCTGGACTGCCACCCTTCTTCCTGCTTCCTTATTGTTGATTCCTCTACAAAGTTTTTTTTTAGTTAGAGTTATTTAAACATATTTAAGATTCTGCACTACATGGAATAGATTCTGCACTATTTCAATGTACTTATCAAATGTAACAAATTAGTGTAACGTTTACTATGTTAACTTCTTTTTAAGAAAGGTTAGTGAAACATACAAAATGCTTATTGTAACATTCTCTAATCATGCTCATACCATTACATGGATCATCATTAAAGCAAAAGGGAGACATACTAATTACTAAGAAATTTTTACTTCAATTCAACTTAATTCCAATTGTTATGCCGATAATAATATGTAATGAAAAATAATTTATTAAATTAGATAATAATGCAAAATTATAATAAATACATTTGTTACTACTGGTCTTAGACTTTTAGACTCTCTCACTGTATAATAAATTATAATATTTACCTATTCATGGTTGTACCTTTAAAAAGTATAGTGCATTAAAACACATGAACAACACCAAATTGCATGAATTTGAAAAAAGTATGTTTCCCTTACACTAACTTGGTGACACTTCAGCTTTCACAGAAATACAAACAGATGTATATTTGAACACAATTTATGTTTAAAATGCACTCTACATCAGTTAAGAAATACCAGCACAACTTTAAAGATGACAGAAACTTGGAAACAATCGAAAACATAATCAAAGCAATGTAATATTGTTCTTCCCCGTCCATCTGTTATTAATGATCATGGGAGGATGAAAATATCATGATTTAGAAGCATTTTAGTCATTTGTTCAGCCTTTGTGTAGTAATGAAGAAACTAAGAACATGCTAACCTGAAAAGCTCAGATGCCTGTCAGTGTTATTCATAGCTGTAAAGGTTGGACATATTTTAATGAGGACTGTAGATAATTCTGTATATTTTAAATCAGATACTGATTGTAGTCAGAACCCGAAGAGTCCGTTCTAGCGAGCTTGTGTACTTACAGAGACAGCAGGATCCTCATTCATTACAGACTCACGAGATGATACGCTCATGCTGCTGTTATTGTTTGGATAAAACACAATTATTTTGCGGGAGATGAGTGTGTAGTATGCTTGTTATAGTGTTATAAGTGTTAGGTTATACACATAATTGCCTTCTGGCTGACGCTTCAGAGCTCTGAGCACCAGAACCGTCAGGCACAGGAACAGTTTTTTCCCTCAGGTTATCCATCTCATGAACAGTTAAATTGCCCCATTGAGCAATAACTATGTGCAATACACAGTTTAGTCTTTTTTTATATTTATCCAACACATCCAACCTCTTCTGCCATTTCATTCCTCTGAAAAAAAAAAAAAAAAAAAAAAAAAACATTTGCACTGTACATAACAGATTTGTATTTGCACTGTACATAACAGATAACAGATTTGTATTAGATTGCACTACGTATGTGTATATGTGTATGTATGTATGTGTGTGTCTGTGTGTGTGTGTATATGTATGTATGTGTGTGTCTGTGTGTGTATGTACGTATGTGTATAACTATTTTTTTTATTTTTTATTATTATCTATGTCTTGCTGCTGTTTTTGTATTGTTTTTGTATTGTTGTACATTGGAAGCTCCTGTCAGCAAGACAAATTCCTTGTAAGTGTAAGCATACTTGGCAATAAAGCTGATTCTGATTCTGATAATCTCCGGATCTTACTGCTAGCCTTCACAAAAGATCAATATTCTCTGTACAACAACTTTGAAACAATATGGATTATTAAAAGCACTTTACAAATAAATTTAATTTATACTGAATAATAATGTCCACATTTTTTTCCTTAAGGGAAGACATGGACATCCTGCAAAGGAAGGAAAAATGCAAGGCAAAGGGATATCAAATTACAATTCATTTTAAACGTCATAAAACATCTCACTACCAATGTCACATTATGGTCTTCCAGTATAGAATTCACCCATTGAGCATCACAGAATGAAACAGATAAAACATCACCACAATTCATTTAGAAAACGTATCTGGAAGGAATAAATAACACTGTTCGTTTTTAAACTGAGTAATGTCTTCAAAACATGCGAAGAATCTGCAAAGGCTAACACTGAATAGAAATGAACATACATTTATAGTTTCTAATGATCTTCCAGCACATGTATACACACACACACACACACACACACACACACACACCTGTTGCCAGAATTATGCTATTTTGTTGTTATATTTATAGTTCACCTCACTCTGTTTCTGAACGTCTATCACAGCCAAGCCATAACGGAGGACAGGATAAGTATTCTCCGCTGTTGACTTGTTGTCAATAAAGTGAAAAGAGCACATAAACAAATTATTTCCGTGGTTTTTCCCAAACAGATTTTCTGAAGTCAATCCTTTTGTAGGCAGCCGGGTGGAAGCAGAAGCACTGGGTGGAGCGCTATTTTTGCGGTTGATTTCTGATCGTAACATTATTGTTTTAGCACAATACAATGTTTTAAAAGCAAGAATCTCACAGTAAGAAATGCTAACCAACTGCTTACTCCCTCCCTTGCATCATTTTGATGTGGAGCAGATGTAGATGGCCCTGGCACCGCCTCACCAGCCATAGCATCGCACGTCACACAATTCTTGAAATTAGGCGGGAATGAACCGTGGCCTCCACTCTATGTTTTCTTCCTCTGAATAGTATCTCAGTGGTGAGGACTCCATGATGACATATCTCCTCTAGTGTAACAGGTAAAGTACGGGCAAGGAGGAGGCGGGAACCGGCTGAACAGTCAACATAAAGTTTAATGTAAAACTCAACATAAAACAAACAAAAATAAACAAACAAACACACACACACACACACACACACACGTTGGTGCAGCTATCATTATGAAGATTCATAATGATCAATAATGATTTTTATACTGTATGAACTATAGATTCTATCCCCTACCCCTAAACCTAACCCTCACAAAAAACTTTCTGCATTTTTACATTTTCAAAAAAACATAGTTTAGTATGTTTTTTAAGCAATTTGAATTATGGGGACATGAGAAATGTCCTCATAAACCACATTTATAACATATTACCCTTGTAATTACCAGTTTGTAACCTAAAAAATGTCCTTGTAAACAACAAAAACCTGTCCACACACACACACACACACACACACACACATGCAGTGCGGCCACGTGTGTCTCTCTCACTCTGGAACTGGCTTCTCCGGCCCCCACTTATCTCGCTCTCCCGCTGATCATCTGATTCAGCACCGGCCGTGCACCCTCACGGCCCAGCCACCCCCTCCTCCTCTTCACAAGGTGTATATATACCATGATTCAATTATGATTAATTTGGGTATATATATATATATATATATATATATGAGAGAGAGAGAGAGAGAGAGAGAGAGAGAGAGAGAGAGAGAGAGAGAGATATTATTTATTTATGTATTTTTTGCTTTCATACAGTATGAAAGAAATTGTCTTTCAGCTAATACTGTCATTAATTATACAGGGGACATTCATCATTTTGGTTACATTTTAGCTTTATAAAAATATATAAAGTCCATGTATTACATCAATAAATATGTCTTAAAATTGCATATATAAAATTGCATATACATACAGTATATTTTGTTACATGTTTGTTGTTTACAGGCCTAATTTTTACTATTTACAAGTATTTACATTGATATGAAAAACAAGCTCTAAAATGGTACTGCAGCAGGGACAGAAGTGTTTGTTTTGGTCGAATGGCATCTTTAAAGCATCCGTGCCATGTTTGATTAGAATTAAATGTTTCTTTTTATTTATTTTATTTTATTTATTTTTTTATCAATAACTGACTCTAATCATAAATGTTATTAAAAGAGACATTATTCAGTTACTAATGGACTGTGTGCAGCATAGGTCTCATCTCTGGACACACATTTCACAGAAAGAGTCAAAAAATGTTACACTCAGCATGCAGTGAAAAGATTTAGGTGCTGAGCTTCTTCGGCACCACACTACTTAAACACTGCTGAGTGAAATCTGAAAAATTACCAGCAAGTGGCTAATCAAACACATATTTAGTCACTTATGCAAGTGATTTAGGGTGAGAATTGTGAATAGAAAGAAAGAGCAATCTTGGAATTTTCAGAATTGACATCAGAATATTTCAAATGAAGATCACCATTAAGCAGAAAATAAATATTTTTGACCCGGCCCTAGAGCCAAACCCGTGAGCGGGACCGCATATCCGCGAGAGTAACGAGCTCAGTTTCAGTCTCTCTCATGCCTCATGGAAGCGTCTCTGACTGCACGAGGAACACCACTCTCAGAGTTTGCACTTATTTAGAAAAGCTGCTTCTTCTTTTGAAATGCATGAATACACAAATAGTTGAATATATACAGTATATCGATACATTTATCTAAAGTATCGATACAATATCGTGAGAAAAAGTATCGCAATATGTCGATATTTGATGTCTCGATGTCTCGACACAGCCCTAACGGAAAGGCTAGTGCTTCCGCTTCCAGTGTGAGAACATTGTGCGCGTTTGGCTGCCTCTTCACATTCGGACTAATGTGTATATATTCAGGTGCATCTCAATAAATTAGAATGTCGTGGAAAAGTTCATTTATTTCAGTAATTCAACTCAAATTGTGAAACTCATGTATTAAATAAACTCAATGCACACAGACTGAAGTAGTTTAAGTCTTTGGTTCTTTTAATTGTGATGATTTTGGCTCACATTTAACAAAAACCCACCAATTCACTATCTCAAAAAATTAGAATACATCATAAGACCAATAAAAAAAACATTTTTAGTGAATTGTTGGCCTTCTGGAAAGTATGTTAATTTACTGTATATGTACTCAATACTTGGTAGGGGCTCCTTTTGCTTTAATTACTGCCTCAATTCGGCGTGGCATGGAGGTGATCAGTTTGTGGCACTGCTGAGGTGGTATGGAAGCCCAGGTTTCTTTGACAGTGGCCTTCAGCTCATCTGCATTTTTTGGTCTCTTGTTTCTCATTTTCCTTCTTGACAATACCCCATAGATTCTCGATGGGGTTCAGGTCTGGTGAGTTTGCTGGCCAGTCAAGCACACCAACACCATGGTCATTTAACCAACTTTTGGTGCTTTTGGCAGTGTGGGCAGGTGCCAAATCCTGCTGGAAAATGAAATCAGCATCTTTAAAAAGCTGGTCAGCAGAAGGAAGCATGAAGTGCTCCAAAATTTCTTGGTAAACGGGTGCAGTGGCTTTGGTTTTCAAAAAACACAATGGACCAACACCAGCAGATGACATTGCACCCCAAATCATCACAGACTGTGGAAACTTAACACTGGACTTCAAGCAACTTGGGCTATGAGCTTCTCCACCCTTCCTCCAGACTCTAGGACCTTGGTTTCCAAATGAAATACAAAACTTGCTCTCATCTGAAAAGAGGACTTTGGACCACTGGGCAACAGTCCAGTTCTTTTTCTCCTTAGCCCAGGTAAGACGCCTCTGACGTTGTCTGTGGTTCAGGAGTGGCTTAACAAGTGGAATACAACAACTGTAGCCAAATTCCTTGACACGTCTGTGTGTGGTGGCTCTTGATGCCTTGACCCCAGCCTCAGTCCATTCCTTGTGAAGTTCACCCAAATTCTTGAATCGATTTTGCTTGACAATCATAAGGCTGCGGTTCTCTCGGTTGGTTGTGCATCTTTTTCTTCCACACTTTTTCCTTCCACTCAACTTTCTGTTAACATGCTTGGATACAGCACTCTGTGAACAGCCAGCTTCTTTGGCAATGAATGTTTGTGGCTTACCCTCCTTGTGAAGGGTGTCAATGATTATCTTCTGGACAACTGTCAGATCAGCAGTCTTCCCCATGATTGTGTAGCCTAGTGAACCAAACTGAGAGACCATTTTGAAGGCTCAGGAAACCTTTGCAGGTGTTTTGAGTTGTGGTACTTTGCAGTTTTTTGAGATAGTGAATTGGTGGGTTTTTGTTAAATGTGAGCCAAAATCATCACAATTAAAAAAACCAAAGACTTAAACTACTTCAGTCTGTGTGCATTGAGTTTATTTAATACATGAGTTTCACAATTTGAGTTGAATTACTGAAATAAATGAACTTTTCCATGACATTCTAATTTATTGAGATGCACCTGTATATATATATATATATATATATATATATATATATATATATATATATAATTTATTTATTGCGTTTTGGTTCCGTTTTTGTTTTCATTTATTAGTCTGTGCATAAAATTAAATTCTGTTGGCTTCTGGATCTATAACACATTTGGAATTGGATTCTATGCCTCACTTTTTTTCTGCTCACCAGAGAAAAACAGCATCCACCTGCCGTTGGAGACTGGATAGCTCACACTCCATTTCACGGGTATGTTGTGAGCCCTCTCTTTGTCTGTCATTCACCTCTCTCGGCATGGGTATTGAGTGAGTCTCCACTCTCTTTATCACCTGTGTTGACAGTTATTTGACCAGTTGGGTAGCCTTCCTCTCGATCAACGGTTAGGTGTAGACTAGGCAGGGTTCTGGCTAACGCAATATTGTTGATTGTGGCTGCTGTAGCTGGCATCTCATGACTGATTTTGCTCTATATTTCATATTTGAACATGTCTTGGATTTCATCTATTAAAGCATTTTTTATCTTCCTCGCTCTCGTCCTTTGCATTCATGTCATGGAAATCCAACAACTGACATCACGACTTAGAGTCTTAAACTGCCATCCGCATTTAGACTCTGAGACATATGAACTCTGTCGTGAACTCGGAATCCTCCGGCGGCCGCGGTATATCCATCGCTCACCATGGAATTTCCAGTCTGTCTATCACTCATCTCCCACAGCAATTCCATCTATCTGGACAAGAAGACGGTGCTGTAAAATTGATGTTGCTTTGGCAAGATGCTCAAACTCACTTTCACTGAGGCACTTAACTAAAGATGATCACTATTCCACATCAAAACACTTCAGATTTGTTCGTCAGGATTTGGCACTTTTGAACTGTCGCTCTCTAATGGACAAAGAGTCAATTCTCAGTGAACTCCTCACTGATTAAAAAACTGGACATGCTACTGCTAACTGAAACCTGGCAAAGACCTAATGACTTTCTACAACTAAATTTGCTTACTCCACATGGATACAAATATTTGTCTAAACTCCGACCTCACGGAAAAGGGGGCGGACTTGCTGTTGTTTGTCGAGATGGCATGAGATCGATTTTGACTGAATTTCATAGTGTTATGTCTTTTGAATATCTGGCTCCTCTCATCTCATTGTGTTATTGATTTACAGACCTCCAAAGTATCAGCCTCACTTTTTCTCTGAACTTAGTGAAATACTCACTCTTGCCTGTGCTATGTCTCCCCATGTTATACTGCTTGGTGATTTCAATATCCATGTTGATACTGACTGTTCAAATACAACTGAACTCATGAATGTTCTTGAATGCATCAATTTAACAAAGCATGTGAATTTTTCTACCCATACCCATGGTCATATACTTGACTTAGTTTGTACATCAGGTCTTAATAATGTTTCTACAACTGGTACACAAATTGGCATCTTGGATCACAAATTTATAGAATTTTCATTTAATTGTCCTTGCTGTAAGTCATACAAGAAAACTGTGGTATCTTATCGCAACCTAAAAGCAGTCGACCACTCATCATTCTACACCTCTGTCTGTGCACCCTTACTTTCTGACTGAAATGGTCCTGTCCTTCAAACATCCTCTCAAATTATAATTCAGCTATCTCAGCTGCTCTCGAGGAGCTTGCCCCCATCAAGACAAAGTTGGTGCCCTCTTCTCGCTCATCGCCTTGGTTTACTCCTGAACTGTGTGCATTGAAGAGAATGGTTCGTTGTCTTGAACGACTCTGTAGAAAAACAGACCTCACTGTTCATTCATTATCTCTTACAGAACACCAGCTGAAGTACAGAGCAGCACTCAACACTGCACGTTCAATGTACTTTTCCTCTATCATCCAAAAAGCAAGTTGTAGACCTAGAGCCCTCTTTGCTATGGTGAACAAGCTAATTCGCCTGCCGGCTCAGGACTCACACAGCTCTGATGAACTTTGTGACTTAATTCTGCACTTCTTTCAAGATAAAATTGTTTCCATTTACCAAACATTCACATCAACCATTTCTGAAGATCCTCTGCACGAATGTCTGTCTGAACACCCTATCCACCCTTTCTCCTCCTTCACTCCCACTAGTCAATCATCAGTCAGTGATCTAATTTTACATTCCAACTCATCATCCTGTCAGTTGGACCCTGCCCCAACCTCCCTTCTTAAACACTGTGAGTCAGTCATTTCGGAACCTATTTCGCATATGATAAACACATCTCTTACATCTGCCATTGTTCCAACTGATCTTAAAATTGCTGCTGTTACACCATTCCTTAAAAGTCCCAACTTAGATCCATCTTCCCTCTGCAACTATCATCCTATTTCTTCCCTGCCTTTTATATCTAAACTTCTGGGAAAAGTTGTAGCCTCCCAGTTAGAATCACATCTTGCAGCTAATAATCTCTATGACCCTTTCCAATCTGGTTTTCACCTATTCCACAGCACTGAAACTGCTCTCTTGAAGGTTATTAATGATCTCCTCCTCTCTGCTGACTCGGGATTTCTCAGTATTCTGATCTTGCTTGACCTGAGCTCTGCTTTTGACACTGTATGCCACAAAACACTCCTTTCCCGACTTTCAGATATTGGTATTACTGGCACTGCTCTATCCTGGTTTTCTTCCTACCTCAATAACAGACAATATTTCATCTCTATTAAGAAAAACAAATCCCCTACTGCTCCTCTCACTCAGGGTATCCCCCAGGGTTCTGTACTGGGTCCACTACTGTTCATAATTTACATTCTCTCACTAGGTCAGATCATCCGTCGTCATGGTCTCAGTTATCACTGCTATGCTGATGACACCCAGATTTATACATCCGCACGTTTTGATGAAACACATGCCATCAGCTCATTAACTGCCTGTATCAATGATGTAAAAATTTGGTTAAACAGTAATTTCCTCAAATTCAATGATGACAAAACTGAGATCATGATTTCTGGGCCACAAACACTTATAAGAAATACTGACATTTGTGTCAATATTGATGGAAATCTGACAAAATCCTCTAAAACCATTAAGAATCTGGGAATCACTTTCGATCCATCTCTTACTTTTGAAGCCCACATTAGAACCATCACTAAAACAGCTTTCTTCCATCTATGTCACATTGCACGACTTCACCCCATTCTCAGGGTACGTTTACAAGACAATGATGTACTAAAAACGGCAAAATTTTTCCTTTGCATTTTTGAAAAGTTTCGTGTATAGACGAAAACATTGTCAAAACGATCCTCGTTGACACTGATCTGCGAAAACAACTAAAAACGCTGTATTATGCATGCCAGGCCAGTAGTTGGCGATGTCACTTTGTAAAGAAACACTACGCACCTGCGCACATAAGCATTCTTCCACAGAGCGGTGAATACAAACAGTGAAGACGGCGAAAGCATCGAGCAATTTTGTGTGGACAGACGATGAGGTTGCTTTATTACTACAATTACTTTGTTGGAGAAGCATCAATAAACTCAAAATCATGAGCAGCACAAACACAGTCCTGTAGTCCGCCACTGTAGTTTTGAATGTCTCGCACGTTGTTTTGAAGTACTCGCGCACATGCCTATAGGCTGAACTCGTAATACGTGTGTGCATGATGTCATCGTTTTTGCATGTTTACACGGAGACGATAACGGCATTGTTTTCAAAAACTTGCACTTTGAAACCCATTTGCAAAAGTTTGCGTTTTCGCCATTGTCATGTAAACGAACAGCCAAAACGCATAAAAAGTTTTCCATTTTTAGTTGAAAACATTGTGTAAATGGCCCCTCAGTTTGAAGGATGCAAAATCACTAGTTCATGCTTTCATATCATCACGTCTCGACTACCGTATCTGCCTCTTTACTGGCCTACCAGCTAAAACTATTGCCCAATTACAATACGTCCAAAACTCTGCAGCTAGAGTTCTCACTAACACCAAGCATTCTGTACACATTACTTCTGTCTTGTTTAGTCTTCACTGGCTGCCTGTCTCATGCCGTATTATGTTTAAAATTCTTCTCCTGACATACAAAGCTCTCAATGATCTGGCACCTCGTTATATATGTGATATGCTGCATCCATACACACCAGCACGCACTCTTCGTTCTTCTGATTCCAAATTGTTGTCTGTCCCTAGATTTCTTCTATCCACTTTTGTTGGGAGATCCTTCAGTGTAGTTGCACCTAAACTGTGGAATTCTCTACCTAAGAGCCTCCGTGACATCTCCTCTATATCTATCTTTAAATCTTATCTTAAAACACATCTTTTCTCAGTGCATTATCTGTCTATTACTGTTTGATGTTTTATTTCCCCCTTTGTAATTAAGATTGTAACTTCTGTTGAAATGTATATGAATGTAATTTGTCCTGTTAAATGTATATGGAGTGTAAAGTGTCCTTGGGCTTGTGGAAAGGCACTATATAAATAAAATATATTATTATTAAGTCAGTAATTGTAATATGAATTCAATCTGATTCAGATTGTAATCTAATCTGAAAATTTATTTATAAATACATCCCCGTCAATTTATATAATCCATCATAATGGATTATATAAACTGACGGGGATGTTAATAGAAGGTGACACCTTGCAGAGCGATAGGGTTTAGGCACCAAGTACAACAGAACTTTGAGTTTATTTTTAAAAGTCTTAATGAAGAAAAGGGAAGGTTTACTCCACAAACAGTGATATTCGTTTTACATTTGACTACTCCACAAACAGTGACTAACCTTTTACAGTCACACTGATGCAGAGGGCACTTAAGGGTCTGCGCAACTTCAGCAGAGTGTACGAGAGAGAGAGAGAGAGAGAGAGAGAGAGAGAGAGAGAGAGAGAGAGATCGATGAGGTGTGAAAGTGATTAGAGGAAAGAATGCCACCCCAAGACAAGAACAGAGCATGAGAACAGAAAGTAGCATAGGTGGACTGATGGAAAATGGAATAAGGGGTCAAGAAGGTATGAAGAATGAAAATGGGGAAATGCTGTGAGGGTGAAAAAGGACAGATGATATAAGCATGCTAAAAATGAAAGGAAAATGATAAGAGTAGGGAAAAAATAAGAAAATTAGAGTTGCATTATGAATAGGAGAAAGGACAAAATAAATAGAAGGGCAGGGAGGATTTGAGAAATAACAGAGGAGGGGAAAGGAGAGCAGTATTAATGTGGGACAACTAGGAAGGATAAAGCAAGTTGAGGAGAACAGAGAGGAGAGAGCGATCAGATATGGGGAAAAGGGATGGCACTATAGTAGTGATGTCCAGTTCGTGAACAAATCGTTCTTTTGAACCGGTTCTCTTTAGTGAACGATTTGAACTAGTTCACCAAATCGGACTAAATCGTTTGAAACAGTTCATGTCTCGAGTCAACACTGATCCACAAGTTATTCTATCTTAACCTATCTCTCGGATGTGCCTGACACTCCGAATCAAAATGAGCCAATAACTGGGAGTAATATGATCCTAGAACTGGTGATATCTGCTTTTACCAACTCTTGTTTGCAATTAACCGCTCCAACTAATTCACAAATCGGACTGAACGCTCGGGTCGCAACAGCTCTCGAGTCAACAGTACAATGAGTTGCTCGTAACAGTTCTCGAGTCAACAATACACTGAACTGAGAATCGCCTCTTTCGGAGGTGTTCGACATCCTGAGAATCGATGAGCTGCTGACATTGAGCATGTGTGATTAAGGGGCGAAATGTATGTTTCAGGTGTATTTTGCTGAACAACAGAGAGTGTAACAAATAAGACATACTGGAAATATGTTTATGACTTGATTGTATTACCATTTTATCAACGTATGAAGATGATCCAGTCTACAGCTCTCATGTCAGCAGTACATTGAGTCGTTCACAGAAGTTCTCGAGTCAACAGTACACTGATCCGAGGACAGCAGCTCTTGAGTCAACAGTACATTGAGTCGATCACAGCAGTTCTCGAGTCAACAGTACACTGATCTGAGGACAGCAGCTCTTGAGTCAACAGTACATTGAGTCGATCACAGCAGTTCTCGAGTCAACAGTACACTGATCCAAGGACAGCAGCTCTTAAGTCAACAGTACATTGAGTCGATCACAGCAGTTTGTGAGTCACCAGTACACTGAACTGAGAATCGCCTCTTTCTGACATAATACTGACAACTGCTGATAAGTGAGCAGATGATGAGCATACGTGAACCGAGGACTTGAATGAGGGGGCGAAGCGTTTCAGTCGAGAGATGTAAACAAATTTGACTATTGAATATTGTGCATGCAGATTATACCTGAAGTTGTGATGAGCTGGATCATGGTTTCTGTAAAAAAGGTGAGTTGATTAAGACTAGTTTAATCACTTTTTATGCTTTAAACATGTGAAGAACATCCACGTTTGTATATCAGTGTCAGTATTGTGTGCTTTAGGTGCAAAACTTTAATGCTGGATGTATTGTAAGATCACTGAATGAAACACTGATGACAATAAACACCCTTATTATAATAACTTAATTAAATAAAATGTTACAATCAGCAATATGCCCTTACATATGGCTTTATTGAATGTGTTTGTGTGTGTATTCTACAACGCCAGCGTATTAGCATTATATATAGTGACGTCATTACGTGATGATGTAAATGAACTGGTGAATCGGTTTTTTGAACCAGTTCATTGAAACGAACCATCAGAAAGAACTGGTTTGCAGAAAAAGAATCGGACTTCCCATCACTACACTGTAGAAGTCGTTAGCCTCTCAACATCAGCATCACAGCTCAACTGTGCACACAAACACACGATTTCCTTTGTACAGGTGAACATGATTGAGAAGTCACCCTATAGTGGGGTGAGAGGTGAGATTGAACCCAAATGTAAACCACAATCATTTCTTCCTGTACCAGCAGCAAGTCAACTGATTTTGTCTGTCGCTGTTCCCAAGACACTAATCTTCCATCTATTTCAGGCATGCTGTCACAATGCTCTATGAGGCCTAGATCTCCCTCTTGACCCATGTGCATATGGACATATGCATGAGTAGATTAAGAAAAGTAGATGTTTAAAAAAATCCAATACAGTCTAGTGGTTAAAAATCTCAGCTGGTAGCCAAAAGGTTGCAGGTTTGCAAATTGCAAGAGGCAACACTTAAAGGAAGGTTCTGGGTTCAATACAAGTTAAAGCTGAAGTGTATACCATTTTCTGTATTAAAATACTTTCTCCTATCCCAGCTTAATATGCAGAGAGAACCTTAAGTGAGCAATTTGTAGGTAAATTTTCTCGAAAACTGTAAACACTGTGTATCTGTGGCACTATAAAAATTCCTCTGTTTGTTTTAAGTGACCCATCCATACCAACATAATAACATTGACTCAACCAATGGCGTGAGTTAGGGGCGGGACTATCTGTTTGTCAATCAACATCAGACGGGGGCTAATTCAGAAAGCTGTTTGAAAACAAATGATTATTTTTTATCAATTGCATTCAGTGGTGCAAAAATTACATACATTAGCTTGAAGCTCAAACAACAGAATTTGTGGCATAAATAGTTGTTCATCAATCCATACAATTATTCCAACTTGTGCCTCATTAATTTAAAACAAAAAAAATTGGTTACGGTCACTTACAATGGAAATGAAAGGGGCCAGTCCATACACATTAAAATACTAACTGTTTCAAAAGTATAGCCATAAGACATAAACATTATATTTGTTAACAGGATTTTAGTGTGATAAAATGACTTACCTTATCCATGTAAAGTTACAGTATACCCTATAACTTCATTATCATGACAACATAACGCTAGTAAACTCGTAAAATACTGTAACACCAGTACACCCTGATTTTATAACACTAATAACATGAAACTATGGCCTGGCCCCATTCACTTCCATTGTATGTACCTAACTGTAACCACAATTTTTGCTGTGGTTTTTTTGTTTTCTTAAATAAATGAGGAATGAGTGCAAATGATTTGTAGTAATCAACATTATGCTGCAAATTGGGGCTGTGCAATATGGACCAAAACAAAAAAATAATATATATAATTTCAAAATAATAATAATAAATATATATATATATATTTATATATATATTCATCAATATTGTGTTTGAGATTTTAATTGCAATTTTTTCAAATGTTTTACCATATTCAAACATTTTATATTCAAAAATGCATTTAAGTATTCAAAATCACATTTTAAGAGGGAATGTCTTTGTATAAAATACATTTTAAAAGAAAAGCATTGGTTACTTTCTGATTTCGGATCTGTTCTCTCATTGGTACCTTTTTTATGCACTGCTGTCACAGTCTGTCTCCCTCATTCTCTTCAAGGACTCTTATTTTGAAGTTTTCCCCCGGACTCCATTTCCCAGGATTCACTGCCCTAATCACTCCTATCAGTTCATCATCTGCACCTGTCTTCTATTCACTCATTTGTTTCTCAGTGTATAAATACCCTCTAGTTTTGTTAAGTCTTTGTCAGTCCTTGAAGTGCTATGATGTGAAGTGTTATGTTGAGTTAATGAAGTATTATATTGTGCTAAGTTTTGATGTTTAGATTTATAGTTTGTTCCATTCCAGCGTTTGTTCCACTCCAGCGATTGCTACTGTTGAGCCTTTTTGTTTGTTCCACTCCAGCGTTTGTTTCCACTCTAGCATTTGTTCAACTCCTACGATTATAATTAAAGGATTTAAAGATTCCACTCCTGCGTCTCCTCTCTTCCTCTCCTAGACCCCAACGTTACAGAAGGACTGACCAACAACAAAGATTATGGACCTAACAAAAATATGGATAATCTTACCTGCTCTTCCAGACGTCATCTTCTACTCCAGTGATCCCTCTAATCCTCCTCTTCCACTCGTCTAGACCCTCGCGAGCATCGAGCCCAACCAAATGGATCTACCGCCTGTAGTAGCAATCCTTCTCCTAGAACAAGGAGACCGTCCAATTGAGGATCCCTTACGTGAATTTCTCCATCTCGCTAATTTGGTGCACTGATGACCATGCTCTGGTGAGTTTCTTAAGGGCTGGCCTTAGTAGTGCATTGAAGGAGCTGATGCCTCTGTCAGGACCTCACTGGACAATCTCCGCCTACTTGGAGGTGGCTCTGCAGCTTTGCGGCTCATTGTTCACTGTGGGTTTGGAGGATGAGGACTTTGAATCTCCTCCCACAGTGAACATCCTCCAATCTTCCACGCCTCCTGTCTCTGTGCCTTCCATTCCCCCTATCTCTGAGGTAACTCCATTTAATTTCCCAAAATAATTTTTGGGAGGGGGCTCATCCTCTTCAGTTTCCAGTGGTCGATGCCCTACCGCAGTCAACGGTAGCGACCACGGTTAACGAGCCAGAGCCAGTGCCTGCCACGGTTAACGAGCCAGAGCCAGTGCCTGCCACGGTTAACGAGCCAGAGCCAGGGTGAGTGAAAGATAGGGAACATCCTGGTTACTTTCGTAACCTCCATTCCCTGATGGAGGGAACGAGATGTTGTGTCCCTCCTGCCACAATGCTGAACTACCCGCTGAAATGGTCGGGACCTTGTCTCAGATCCTCAGCACAAAACCTGAATGAGTGGTTGCAAGCCAGCTCCTTTTATACCCTTATGTCCGGGGGAGTGGCGTGCAAATTCCACTCGCCAATTCCCATTGGCCTTTTCTCAAAGATCAGAGGTGTTTGGGGCTCCCAAGGGCAACCCCTGTGTCACTACATCGACACAATGTCTCGTTTCCTCCATCAGGGAACAGAGGTTACGAAATTAACCAGGACATTTTTGTCTGCAAACGCTTTTCATGTGGAGTTCAAAGCAGCGCTTGTCGCTGATGTTGCCCTCCCTGATGCGAATCATGAACGCAGCTTGATGATTGCTGTAGCAAAGCGGATGGCCACAGTCTGCCGAAAGATTAATATTGTGGAGGATGAAATTGTAAGAGATCAAATGTTCATTGCAATGAATATGCAACCTATGGGAAGACTAGTTCTTTCAACTAGTCAAACGCCCACTTAGACTTTGGGAAACATTTAATATTACTTGAATTGGTCCTATTTTAGTGCATTTCTATCTTTTACTGTGGAAGGCTTTGTTTGGAAAATGTTAAAAGCATTATATTGTTACGTTTTGTTTTGTTTTGTTTCCTAAGATAATAATACATGAAATAAACTTTGACAGAAAAAAGAATATATAGTGTCAAATTTTAGCACTTTCAAAATCTGTTATTAATCATGATTAACTACAAACAATTATGCGATTGATTGTGATTAACATTTTTAATCGACTGGCAGCACTAATATGCACATATTGTAAATGTGTTTAGAGAGTACAAGCAAATCTTTATTGTCTTATTTAAAATATATTTTAAAAACAAATTAAAGCCAGAAGAAATACAGAATAAACCTGATACACTATAGTAATTTCCCTTCTTTGTCAGATATATTTGAACAAACTAAAAGTAAAAAAACAAAATGGCTTCAGAGACAGTCCTTATGGTAGTTCACTTGTTTGTAACAGCAATTTCCTGCAGGCTGCGGGGACTTAACCTTAAATGTCTTTTTCTTGATTTATCATAATCACCATCCTTACAATCTCTTTCTCTCTTGCCCTCTCTAAATAAGCTAAATTAAATATTGATACTTGATGTTGTAACAGTAAACTTGAGTTGTGACATGTCCAGCTCACAATGATTCGAACACCATGAAACATATGAAATAGAAATTAACCAACATGGGCAGGGAAGCCCATTACGAATTTAATGCGAAAAAGAAAATTATTTTTATTGTTCATAAGGATCTGTGGAAAAACACATAACTACTGAGCTAGAATTATATTATATTCTAGTAAATTCCAGTCTGCATAATGACATCACTAATCAGTTTGGAATAATTGTGAGCTGCATGCTCTCCTCTTAAAATGCAATGGATATGCAGCTGATCTACTTTTAACAACAATATTTTTTTTGGTTTTTGACTGATCATTTTCATGACAAAACAAAAAAATTTAAATTTTTATTACAGTTTTGTGAAGAAAAAAAAACAATGATATATATTTTTTACAATTATTTTAACCTATTTTATTCATCATGGTGGTTTTTATTACTTTAATTTGTGTTTATGTTAATAAAAAACAAACATTGTATTACTTTTTTTTTTTTCTTTTTGTCATACCGTAAAAATGACTGCATTACAATAATGAGAATATAACAAGGATCCCCATTAAGAATAATGGGATTTGCCATTAAACAACTCAAAAGTAAAATGCTGAATGAGAATTTGACAAGAAAATGTGCCTAATGTTCATGAAAGTAATGTTTCAATGGAAAAAAATATATATATTACTGTTTCTTAGGCTTCATTTTCTCTATGGAAACTACAATTACATTTTTTGCAAGATTCACCCAAAAGCACTCTATTGAGTTCACCAAAACTCTTTCAGATTGCATCATACCTTTACAGGGTTGAAAAGCCTGTCTGCTAAAACCTGAGGAATAGCTCCTCACAAATGGCACCTCACTTCTCAAAAACATTTCACAAATACTTCCACAAAATACAACACACAGATACCTAACAGACCATCTCTCTGCAGATGGAGCCCTAGTTGCTAAGCCCTAGTTGCCTTCTGTGAACTGTCTCAGCCATGTCTATTAGCTCTTAACAAACTCTCCAAACATCTGTTACCTGTTACTGAACACATCACATCAACTTGGAAGCTTTCCACCTTTATGTTAAAAAACCTGCTCCCTACTTTCCCCACTCAGGTGTAATTGCATTTCACACATTGTTTGTGTCAGGCCTCAGCACCTTACAGTTAGTTGGTGAAGCTGTAAACAAAAGCTGCATGCTTTGTAATTATAACCTTGTACGACCCCGCGTACACATGCGTGGACATTGTATTTTGGCTCCGCTATACGCAACGCATAATTTCAATTAATTTAAACAGACTGATCTCAGTTCAGGAGACTCTGGATTGTCAGTAAAGCATTAAACTTTCGACGTAAAGAGTCATGTGACAAAACATGACGGCGATCACATCAGAGTTTGTCTTTGGGAGAAACACCAACAAAATTACATCTTGTAAGAAACCTAATTAAGTTTTCACTTTGAAACCTTTTTGAGTCAAAAGATTAGAGTCTCTAGTTTCAACCGATATGATATTTTTAAAATTTGAGCGATTCATCGTGAAACACCATGCTGCTAAACACAATGTACACTAATGTGTACAATAGCATAAAGATTTTATTAGAAATCCTATATTTACTGTGCATTTTCACATTGAGAAAATAAAATGTTGCTTTCAGAGGCTTTATGTGGGGTTAGGATGGATGTGCATTTCGAACTGTTCTGAGATCAGTGCAGACAGACAGCACACTGGAGGTTAAGTCATTCACTAAATAGAGAGCAAGGGAGCATCCTATAGCTTTCCAATGAAGCCAAGTGCATTCAATCCAAACTTCCTATCAAAAGTTCAGTTTCAGGTTGCAGATGATGTTTGGATCACTCAACATGGTTTGCAGACATGGGACAATGCTAATCAGTACTAAGATTCAGAATGTATATAGTATGTGGACATCAATTTTTAGGAAAACATCTTTTTTTTTTTTTTTTTTTTAGGTGGTACTAGTTACAAATCAAATGAAATGGAATATGAACACAGCCGTCACGATATGGCTACTGATAATATTCCATGTTTAATGTGTTTCGAGTTTGCGTTTAGTTTTCAGCTTTACATTAACCTGAATAAGGTCATACTTGGAATAAAGATAATAAAATTAAGATATTTGGTATTTTAATGGAATAAACTTTGAATGGATTACATCTATAAGGAGCCCATGTAATGTCAGAATCATGACATCAGCCGAAAAAAGTAAAGCCATTTCAGAGACGGAGCAAGTCATTACATTTTAAGGATGCACATTTTTGTATTATTATTTTGAATAACAAACACTGATATATTGTACACAGTAAGACCAGATATATCACTAGTTGTTTCAATTTATAAGCAAAATACTTAGGAAGAGTTCTACTAGTGGAATGAACTGATGAAAAAATCAATTTGTTTGTTTTAATATCTGGGTCTGTGTGTATAGAAATTGATTTGATCCTTTAATCTAATGCATTCACTTCTCATTTATTCTTTTCAATTAATCACACATCAATCATTGTTTTGCATCTGGAAAAGCAATGACTAGACATAATGAAAAAATAAATACAACAAAACCTCTTAATTTGCAAATAATATAATATAATCTAAATTAGTTATTATGGTGCCTTTTCCAACGAAAATCCAATAAACATAAAACACAGCTGCATTTTTGCATTTAAAGTGCTGCTTCTTTTCAAGTCAATGTATTTGGAAAGGTTTATTCCCCTTCATACATCAAATCAATGCAAGACTTCCACCCTTGTTATCGGTTTCTTTCTGCACACGCACAACCTCTCAGGACTCAATCAAGTCACATCAATAACCATGCATGCCCACATAAAGCTTTTATGAATCAGAGTACTGTGCTTTGAATACTCTATTAAATCTTCCATAGTTGCAACAACAAGACATTTTCATATTTCATACAGCCCTACAAGTGGGCTTTGGGTCCTTTTTTTCATTCCAAGAAATTAATTTCCCCAAACAAGAGAAATAATTAAAACATTTTATTTGGAATTCATTGTTATTGCGCCAGAATTAAGTCAAATGCACATGAGCCTAAAAATTAATTAAGGCTTAAACAACTTGATGTTGTAGCTTTGGGTAAATTGAAACATTATTATGCTGCTGCTGCTGCTGCTGCTGCTGCTGCTTATTATTATTCTTGTTTAAACATGTGTCAATGACCATGAAAACAAAGCCGCCACTCAGAAATGTCATCTTTTCTTGAGTCTGTTACGCAAATTCTTAGTCATATTTTCTCAGCAGACCAAGCTTTCACGCTCTGTTTTTCTTCTTCTTCTTCTTCTTCTTTTGACTTTTCTCCAGATTGCTTAATTTTCCATTGAGACAAAGTGTTCTGATGCTCCCTGCTGTTTTACATGGGTTAGCTGATATACAGTCAATACAAACACATGGGTAGGCCAGCATGGAATTTGCACCTGCAGAATTTAAATGAAAACTCCACAGAATTTGAACAGCCGTCATTAACAATTAAAAAATATTCAGCAATATGTTATACATTGCCCCTTGTCTGTTTAGTAACTGCATTTTGAAAAACTTCTGAAAAAATGTCGTTCAATGTCAACATGAAATCAAAACATACCATATTAATTTCTTAAAGGAATATTCCAGGTCCAATAAAAGCTAAGCTGAATCAACAGCATTTGTGGCATAATGTTGATTACCACAAAAAATAATATCAACTCGTTCCTCCTTTTAAAAAAAATACAAAATCAAGGTTACAGTGAGGCACTTACAATGGAAGTGAATGGGGCCAATTTCTGGAAGGTTTAAAGGCCTGTCATGATTATTAAATAACCGTCTGATCGTGGTTATTTGATCTAACCACGGTTACTTGAGATAACCGTGATTATTGTGCATTCAAATTCCAATCACATTTTAATTCCCAAATAAGGGAATTTTAAGTGAATATACTGTATAACTGAACGGCATGAACAGCGTGTTTGTGTGTCATTCAGTTGAACTCCGAGTCTGAGTGTCACTGAGCCGCATCGCAGACGTAAACCAGCTCCTGTCGTGAAGAGCGTGTGAAGCACTCTGATGCGCGCGCTGCCAGTAGAGGCTCGCACCAAACTCGAAATATAGCGAAAATATAAATGAACAATTAGGCTATACATTTTGATAGTGAACGCAAGCGCTCCGGTTTCACTTTAGGCGATCGTGTCATGGCAAATGTTCCTGGTTCATACACACTGTGTTAATGAAACGCAGTGACAAAGAGGAGGAGACACACACTTACTCTGTTTCTGTGGAGTGATAAAATTATGTGGCTATACTTTTGAAACAGTGAGTATTTTAATGTTATAAATGTTTATGTATAAATTTAATATTTTAACGTTGCTAAAATGACTTCATTTTTGGCTGAAATCACAAATATGTCTAATATTTCAACACCTCCCTTATAAACACCTGGCTCCATTTTTGTAAGGCCTACTTTTCATGAACCAATTAGTTCCTGACAGAATTTTGTTGTTGTTGTTGTTGAATATACAGCTTTATTTTGAAATACATCATATTACATAAAAGAATTGCACAACATAGACTTTAAACAGTCATATTGACTCTAAAGGAAGATTAAATATAGTAATTTGAGTATTATTGGCTACTTTTATTTATAATAATAACATCTCAGTTTAACAAATTTCACTATTTTCTGAAGATATTCCACCACAAACACAGAAAATGTGCTGAAAAAAGGTATACAGAGTTTGTGTGGGTCAAATCATGGGAAATAAAAATCCAATCAGACACTTTGTTTTCATAGTTGTCTTTTATCTAAACTTATGGTCAAAGGCAATCGATAGCTAAAAAATGTATTTACAACAAGATATTGAATTGCACCAAACCTTCATACTGTTTTCCATTAGAGCCAAATTAACCTTTGTACTCTGGGTTTATCCTAAGTGTCCTTTAAATCCGTGTGATAGTGTAGTGACCAGCCTTGAATACTACTATGTGTAGAGCGGGATTGAATCAGGACTACCTGTTATATTCAACATAATACAGTGTTTTACAAAACCCTCTCAGCATTTTTGTATTCAATCTCAGTCACTGACCTTGAGCTGAGAATACTGGAGGAGAAAGTTATTTGAACAGAGTCTGACAGTACCACAAATCTATATTGACCTAAATCTTTGAAATATCCATGAAATATGTGATTTATGAAGCCTTGTGTAGGTATCCTGTCATATAACTTTAACCTAAAAATCTTTCTTAGTAGCTTTTCAAATGTATGTTCAGTAACCTTCACCCCAGAGTCCTGACTGTAAGACAGAAAAGGTGAAAGCATTTATAAATCTGTTTATGGATGGATCTCTTCAAAGTTTCATATCCAGTCTAGTATCAACAAATATTTCAGCTGCTGAATATTTCATTCTGTCATGGGTTCACACTGATTCTCATATTTCATTCTGGTTCAAAATTCTTAAAACAGGGAGCCTGTCAAAGGATGGTCTGTTGGGGTCATACAGAACGGGATAAATAATAGCTGACAGCAGCTGTTAGAGAGAACTCAAATTGTAGATGGTTGTTCATAGAGTAAAAGATTGATCTTGATATTTTAAGAATCCATATCGGCATTGTTCAAATTATAATCACGATTAGTCAGAAAATCTATATTTTTACCCAATCCTAATTTGCCCTAACTTGGAAGTGAAGCGCTGTTGATGACATCTGTATCTTTGATGATAGCAGAGCATATGTTTACATTGAACAACAATTAAAAAATGTATTTAATAACTGGAGATTAATTAATTAATTTTGTAAGATTCACTCAAAATTTTCTTAATTATTCATTTAAGTGTCATTTATTTCTCATTCAAATCAGCATACATAACAATATGTTGTAATACATAACACAGTAAATATAATGTAATATAGGAACAGTTCTGGTTTATGTTACATCAGGTAAATCTTAAAGGAATATTCCAGGTTCAGTAGGACTTTAGCTCAATTGACAGCATTTGTGGCATAATGCTGATTATCACAAAAATATACTTACAGTGGAAGTGAATGTGGCCAATTCTTGGAGGGTTTTAAGGCATAAATGTGAAGCTCATAATTTTATAAAAGCACTTCCATTTATTCTTCTGTTACAACTTGTGTATTATTTGAGCTGTAAAGTTGTTTAAATCGTCATTTTTACAGTTGTTTTAGAGTTTTAGTGTTTGTTGACATTACATCATTATGGTAACGAAGTTGTAAAATTGGCTGTAACTTTACACAGAAAAGGTCAGCAAGTGATTTTATCACACTAAAATCATGTTAACACACATATTGTTTATGTCTTGTGGCTATACTTTTGAAACAGTGAATATTTAAACGTTTACGGATTGGCCCCATTCACTTCCATTGTAAGTGCCTCACTTTCTTTTTTTTTTTTAAGACAAATTGGGACGAGTCAAAATAATTTGTGTGGTAATCAACAGTATGCCACAAATGCTGTCAATTGAGTTTCATTTGTATTGAACCCGGAATATTCCTTTAAATAGCAGCAGTTAAAACTTGGTCAGATTGTCAAATCTAGATTCCAAACTTTTAAATGACAACTATTCTACAAATGGGTAGCTTTTAATTAATTAGCTAGCAGTTCCAGGTTAAAAGATTATAAATGAAAACTTTAAAACAAATTATCGGTTTTCGGTATCGGCCACAATGAGCTGTGAATTATCAGTATCTGCCCAGAAATTCCATTTGGATGCATCCCCAGAGCAGATAGATACAAGAGCCCATATTCAATTTAATGGTAGCAAATTTATCAGCTAACTAAGGGAGAGCTGTGTGGTTTACCAGCCTAATCTGTTGGGGCATGAGCATTTGCTTGAGCATTATCAGACCAATAAATTACACACAAGGCTCACAAAGTGCTCTGTTCCATCACACTTACACAAACTGTCCTCATCAAGTCCCCTGTGTCCGAAGCAACACTCTTCCTTCTAATTGCTGAAGGACTCGTCTTCTTTTTTATCTACTAATTTTCTCCTAACCAGTCCCTCTCTCCTTAAATCTCATTCGTTCTCTGGCTTTGTGTTTGTCTCTCTCTCTTCTGCTCTCATTCTTTTTCCTCTCATGGTGCCGCTCTGTGGGTAATGCATTCTGCTGCTTTGCTCTGACTCAGAGAAAACACTCATCTGTTTAGACTGAACTCTGAAACCAAACTCTCCATCTACATTAACACCTGCCCCTCTCCCAGAAGAGCCAGAGTATACACAGCTACAGCAAAACGGCGTCTTCAGCCCAACAGCAGGCCAGCTAAAACCTGGTCTCACATTAACACCTCAAGCCCCCCATACAGCCCAGGCTGTAATCACCTCGCTGCTGTTATCTAATGTGGGTCATTAACTTCCTGCTGTCAGAAGAAACAAAGGATTTTACTCAACTCACACTGCAAACTACTTCACGTCTTCCCCTGGGTCGGTCAGTCTTGAAGAGAGAAGTAGATGGGAAGAGAGAGAATGAACAAAGAACTGATGAACAAACAAACAACAGACAGAATGAAAGAATGAAAATGAATGCAAAAATAATTAAAGAACAAAGAAAAGATCACAGTGTGATATTTACACATAATGAATGAATAAACAAACAAAAAGAAAGAACCAACGAACAGTGAACATCCAAACAAACAAAAGAAAAATAGCAAGGAACAAGATGAAACGAATAACCAAATGAACAAACAAATGAAAGAAAGAACAATCAAACAGAAAATGAAAGACAAAAAGAAAGAAAAATTAATGAAAACGAATAACAGAACAAAGAAAATATCAGAGTATTTATACAGAATGACAGTATAAAAAAACACAATACAAGAACCAACAAACAGTAAATGTATGCGTTCGAACAAACAAATAAATGATAGAGAATAATCAATGGAACAAAAGAAAAAGGGAAAGAATGAACAAATGAATAACAAATGGATAAATTAATGAATAGAGGAACAAACAAACAAAAGAAAGAAAGAACAAGCATACAGCAAACAAAAGACAGAGCAAGAATGAAAGAACAAACAAAGAAAAGATCACAGTATGACATAATGAAGGAAAAATCGAACAAAAGGAAAGAAGCAACAAAATGCAAACATCAAACAAACACATGAAAGAGAGAGCAAGAAGGAACAAAAGAAGGAAAGAATGAACAAAAATGACAAATGACCAAAAACATGAACAACTGAAAGAGCAAAGAAACAGCAAACGAAGATCACAGTGTGATATTTACACAGACTGAACAAATAAACAAACAACAAGACAGAACCAATGTACAGCGAATGTCCAAACAAACTGATGAATGAAAGAAGACAAGAATGAACAAACAAAGGAACAAATGAAAGGAACAAAAGAGAATGAACAAATTAATGACAAATGATTAAGTGAATGAAGGGACGGACAAACAAAAAACTAATGAAAGAGATAAGAAATAAAACAAATAAAAGAAACAAACCATATAAAGAAAAGCATATTATCAAAAGAAAGAAAGAAAGAAAGAAAGTGTGACATTCACACAGCTGAATTTCTTCAACTTTGAGTTAAAATATAGTGAAAAGGGTCACTTTCTTTCTTTGTAGCAAATTATGCTCCACTCGTATACTAGTATAATAAATAATGCAATGCAGGGGCCTGGGTAGCTCAGCGAGTATTGACGCTGACTACCACCCCTGGAGTCGCGAGTTCGAATCCAGGGTGTGCTGAGTGACTCCAGCCAGGTCTCCTAAGCAACCAAATTGGCCCGGTTGCTAGGGAGGGTAAAGTCACATGGCATAACCTCCTCGTGGTCATGATTAGAGGTTCTCGCTCTCAATGAGGCACATGGTAAGTTGTGCGTGGATCGTGGAGAATAGCACGAGCCTCCACATGCGGAGTCTCCGCGGTGTCATGCACAGCGAGCCACGTGATAAGATGCATTGATTGACTGTCTCAGAAGCAGAGGCAACTGAGACTTGTCCTCCACCACCCTGATTGAGGTGAGTAACCGCACCACCACGAGGACCTACTAAGTAGTGGGAATTGGGCATTCCAAATTGGGGAGAAAAGGGGATTAAAAAAATATATAATAATAATGCAGTGCAAGATTTTCATATTGAAAAAAACAACAACATTCATGTGCTCACATTTAAATTGTTTTACCATGACTTTATATGTTTGAAGATCACCTGACATTGAAGAAACTAACTAAATGCAGCTGAAAACAGCAACATCAGGAATTCTTAAGAAATACAGAAGACTCAGGGAGTCTAAGTGACTCCAACCAAGTCTCCTAAGCAACCAAATTGGCCCGGTTGCTAGGGAGGGTAGAGTCACATGGGGTAACCTTCTCGTGGTCGCAATTAGGGGTTCTCGCTCTCAGTGGGGCACGTGGTAAGTTGTGCATGGATCACGGAGGGTAGCATGAGCCTCCCGTGCTGTGAGTCTCCGCAGTGTCATGCACAGCGAGCCATGTGATAAGATGCATGGATTGACGGTCTCAGAAGCGGAGGCAACTGAGACTTGTCCTCCGCCACCCGGACTGAGGTGAGTAACCGCAGCACCAAGAGGACATACTAAGTACTGGGAACTGGGCATTCTAAATTGGGAGAAAATGAGATTAAAATATATATATATATATAAAATACATAAAAAAAAACTGTGGCAGACAGGTCTCTTGTCCATCGGAAAGGAGGAAGCAGGAACCGGGTTATCAGACAAAAATACTTTTAATTCAGCAAAACACAACATAAAATTGCTTTTCAGCATAAAATTACACACACACAAGACTGCTGCATGCATTTCTCTCTCTTTCTCCCTGGCATCTCCGGCTCCTCCTTATCTTTCTCCTGCTGATTGGGACAACTCAGCACCAGGTGTGCATCCTCACAGCCCAGCCACACCTCCACACTCCTTCTCGTCACATACCCCCTCAGAACCAACCGGATCCATCACACTGTGAATTTAGTAAACAGTAAGTCGAAAATTCTGCTGCTGCAGTCTGTCTTTGCAAACCAACAATGTTCCATTAAATGTTTTTTTTTATATGACATTGTTAATGTGCTTTCAAAGAGTTTTGTGAGCATGTGTGTGTTTGTGTGTGAGTGCGCACCTGTGTGTTTTAGTGCGCATGTGTGTGTGTTTTTGTGTGTGTGGTAATGTTGGATGGATGAATAGATGTTGGATGCAGTTCAGGGTAGGATAAAGTTAATCTCTGTGAAAAAGAAAGCATGTAATACCCAAAAGAGTTTGTGCGTGCACGTGAGCACGTGTGTGTTTGTGTGTGCGTGCGCATGTGTGTGTGTGTGTTAATGCAGTGGTTCTCAACAAGGGGGTCGGGACCACTTAGGGGGCCTCAGCACACTTCCAGGGGGCCTCAAGGTCTCTTAAAATTATTTACAATCTGATAATTATAATTTTTATATAATTATTATAATTCATCATACTGAAAATGCTAAAAATGTAATAACTCCCTTCAACAGCTTGCTTTTTATGAAGAATATATAGTTCTAGACATTTCTGGAATCACAAGTTTTAAGGATATATCTTATAATATAAATATCTAATAGCTTACATGGGGGGCCTTTGAATATTTTCTCTGACAATGGGGGGCCTTGGAGTCAAAAAGGTTGAGAACCACTGTGTTAGAGCATATGTGTGTGTATGTGCGTGTGCACAGGTCCGAGGCCTTTATGTTTGCAAGCACACATGCACATATGTGAACACGAACATGTAAGAAATCATGTAAAACTCAAAGAGTTTGAGCATGTACGTGAGCATGTGCGTCTTCGTGTGTGTGTGCTAGTGTTCATGTGTGTGTGTGTGTGCGCGCATGCACAGATCCGAGGCCTTTATGTTTGCAAGCACACATGCACATATGTGAACCTGAACATGATGAACATGCTCCTGAACACTCAATTTGTCTGTTATTTTGTCTCTCATTATGCCATATAATATGGCATAATGAGAGATTTATAAGCAATTTTTAATAGGCTGGTCATTTTTGACTGGGAACATCCGTCAAAATGTAACAAGGTGTATTTTTTATTTTTTATTGTTTTTTTTATTTTTACAAATTATCAAAAAAAGTTGGGAAGTTGTGATACCCTGTGTAAGCAAAGTCAGTAAGTTTTAGTCCAATATGAAAACATTAAATAGCATTTTCAGGCAAAAGAATATCCTCTTTGGGTCGAAATGAGAACACAACATGAGGGTTAACAATATTACCACAGAAGGCAGGCATCATTCATGCAGCTGTGCGTCACCTGATTCACTTCATCTTTTTATTTAATAAACTCTTTCTTCTTTCACGTATCTTCCTTTGTGTAGTGTTGCTGTTCATGAGGCTGACAGTACTTCCAGTCAGGGCCAGATCATGGTCTCTTTATTCTTGATATTGACCTTTACCGGCCAGGCTTTCAAGTGGGTGTCTTTCTTGCCATCATCCTACTTATAAAGTCTGAGGTACTGACATGGTCCAAAATCCAACAAGTGGGGTTTCTGCTTCCACAGATGGGTGGTTAAAGATATGGGCTGGTGACCAAAAGATTGTAGGTTTGAACTTCACGAGGGGAAATCCATGAGCTATTATCATCATGCACTTAAGCAAGTAATAAATACTAGTAGTACTATGCACTGTATGGCGCTTTGGATAAAAGCATCTGCTAAACGGACTACTTGCAAGATTCATAGCTTTCTCAATCACAAGGATCAACCTGAGCAGCTGTTGTTGTTTCCTCTTTTAAGGTAATCTGTTAATTCATTACACCTGTCATATGAACTGGACTGTCTTTATCAGGAAGAACAAATCACTACAATGCCACAATCTAACAGTTAGATCATGCACAATTCTGAATCTGGCTTCCATACACAAAAGCCACATGGTGCCAACCATTATATTCCCATTATAAGGCAAATCCACTGTATAAATAACTATATAAGATATTTTACACTACCTCTAATGCAATCAACAGGCTAGATGTATAGTTGAACACACAAATAGCTTAATACAACAACTAACAAGGACCCCAAGACACGTCGAGCTCCCGGAGAGCAAAGCCATCACTAACAGAAGGTTCTAAAAATAGCTCTTTAGCAATATTACCTTGTTCCTCTGGCTCTTTTTCTCTGCGGCTGGTTAAGTAAAGCAGTGTAAATGAACATATTTATCAGTAAATAATTGATGATATATCTCCTGTTGTGAGCAAAGTAATCTAATGTGTTCTTTGTGTAGATGGGGCACTAGGGGTGTGCAGCGAAGCCATTATCTGTATTTGTATCTGTATCTGTTCATATGACAAAATTATTTGTATCTATCTCTGTATTTGGATAAAACCACATTTTTTTTCTTACATTTATAGTTTCTGTTAATAAAATATGCCTTGTATATGCCTTTTCATAATAATAGTCTAATAATAATAATAAGTACTATTATGATTATTATTATTATTATTATGATTATTATTATTATTATTATACAACAGTTATTTAAAAAAATATATTATTTTATTATTTCTTTTTTTTTTCTTACCAGATGAAGCTGAATTTGTAGGCTACATTAACTGTGGAATATGTTGTTAACTGTGGTTTCTCCTTGTATTTCTGATATTAATATCTGCATGAAACAGAATTATCGTTTGTCTGTGCAAGTACATTAACAACATTGTTCTGAAGGCAGGAGGTGTCAAGCAAAATATGAAATGTCAAGCACAATATTCACCGCATTTTGCAGTGAATATTAAATACAAACTGAAACATTAAAAGAAATGAAAATAAAATCAATATAGCCTACAAACAAGTGAAAGTCCCGTAAATCTATCAGGAATTATTTATCAGGATAAGACACCATTATTTAGTTAAATAATATTAATAATAATGTAAAATTTAGATCGTGACTTACCAGAGGTAGCACAGTTTAAAGAAGAAAAAAAGAAGGAGAAATATTCCTAACAGATGAATACTCTATGGAGCATTTAAACATTTTTTTCAGAATAAAGTCTTAACCAGAGAATTTTCTAAATCACTGATGTGGACATAAATGTGGTCAACTTTAAAAGACTGATAGATGGGCTCTGATGTGAAATCATCACTTTAGGTCAGGAATTTAACATTGCTCAGGTTTAGGCTATAAATAAAATCATGGCAATCACATGTGAAACATGTGATACATTAACAAAGACATTTCAAGAAGTGGAACATGTACATGATGTTGTATCTTAATGTTAAACTAGATAAGCGCACAGTTAACCACAAACAGAGCAGAGACCGCGACCATCCGATTTGAAATCACAATGTGCACATTTTCATTAATAAGGTTTACACTTTAGAAATATTGGCTGCACAGATTCATAAATTCTTTGTAATTTTGTACTGTATATGTTTATTTAAAATGTCGCTTTATCCTTGTGCCTCTTGGGTCAGTCATATGAATATTTTTTATATCATTCGGATGAATCCGTTATTTGTTTGAAGTCATTATTCATGCCTTTCTGAATAAGGTATTCGGCTTTGGGCACATCCCTATGGGGCACAGAGGAAAATTTTATTAACGGCATTGTGATACCAGCACAAAATGTGATCTCTGACTTTTAGAAACCGTTGCTGAGTGCAGGTCAATTTGAGACATGCAGAGGAGCTCTAAACAGCAATGCAAAGGTCTGTGAGTTAAAACGTGCAGATTGTAGACATCAGATACCCATGCAGCATTTTCTGTTTTCTCCAGGGAATCAGCACTGGTCTGTAGAGCTCAACATATGCCCAGCATGGCTCAACAATAAGGATTTTTTTAGCTTGATCAATTTCTTGTCTTGTTGAAATTTTAACAGGCACTGCCACAAGAAAAAAATTATAGATTTTATATTTTTTATTTGCAATAATAGCTGGAGTTTTTACAGCAATAAATTAATAAACACACTTGTTCTGGGAAGCAATGGCATATTAAATAAAACATTACTAATAGGTCTGAAATTTTTAACTCATTTTTTGCATTATAGCAATTTCAACAAACATCATCTGTGCTAGCTGCCAGATGCTTGGTGAGATGGTTAAATCAGCAGAATTTGCAACAACAACAGACAGATCACACTGTGAATTTAGTAAACAGTAAGTCGAAAATTCTGCTGCTGCAGTCTGTCTTTGCATACCAAAATTTAAATCACTGGCCTTCCCAGTGGCCAAAATTGGAAGTGTTGTTGAAGCTATTGGGCATGTGTGAGCTTCTGTTTCCAGGCAAAATGTCCACAGGGTGGCACCAAAAGTGCCAGAACCTATGTCCCAGAGGTTGCTTGCACAACAAATTGATGCAAAAACGTCTTATGGGCGATGGCACTTGTCAGTAATTCCACTGAATGGGCTTGATTTCAGTGTACATTCACTTTTTGGTGCAACATATCAATTGCTCATGCTGATTTACAAATGTTCTGTACATCACAGAAAACCAAGTTTCATTTTACAAGGTACAAAAACACAACTGTAAGATTTAGTGACAGCAGCTCTGGCCTGATAGAAGTGACAGTTCCGTCAACTGGCCTGAAATTAATTTTTGACCTCTGGCCCAGGTCCACAACTCAAAGAAAATTAGTGGAATTGGGTTTGGTTATGGATCAGTCGAGGTTCTGCATTACTGGCACAGCACAGAACGTGTGGAGTTGTGATGGGTGAAGACAAGAAAACAGGTCTCCTCCCATGAGCCCCTCTGGGCCGTGGAACTGTGAGGACACATGAAAGAGCGCAAAGAAACACTGTGATTAAAAACGAAGACTGCCAATTCTCAAAAGGAAAAAAAAGAGAAGAAACTAGAGAAAGGGGGGATAAAGGAACTTTGATCTTGTGAGTCAGTTTCATTGAAATTCTTCGTCTTGTCTCCCCCTACCCCTGGTTCTCCTTGGTCGGCTCTTTTTCTCTATCTTTAAGGAATAACAAGCTCACACTGCTTGAAGTAAGATTCCTCAAAGACTGTGGTGTTGACGCAAGTGTTCGGATAGGAAGAGAGAGCAAGATCTAGTGAACAGGAAGCATAGAATGGTAATGAGCATTCTGTTGACACTTTGGAGAGAGCGTGTCACCCAACGTTGACCACTCATGTGTGTCTCCCGTGTACACTAATGGGCTTATCACACTTAAAATTGTTAACCCAGGGTCATTGTGAGAACTTTATTCGAATACTAACAATGTCATAATGTTAGGAGAAAATGCTCTTAGTGCAACATGGCTCATACATCCTTAAAGTTTATTTCTTTATTTTATTAATGTGAGAATTTGAACTAATAAAGAAGTTGGCAATTAAGTTTTCATAACGTTTCAAGTTTTATTTTCAGGAATGTTATGCTAACCTAAAAAACATTCTATTTACAATAAGAAAACAGGATTTTTTCCCCCCCACAACCACCTTGTAACATTGGAAAACATTTAAAGAACATACATTTGTTTGCCAGGAAATCACACCGCTCCAGATAGCCCAGGGTTTCATAACCTTTTTCAAAATTACAAGTGTGAAAAGTTGCTTAACCCAAAAAAAAAAAAAAAGTAACATTAATTTAGGGTTAAAAATTACGTTAACCTAGAGTTTAGTGTAGTGTGAAAAGCCCTCATTGTTCTCTTGCCAAATGTGTAAATGGCAGGTGGTACAAAGAGACACAAAGAGAACCAGCCAGGCTTAGGACAACAAGAAAAGACATCTGTGTACGGGAATAACTAACTACTGGAAAAGTAGCAACACTACAAACTTAACAAAAATTTTTCAGTAGACCGACAGTAGCTCAGCTGCTTTAAAAGAAATGCAGCTTTTACAATGACAAACTATTTTTGGCAATGAGTATCGAAGTAGCGTGAAAAAAGTCACAAAACAATATTGTATTTCACATGCCACTTTGTAGCCAAGTAGGGCTATCAACAAGGCAAAGAAACTTAGTGATCCAATTAATTTCTGAGAACCTGTTTTTTCGGATGGTTAGTTTTAATGAACCGGTTCAAAATACAATTTAGCAGTTCATTTACGTCATAACGTAATGACGTAACTAGTACGTAGTTCTAACATCCCAGTGTTGGAGAAGGATATAGCTGTAGGCAGAGCTCCAAAAAGGGGCAGGAGCTCTAAACCGCCAGCAAAGATATAGGGAGCCCCTAACCTAACCCTTTCCCTAACCCTAACCATGTGCGAAGGTGACGCCTCCTTTTGGAGTTTGCCAACCCCCTTATGGAGTAACCCCATCCTCTTTTGGAGATTCCACCCCCATTTGGAGATCTCCGGCCTGCAGCTAATGTATACCTAATGGCGTCATTGTGGTATGCACGCTAAAACACATTCAAATAAAGCCATTTGTAAGCACATATTGCGGATTATTACCTTTTATTAAATTAAGTTATAATAATTTATTGTTTATTGTAATCAGTGATCCTACACGTCGAATATGACTGACAAATGTTGATTACATCTTAGTTTCTTATTAAGGATAAGTTTCCTACATTAAAGTTTTGCACCTAATGCACCCAAAACAGACAGTGATGCACAAATACGGATATGTTCTACGTGTCTAAAGCATATAAAGAAAATAAACTAGTCTTAATCAACTCACCCTTTTTTACAAAAACCATGATCCAGCTCATAAAATCTAAAAATATGATCTGGATCCACAATACACAATAGTAAAATTAATTTACATCTCTCAATTGAAAAGGTTTTGCGTGTTTTAATAAAAGATGCTATTTAAAGCTACACTATGTAACTTCTGGCTCTCTAGCAGTTAAAAAAATAAAACTGCATGCGTCTTGCGGAAGAACATTATTTTGGTTGTGGTTCAGCTCTGCTCCTCTGCATGGATGAATGTGGTTCGAAGCACCGGTGTACACATGAATACAGGACATCTTATCAGAGCGAATGGACAAAGAAAAAATAAAAGAAAGGAAAAGACGAATATCCGAAAACATGTAATCTGAGGAGGTATGTGCCATATCTTATGCTGCTGTTTTGACTTATTGGAAAGATTAATGTTTTGACATAAATGACGTTACAAAAGTTAGGCAACATTTGTTAACATTAGACACAATGATTGCTAGTCTGATAAGGTCAAACGTTGTAAAGTTTTTATAACTGCAGGATATTCTGGCCAAATAGACCACGATAGTAACACATTTTTTATAGACTGTCATTGTTACCAACCAGTGGTCAACATCGTTTCAAGACTTGCATGTCCTTGGCAAGTCTAGGACTAAAGGATTTATTTATATAAATTATTGCTGTTATAAAGAAAAATACACACGTGTGCTAGCAAGTGAAAAGTTCTGCATCGATTGCAGTATAATTATTGTATTTCACTACACACACAGACGTGTGTAACGGGAGCCTGCTGGTAGATAGCTGTGCAATGTGTATAAACCTCACTCTCCTGACCTCAAGAGGTGCACTAGCGATTAACGTTAGAGGCTTTAGGTTTTAGCCTTTAACCTCGTTGTTAGCACACCCGCCTCCCATGCCGGAGACACAAGTTCGAGTCCCGTACGGAGTGGGTAGAACAGGAGCGTAACAATGGTGCCGTGACCCGGATGGGAGTGAGGTTTAGGGAGGTGAGTGTAATGGTGGCCCACTGATAGATCGCTGTGCAATGTGTATAAACCTCACTCTCCTGACCTCAAGAGGTGCACTAGCGATTGATGCTAGAGGCTTTAGCCTTTAGCCTCCTTGTTAGCGCACCCGCCTCCCATGCCGGAGACGCCGGTTCGAGTCTTGTACGGAGTGGGTAGAACAGGAGCGTCACATTTAGCTACTTCCACACACACGCTACAGTAGCTGGATCTTATTTTCTCTGTGTATGGATATGATGTCAACATGCACAGGCGAATGACGTATGTATGCAATTTCCCGCGAAATCCAACCCAACAGCTCTAAAATACGTATAATATAATGTCATTATTATAGGTTTAATAAAGTGTTTTTGGGTAAAGTAAATATATGGTTTGGAAGACAGATTTTTGTTGCACTCTCTCATTAATAACATTTTGTTATTTTTTAACAAAAAAAGTTACATATTGTAGCTTTAATCAAACTTGACATAAACATATTTTATTAAGTTTTATTTATTATTAAAGAAACTTAATTTTCGCTCTCTCATTCAAATCCTCGGTACACGCATGCCCACAGAATCAGTAGCTCACTCACCAGTTCTCGGCATGCCAGAAAGAGGTGGTTCTCAGTGTATTGTTGACTCGAGAACTGTTGCGACCAGATCAGTGTACTGTTAACTTGAGAACACTTGCGACCAGATCGTTCAGCATGATTTGCGAACTTGGAGCAGTTCGTTGCAAAGACGATTTGGCAAAAGCAGACATCACTAGTTCTAGGTAGGGCTGGGTGATATATTGAATATTCACAATATAATCACAATGATTTTGCTGCCGATATGAAATTAAGCAATATCATGAATATTGCAATGATTTTAATGTGCTTTTTATTTGGCCATTAAGTTTCATAAAGATCATCAGTAGACTAATTTCACGATCCTTCAGGGCTGCACAGTTAATGAAATTAGCATCAAAATTGCGATACAGCCATATGTGATTACTAAACTGAAAAATGCTGTGATTAAAGACAGATAAACCTGCTCTGTGTGCGCTTCAGAATAAACAGGTGACGTGCTGTTCTGGGCATGCTTGGGGGTCATGGGTTGTCATTGTCATTGTCAGTACTTGGCACACATCTACAGTAAAATTCAAATCCACAGTTTTAGCATTGAACTTCCTTGTTATTTTTGTGCCAAAAAAATATCGCACTGATTATAAAAAAAAATCATCCGATTTTAAAAAGTAATATATTTTGCCCCCTTAAATAGCTTCAATATATTTAGCTTACATTTTGTTAGTAGCTTGTAGGGTAGTGAAATACTGTTTTAAAGGTGTGGCTTTACTGTAAGTACTTTAAATTCTAAATAGCTTGAACAGTTTCAAAGTAACATACCCAGCACTGGTAGCCATAAGTATTTACATATTTTTGCTCTGCCTCTCTGCTTCTCACTTTCTACTATTATCTCTCTCTCTCCCTGCATCCCGCTACAGATGGTGCGACCAGCATGGCTCCCGCTACCAAAGGAGCAGGCTGCACTAATGAGAAGTCTGTCCCTTAACAGGCCATGCTATAGAAACTACACTGTCTCACACCACAGGAGCCTTGCTCTCTGAACCAGGGCCATGGACCAAAGAGATATTTCGTAACATGCATATAATCAAGCACACAATTTGAATGGCACGTAACCCCACAAACCATCCCCTTATCCCAAATCTGACTGGGATCACCACTGTTTCATTTCCCATATGCCTCACTGAACTGAATGTGTTAAATTAGCTGAACCTAGGGCTTCATGCATCATTACCACAGGTACTTGTGAAACATTTCCTCCATGGAATCTGACATTGTCATGTTTCTCCTTACGAGAGCAAAGAACGCATTTAAAGACACAGCTGTTATTGGAGTATTAGTGAGCAAGAGAGTGATAGAGAATGACTAGAATGCTTGGAGATGGAAGAGTGTAGCAACTGTTTGCTCATGAAAAAATGTAGAAGGGACAGATGGCTCATAATTGCATAGTTAAAAAGGCACAGTAAAGAATTTATGTTAATTATTTTGCACTTCACACATACTTAGGATCTCTGGCACATAGAGGTGCATGTCCTTCCAAGAACAGAATGGCACTATGTTGATCTGTCAGATATGGCAGTTTATGTCAGCCTAGTACAAGGCTGCAGGAACATTTGGGAATTTACAAGAGGGTAACAGACATTGTGAACCCACAAACACAGACAGATGGCAATTTTTTTAAAGTAGTGGTCAACCGATATGGGTTTTTTTAAAAGTCAATAATGATGCAAATATCTAGAGATCATGGTGGCCGATGGCAGATATAATGTCGTTATATGACCTAGATAATACAATTTAATGATGGCAAATGAGAAATACACAATTGAGTGTGTTTACATGCATAGCAATACACTGATAATTATATTTTAAAAAAACAGCTTATTCAAAAAACTGACAATGAAAAAAAACAGTTTATTTGAGATTTGAAATCATCTGATTACTCTCTGCTTTTGACATCAAAATGTAAACAGGAATGCACACAATGCACACATCAGATTTGCTGGTAAGAACGCAGATGAAGTCGTTTACATGCAATGTGCAAAATCGGGGTAAAGGTCTTTAAAGATCAGAGAAAACGGCTTTTAAGATCAGAGAGATACTGTATACGTTCAGTCAGGTGTGTGTCTAAACTTCTGACTGGTACTGTATTGGTAACAAATCTTTTGAGGATTCTTAGTGGATCTGTATTACTTCAAAGCAAAACTGTGATAATAATATGTGGGTAAAAAATGAAAGAAGCATCTTAGAAATGCAGCCATGTTCATTAAAGATGAAACATCCTTCTGTGATGTGGTTCACACTGTGCATTGCAGTTCAGCCGTATAGTATCTTTACACATCTTTGACATGATTCATAAAACAACTTTGAGAAAAGAAAGCTTAACACTTAGATAATAATTTGGACCCACTTTATATTATGTTTTTAACTACTTAAGCATTTGATACAATGTACTTACTAGGTACATCTGTGCTGTTACATTGTACTTACATTTAAGTACCTGCATTTAATTACATCTTTAGTTACACTGTTAGCCTTAACCCCTAATTCTTAACCCAAACCCTACCCCTAAACCTACCCATACCTCAACCTCATTACCAGCAAATGTGAATATTGTTAGAATGTTGCAGAACAACATGTAGTTACTCAATAAATTCATTGTATTGTATGTATTTTAATGTGAGTACATAGTATTTAAAGACCCCTAATATAAAGTGGACCAATAATTTTTCTTCTGTAGTCTTCCCTAGTTAAAGTATTGTTCCTTATTTAGCTATTCTCTCTGTGATTAAGGGCATATGGCCAACCAATCATGGTGGGAAGAGTAAATTTAACTAGATATTTACATTTTATGAAGAAAATGTGAGCGGTACATGCCCATACAAATGTTTTGTGGGTGGTTATACAGTGTTATACAGTATGTGAATTTTTATCGTTTTATTGTGTGGTTGTTAGGGTGTTATGGGCACTTGCAGGTTATTTGTTGACTGGCCCAACTTAAAAAAAAAAAAAAAAAAAAACAGTCCACACAACAATCATAATTGTGTTCCTATATGACTTGGAGGAATCCTTTGTTAATCTAAATTAATGGGTTTTTGTTTGGCCCATTTTATCGTACACCAAGCAAGCATGTCCAAACAAGTGGCACGCCCAAGCTTAATACTTAGATTTAGGGGGTAGTAAATAAAAGACACAGCAGACTGCAGAGAGCTGATATGCTTTGTCTCACCTCAGGGAGAAAGAGACAGGGGGCCCTAAGGGCCAACAGCTCAACCTGGAGAGCATCTCTACCAATTTAAACAGGCCAGATAATGGAAAAAAAAAAAAAGAGAAAGAGGGAGAGAGAGAGAGAGAGCAGGGTGGAGAAACAGATGTGGATTAACAAAGAGAAAGAATTCTGTGAAATGAGCTGAGCTGAGTGCAGCAGTACAGCACAGCTTTGAAAACAGTGTAAGCAGGAAACCTCAGCAAGGCCTGCAGTGCAGTTCCTTAATAACAGCTGGGCTTTACTCATGCGGTAGGAGCTGCTAAGGTCTTTGCATTGTTCTGCTGAGGGTGTACAGCTCAGCATCCTGTCAGCTGTCAAAAGAAAACGTATGAACATACATATACACACACTGTACAAACAAGTACACCTACTCAAATACACTCAAGAACTGTCCACTGGACCATTTGCTATTTCCTGAGCAAAAGGTCACAAGACAAGCTCACAAGCTTACAAGTTTGAGTGGTTGTTGAAAAAATAGAGAATGGTTTTAAAAACTCAACCATAATGGAAAATGCCTTTTGAAGTTCTTTCCCTTATTAATACATCTCAAGGCCTATCAGATCTAATGGAAACCAAATACAGTGGCCCCAAAGGTATTTGCGTGTCATTGCATTAAGATAACAAAACATTTTCACCGATTTTGCATCGATATGACTATGCAAAGGTACTCAGAAGGCTGCTTTCTTAAACAAATATTTTTATCAAAGAATATTTGACATTATTATTATACATTGTCAACAAATTCTAGAAATGAACACTGAGAAAATAAAGAATAAATAAAAATACAATTAATAGCTTCATAAACATCAGTACTGTATGGTTAGTATCAGTAAATTGCTGACCATTAAAATAAAGAATAAATAAACATACAATAAATAGCTAAATAAACATCAGTACTGTATGTTTAGTATAAGTCAATTGCTGACCATTTAAATAAAGAATAAATAAAAATACAATAAATAGCTAAATAAACATCAGTATTACTGTTTAGCATCAGTCAAATTCTGACCATTAAAATAAAGAATAAATAAAAATAAAATAAATAGCTAAACAAACATCAGTATTACTGTTTAGTATCAGCCAAATGCTGACCATTAAAATAAAGAATAAATAAAAATACAATTAATAGCTTCATAAACATCAGTACTGTATGGTTAGTATCAGTAAATTGCTGACCATTAAAATAAAGAATAAATAAACATACAATAAATAGCTAAATAAACATCAGTACTGTATGTTTAGTATAAGTCAATTGCTGACCATTTAAATAAAGAATAAATAAAAATAAAATTAATAGCTAAATAAACATCAGTACTGTTTAGTATCAGTCAAATGCTGACCATTAAAATAAAGAATAAATAAAAATAAAATAAATAGCTAAACAAACATCAGTATTACTGTTTAGTATCAGCCAAATGCTGACCATTAAAATAAAGAATAAATAAAAATAAAATAAATAGCTAAATAAACATCAGTATTACTGTTTAGTATCAGTCAAATGCTGACCATTAAAATAAAGAATAAATAAAAATAAAATAAATAGCTAAATAAACATCAGTACTGTTTAGTATCAGCCAAATGCTGACCATTAAAATAAAGAATAAATAAAAATAAAATAAATAGCTAAACAAACATCAGTATTACAGTTTAGTATCAGTCAATTTCTGACCATTAAAATAAATAATAAATATAAAATAAATAGCTAAACAAACATCAGTATTACAGTTTAGTATCAGTCAATTTCTGACCATTAAAATAAATAATAAATAAAAATAAAATAAATAGTTAAATAAACATCAGTACTGTTTAGTATCAGTCAAATGCTGACCATTAAAATAAATAATAAATAAAAATAAAATAAATAGCTAAATAAACATCAGTATTACTGTTTAGTATCAGTCAAATGCTGACCAATTAAAATAAAGAATAAATAAAAATAAAATAAATAGCTAAATAAACATCAGTATTACTGTTTAGTATCAGTCAAATGCTGACTATATTAATACTGCCGAGTCAAGAGAAAAACAGCGGCAGCTGTGTTACACCATATTCTGCTATACAAGTTCAGGGGAAACTTTCAATGGTGGAAAACCAGACTTTTAAATATTACATTTTATAAATACAATGACTGGAATTGTTCGGTTGAAGGGGGTACCAAACTGTGAACCCTGAACAGTTTGGTGAACACATGTTTACACATTAGCTTCTACTCAGCTGACAAGCAATGAAAGTAGCTATGTGATTAGCTAGTTAGCTGTAAGCTCGTTGTCATGGAGAGTAAAAGACGGATGTTGTTTATTTACTTTCCAGGATTGTGCCTCACCAACTAGGTAACAGCATAGCATGAAATCAACACTCACCACACACAATCCACCACCGCACCGTTGTCTGCTGAGCTGCAAAAAGATGCTCTGATGTTTACCTTTCAATCTGCTACATTACTGACTGCACTGACAAACTATACACTGGCTAACAGCAAACTGACATGAGTGACATGGTTGTCAGGGACAGGGTTAACGTTATATTAGTAATATTGAAAAGGGAAAATTATGGGGTCATTGTTTATTAACTTTCCAGTATGTATTTCACAAACTAGACAGCAACTTACCGACACACTGCTTAACTGGCCCTGTCTGCAGAGCCACCGTCAGCTCTGTAAATAATGGAGCCAGAGCGCACTCTGCTGGACAAACTACGTAATGACACCAATTCTAAAGCATTATTTTCTGCATTATATGTTTTGAAAAAAAGTTTTCATATCGGCGCATATTGGTAAAATATACGCCGATACCGATATATCGGTGAAAGGCTAATATCGTACGATAATATCGGCCGACCGATATATGGCACTGTGTGGTCGGGCACTAACAGATACACAGTGGTACCATACATTAAACTAATGGTATATGCCGTATATTATGACTTGTGTCTATGACCACGTTTACATGCACTTAGAAAATGGCTTATTCTAGGGTTTTTGCAGAAAGCTCCATTCTGAAATGACATGTAAATAAAAATCGGCATTTTTCTTACGGAGTTTAAGGGATTAAGAGAAAGTGGTTTAACACACCCAGGTTTGTCCCGAAGAACATGGCTTATGTGGCCAAGAAAACGCATTAGCGTCATTCCAACAGGTTTTTGAAGAGTGCACATGTGAACGGAGCCATACATCATATCAACAAGTCAACACAGTGGAAAGAATTCAACATTTCTGGTGGTACAGTGGGAAAAGCACATACAGTATAAACTATACCCATTTATACACACCAATGTAAAATATTGATGGTCCCTCACGTTTGCGTATATGCACTTGTACAATGGGGAATCCCAGACTTAGGGAAATTGCAGCGGAAGTCTGCTGCAGGTTGCATAAGAAAATTTAAGTAAACAAACACAGCAACAGATCCCATGTTTGTTATTTACAGAAGCATCGCAGGGAAATTATGTTGCTGTGGAGAAAGCTGCTTACTGACCGAGCCACATAAACAGTATACAGAAGTAAAGGGAAAGCCGATAACACAGTGCATGTTAACAAACATGCCAGTTTCGAGTATTAGCAGCTTTCTTGCAATAAACAGCTTCCTGGTGTCCATGTAAACAAACTCACTATCAACTTGAAGGGAAAGACCTCCTTAATGTAAAAATTAGTGACTTTGTGGCAGGATATATTTTCAACTGCCAGCATTCATCACCAATAATATGTAAGAATTTTATAATAGAATGCTAAACGTAATGGGCAGATTTGAACATGCCTGCATTTTATCCACCAATAATATGTAGGATTTTATATGTAAATTAGTTTAGGAATCTTGGCCACGTTCAAGCACCATTATATGAAGGATAAATGACAAATGATCAGATTACAAATCTGAATAAAAATTCTACACCATTAAATATGTAATACAACACGCTCGTTGTATCTGCTCACAATTTATATGTGAGGAATTTTAGCTCAAGAAGGAAATTATGATTAATTCTGGGAATTTTGAAAGAATTATAGTGTACGTCTGATCACTCGGTCTGATCACGGAGTTGATATGATGCATCTGTTAAATCTTTAGAGTAATACTATTCTCATGGCCATTGAAAACAGTATCACAAATATGTTGAAATATGGTTAGAGCGCGGAGCATAGACCTTTAAGGATCAATTCACAAGAATATTTATCAAAATATACCACAGTTAAATCCTCCTTGAATACAAACAAGACTTTATTTCTAATCTACAACATCAAACTAACTAACACACAGACAAACGTGAAAAACAGGCTGGTGAGTGAACTGTAACAGAAGGTGAATGGAAATGATCCGTAACATAGAAAACTGAACTTTATGGAGTCTATAGACTATGCCCTGAACCATTGGTACTTCATTTAGTATACCTTGATTTGCAATCAGGTTACCCAAAGTATTTAATTAATACACCAGCACTTTCAAGCAAAAGTCTGGAGGTGTAAATGTAACATTATTATTATTATTATTATTATTATTATTATTTAACTAAATAATGGTGTCTTACCATAAAAATTCCTGATAGATTTACGGGACTTTGACCTGTTTGTAGGCTATACTGATTTTATTTTAATTTATTTTCATGTTTGAATTTGTATTTATTATTCACTGAAAAATGTGTGCTTGACATTTCACATTTTGCTTGACACCTCCTGCCTTCAGAATAATGGTCAAGGTATACTAAATGAAGTATCGATGGTTCAGGGCATAGTCTATAGACTCCATAAAGTTCATGCAGATATTAATATCAGAAATACCAGGAGAAACCACAGTTAACAACATATTCCACAGCTAATGTAGCCAACAAATTAATCTTCATCTGGTAAGAAAAAAAAAGAATGAAATAAAAATATTTTAAATAATAGCTGTATAATAATAATAATAATAATTATATATATATATATATAATATAATATAATATAATATAATATAATATAATATAATATAATATAATATTATTAATATTAATATTAACTATAAATGTAAAAGTAACTTTTAAAAATGGCCATTTCATTACGTTTTGACACACTACCGGTTTAAGCCCCACCCACACACAGTTCTATCCAGATACAGAGACAGATACAGATCATTTTGTCATATGAACAGATACAGATACAAATACAGATAATGGTTTCGCTGCACACCCCTACTGCGGGCCTCTGTGTCTTCCTTTTAAGAACTTGGAAGGAAAATATCAGTGTAAATCCTGGATTCAAATTGTTCTGCATAGAAATTGTTCATTCTTCTGCCCATAATATACTACATTAACTTGAACTATATCTGGCTATATTACCTCTTCATAGTTCAGATGCTAGTTCAGCCTTACTGTCTCAGTGATGTAAGACCTCAGAGCTTCAGTGCAGAAGCACAAGAGGGCACAGAGGTGTCAGCAATAGAAGGTCAAAGGCCTCTTCACAGCACACCTATTTAGCTTGGTGCTAATGAGGCTAGCTGACACAGAATGAATAATTTCAGGCAGTGTCATGGTCCTCTTAGCACTATCCTTCCTAATTTTCTTATGGAAGCAGTAACCTGCTTACATTTTTTTTTTTTGTTTGTTTCTATCGCCCTTGTTCACTTGGCCCCTCCACTGCTGAATTTGTATTAGAGTCAGGCATATTCCTGGCCCCTCTCTTCCATGGCCAGGAAATTGTAAACCATGCCCTATCCAGTCCCAAAGGCCAGTTTAGCCCAATGACATTTGTCAGGTATTACTGAAGAAGGCAAAGAAGTGGCCATTAATTCAGCAGGAAATAACTAAAGGGGTATCTGCTTTAAGAGCCTCCCTTTCAATAGTCTAGAGAGCACCAAACAATGTCATGGTCAAATTAAGAGTGTCTTTTTATGAGAAACCAAGTCAGTGGGGATTGACTGAGGCATAATGAAGGAACACTTCTGCCTTTGGGGTGGTGTGGCATTGTTGTTAAAGATCTAGGCTGGAAATTGAAAGTATATACGTTTGAACCCTGAAAGGGTGATCCTAGTGTACTGCCAACAGCATGAGAATCTGCTAAATTACTACTTGCAATAGGCACAGATTTTGGGGGCAGAAAAGAATCCTATGCCACTGCTACTTGCTAGTCAATCACAAAGGAACCTATAGCACAATTCATCTTCAATGCAGTGGCCATTACTCCCTATTCGTCACAATGATGCATTTGAGGGCAAACATTGTCCTGCTAACAAAAAAAGCTTACACCAGCCTAAAATTGTTTGCTGGTCATAGTTGGAATCCCAGTCTGACCAAACTGGTGATAAACAGATCTAAACTGGTTTGATTTGCTGCTTTGAACTCTACATGAAAAGCTCTTGCAGAAAACATCTTGTTTTGCTCTTAGCACTGGCACTGTGCACATAAATGATACGTAAATTATCCGAATTGTCTGGAATAGGATGTCGGGGAAATGCTGATGCTTCACTACAGCAGGTTGTGTTAATGCGGCTTATCACAAGTCCCATCTGGGTTTGTTTCATAAAAAAAAAAAAAAAAATTACGAGGTTAAGAAGTTTTTTCTGACATGGAATTGCTTTTATGTGTTTGTGGTGTGTGTGTCAGTATAATGACCCTGGACACAGTGCAGAGGTTCCACCCTATGCTGACCAGTGTTCAGCATTCAAACCTAGCTGAATTATGTCATAATCTAATGTGAAAATTGGTAAATGCGTTAATCGCGAATCGTGATTAGGAAAAATGAACGTGTTTAACATTTTTAACTAATCGCATACATTAACGTATTAATTTCGATAGCTCTAGTAAATACTTATTGTTTTATTGTGTAAATACTGCCTTATTGAGCCCAATAATTTTTTTCTGTCATCATTTTCTCACCTACATGTAATTCCAATCCCAAATGGCATTTGTTGAATTTACAACAATGGCAGTACAATGAGGTTTAAAAGCTTAATAAAGCACACAAAAGTGTCATAATAGTAGTCCATGCAATTTGTAAAAGAAGATTTTTACTTACATTTTAAGTGCCTCACTTTAACCCAGATTGTTATTTTTTTAAAAGGAGGGACAAGTTGAAATGAACTTTTGTGGTAATCAGCATTATGCTACAAATGCTGTCGATTGCGGTTAATTTGTATTGAACTTGGAATAGTCATTTTTGATTCTAAAATCAAATCAAAATATTTGCAAACTCCATAAACAGCACTGAAATCCAGTATCATGGTGACATCTATAGCATCAAATCTCATTGGTTCTTGCAGCCTCATGACTAATGTCATGTTGCAAGAACCAGTGAGGTTGTGACATGTCGTCATGATGTTTGGTCACAAGATGCATAGGAACCAATGAGGTTTGTGGTTATTAACATTGCCGCTATATTGGATTTCAGCATGGTTTATGGACTTTTTTAATGATTTGATTTGAGAGTCAATAACGAATTAGTAAATTATGACAGAATTTTCATTTTTGGGTGAACTATTCCTTTAAAGTCATCGTTTTATTTGGTCAGTTACAGTTTCTTCTCACAGTGGCCAAAAGTCTTAAAATATAATGTATAATTTTCTCAATAAGTCGAGGGGGTACAAACTTAAAAATTTCCAGAAGTGTTTGGGACATAACTTCCATAGTTATAATAGTATAAGCCCCTGTCCCTATATCCCTCATGCTGCATCAGACAGAACACAAGAGATCTCATGCTGGCAGGCAGTGTCAAGTGAGGAAAGTCTGCTTTTACTGGTGCTCTGATGTCTCCATTATTGAAGCAGTGATGACTTAGAAGATATGTGATGTAAACAGACACGGCGAGGGAGCGAGCGTGTACATTTTTCTGCTGCCATGCATAATGTGGGTGTCGGGAATAGCCGAAGGCACTTTTACAGCACCTGCCGTTCTGGCTCCATCATTGAGTCTTTCTTTATGATTAAGATGCAATCATTGCTCCTTTGACAGACTGTGAAATTGAAGTAAGGAGGCAGAAATGGATGGTCAGATAAGCAGCGTTCAGTGCCTGAAGTCAGCGGACTACGCCGTGCAGCTAATAGCTCCTCTTACAGACACAGATCATATCACGAACGTACGCTTTAGCCAATGAGGTATGGCCAATTTGGCTGTTCCGCATAGCTCAGATGCAGGCTTGCTGAAAATGTATCTAGGCTGCAGTCCTGAAGACTGTGAATCTCCCATCAGAATCAGCTCAGGAGATCTGCTTTACTTTATAAATGCATGTTTCTGGTCTTGTACTCGAATTCACATTGCGCATTATTCAAAGTATAAACTGTCTGTTGTAATCTTTAATCAGAATGTAATAACTTGCTTGCTCATTCTAGTATATAATGACATTTTTCAAGATCCAAATGATTCCTGATGGATGAAATTCATTTTTTTTTTTTTTTCCAATCATAAATATGTCAGATTACACTTATAATCTTAAGTAAACAGCATTTCAGATATATTATTGTGCACAATACATCATTGGATGTAATTATATAGAAAAAAAGATTTTCATAATCTTTCATTAAAATGTTACATTTCTCCTCTTCTGAAACATTTCTATTCAGCTGAAATAACCAAGGCCGCATGGGAATGGAGAAATAATATTAACCAATTATATAATAGCCTCATACATTTAATAAATCCTCATAAATTTCTAACTTTTTACAATCCAATCAAATCCCAGTGGATAAGTTTCCTGCTAAATGTATGGTTTCGCTCAGATTCGGAAATACAGGATCACAGTATGTAAAATAAATGCATTGTGAATGCATGTTTTAATATGACTAAAAGCAGTGGCGATTTCTCAGGGCCAGCAAAGCCTTCTCTGCTGGCCTAACATGCCAAATAAATAAATATTTTTTATCCTTTCATTCTCAATCACCTTTTTGCCTATGTATTTTTAATCGCATTCCACTCTTAATTAATCTCCTGTCAGAATGTATTACTTGATGCTTACAAGCAAAGTGTGACAACTGTTTCACAAATCGCATGCCCGAAGCTAAGCTGGTTAGCCGAAGCAGCGGGTGAGTTTGAGCTCCACCCAGTCAGGCCTTCAGAATTTCCACAGAATCCCTCAACAGTGCAAATGAATGAGCAACTAAAGTTAGATTGTCAAATTCATCAGCCAATCAGATTGATTTATTTGTTCTTGGTGGGTTTGATCTTTAGGATATGTCCCGGTCAAGGCCTTCTATCTGGCCTTGAGTGATGCAATCACGCTTTAAATGATGTACGTAATTCAAGAGCGAAAAGCGCGAGATCTTGCTGACGAGTCGGCTGTCATCACTGTTGCCGTTGAGAAAGAGATCCTTATGGATTTCAAAATACGAGATGTTCTGCATTACCGTGTGATTGCTTGATTTATTAAACAGGAAAGGAGGACTGATTTTCACTTTCACAAAATATATATTTCACACTGATTTTCACAAAGTAAAAAGCACTTTGTTATTGTATTGTATTGTTATAGCAACATCAGGAGTTTTCTAAGTGTGAAGTAGGCTGCTTGAGCATTCAGTGTCGGATCAAGTTTTGAAAAGTAGTGCTGCATTCCATTCAATTCGGAAAGTCAGATTTTACAGCTTTCTACTAGGAAAAGTACAATGGAATGCATCTTGAAGTCAGAATTACAACTTGTTGGCTCGTGGAGAAATTCTCAACTCCGATTTCGCTGAGATGCAGGGGCATGATGTCACACAAACATGTCGACACTCAGGGAGATAAAGTAAGTGATAAACATTCACTATATTAAGTAATATTGATAAATGAGTTCGTTTCCACATTACATGATATTAAAACTTGTTTAACATATGCTTGCAGAAATAGGTGTATAAAACATAGTAAATTATCATCTATTTTGATAATCGTACACCTGAATCACAAATGCTAGAGCTGCAGCATTGTTTATCAGTTGGGTTGCTAGGAGACATCTCTAATGAGAGTCAAACCCCTGCTAAGCTAACGGGAGCATTGCAGTTCTGAAAATCGGGGAATAGAATGCATTTATGGTCGGAGATATCAAATAGGAATATCCCACATCCAACCTGAATGGAACGCAGCATAACCATGTACCCTGACGAAACGAAATTTATTGCAAGCAACATTTAAATCACAAATATTATTAGATAGATTTTTCCAGGTATTACAGACCTCCTTGGTAGATTCATATGAAAAATTATGATTTTTGAATGTCTGTTCGGGAGATGTTCATTTCACAAAACAGTCATGCTGCAGTTAAAATTATATTAAGTGTGGTTTCATGTTCTGGCTTTCGTGTGTGGATGTGTTTTTAAAATGTCAATTGGTATTACTAGTTAGCTGCAACATAATGTATGATGCCCAAAGGCATAGGGTGTCTTGTTCATTGTGAAACTGTGTTTTCTTAATGGCATGAATCACACTGAAGGCCTAGACTTTAAATGCATGGCCCGCCACGGACTAAAAGTCAGCCTAACAAGCAACAATGACAACATGTTAAATCGACACCTACAAGGTTAAATTACATCTTTCTTATTTAAAGAAATAGTTCACCCAAAAATGCAAATTCTCTCATCGTTTACTCACCCTCATGCAACCCCAGATGTGTATGACTTTCTTTCTTCTGCTGAGCACAAACGAACATTTAGACAAAGAATATCTCAGCTTTGTAGGTCCATACAATGCAAGTGAATTGGGTCCAACACCTTTAAGCTCCAAAAAGCACATAAAGGCAGCATAAAAGTAATCCATAAAACTCCAGTGGTTTAATCCATATCTTCTGAAGTGATCCAATAAATTTTGGTTGAGAACAGACCAAAATGTAGCTTATTTTGTACATCTTACCATTGTAGTCTCTAGACAAGAACATGATTTCAAGCTTGATTACACTTCATAGTGTTTGACACATGCACAGAGCACTAGATGGCTGTAGGAATTGTTATAGAGCTTGAAATCATGATCGCCAAGGAGACTGCAGATTCCAAGATTTATAGTGAAAATGTAATTACAATTTGGTCTGTTCTCACATAAAACCAAATGCATCACTTCAGAAGACATGGATTAAATCACTGGAGTCTGATGGATTACTTTGATGCTGACTTTATGTGTTTTTTGGAGCTTCACATATTTGGACCCTATTCACTTGCATTTTATGGACCTATAGAGCTGAGCTATTCTTCTAAAAATCTTTGTTTGTGTTCTGCAGAACAAAGAAAGTCATACACATCTTAGATGGCATGAGAGTGAGTCAATAATGAGAGCATTGTCATTTTTGGGTGAACTATTCCATCAACTCTAAATTTACTACTTCACAATGTAGACATTGTGAATATAAAGACTCACATCAACATAGCACTGCTGACTAATCCTGCTGCCAGCACACACCAAAGACACTAAGGAAGATTAAAGGTGACATTCCAGTATGTGTCCTTTCCAGCTCAATTCCCATGCTTGTAATCCAGGGAACAAAGGAAATCGTTGATGCTTCAGTTGATTCAAACGTGTCTGATCACCGATCGCTTATAAAAGTCAGAGCCAAAGGACACTAATTAAGCGGAGAGCAGAATTACTAATGGGTATTGTATATGTTTAGCACAGATGTTTAGACTCATTTTTGCTCACTTTATCTCCTTTACGGCTCTTTATTTTGGGAAGAATTGTCATATTAGTGCATGAATAATCAGTCAATTTTACTCTGAAGGAAATGGCCTTAATGTGAGCATGTCGGCAAGCTTTCATCAGTGGTTTTAAAGAAATTTCTTTAATAACACACAGCGAGAAATCTACTCAAAAAGCACAGACTTTAATAATACATCATTTACTGTGAATTAACTACACTTAATAGCTCCTTAATAAGATAATATACCATAGCAATTACACACTAATCATCTAATTTTGCTTCAACCTCCATCATAATAGCTCTTAAAAGGATAGTTCACCCAAAATGAAAATTCTGTTATCATTTTCTCACCCTAAAGTTGTTCCAAATCTGTATGACTACGTGTGTATCCACCTTTATATAGAAATAAATACAGGTTTGGAACAACATATGGGTGAGTAAATGGCAGAATTTTCATTTTTGGCTGAAATATTTGATTAACCATAGATGTTTAATAGAAGTAAAGTAACTGCGGCAGCCCTTGTTCATATTCTGAAGGTATTGTATCTAAAACATCTGTTCTCTCTCTTCAGTGTGCAGGCTAAGTGCTGTGTCAGAATGAGCTACATTGTTACCCACGTCACATTTATCGGCAGGGCAGCACATTTCTGCAAGTAATGCCTCCCTACTTATTTAGCAGACCATATGCCACGCTGGCACATGCTTCCTTATGGTCCTAGCAGAGGAGCGACGTGAGGAATACCAAAACAGGCTCTAGGAGATTGACAAGGGAGGTAAAACGGAGGCTTCCAGCTGAGAACAAAACATCAGCAGGCTCTGCATCTTTTCTCAGGAGTCCTAGATGTCAGGACTTCAGATAAACATTCAGAAAAATTACTCTTCAGAGCAATGTGGGTGTACACGCAAGTATCAGTGGCGCAGTGTCAGACAAGCAGCAATCTGGCAGTCCTTTTGCTTCTGAGCTTCATTCTGTATGTGCAATTTCAGTATGTACGTACGTTCGTTTTTTTTTTTTTTTTGGTTTTTTTTCGTTGAATGGACAAACGTGAAGGTTTTTTTGTTTGTTTGTTTGTTTTCAGAAAAGAATACCAGTGCTGGGAAAGTAAAAAAATAAATAAATAAATAATAAATAAAAATTAAATAATGATTTATGCGAAGATTCTAGAAAGATGTGTGGTGTAGCATAATGGCAAAAGATCTATTCTGCTAAGTGAAAGGTCTCCTCAGGGATTCATTCTCTCTCCACTGCTCTTCTCCCTGTACACAAATGACTGCACTGCAAAAGAACCCACTGTCAAGCTCCTGAAGTTTGCAGACGACACCACGGTCATTGGCCTCATCCACGACGGTGACGAGTCTGCATATAGATGGGAGGTCGATCAGCTGGCTGTCTGGTGCGGTCACAACAACCTTGAGCTGAACATGCTTAGAAACTTGCCACAGGAGATGCTGACACAGTTCTACTCGGCCATCATTGAGTCTGTCCTGTATACATCTATAAATGTCTGGTTTGGTACAGCCACCAAATCAGATAGAAGGAAACCGCAACAGAGAGTCAGGACTGCCGAGAGGATTATTGGTGCCCCCTGCCCACACTCCAAGACCTGTACGTCAGGTAGCATCACTCTGGACCCCACACTGCCCACTCCCTCTATGAACTGTTGCCCTCTGGCCGATGCTACAGAGCACTGAGCGCCAGGACATCCAGATACAAGGACAGTTTTTAACTTCTCCTCAAGACATGTTGTGACAGGTGTGATGTCAAATGCCACTGGCTCTTTGGCTCTTGCATATCTTGCAAGATTGCAACACACCAAGTTTGAATGTATCTTTTAAAATTAGATATGAGAGCCATGAGGAGGTGAAGATTTAACTTAAATTGTTGTCTGTTCCTCACACACAGCTATTGTATAGCTTCAGAGCACTTGCATATGAGTCGTATGGAATACTTTTAGTCCATAGGTAGGTAACTTTATCTGCCTATTATGTTTTTATGTATTGTTGTGTAATGGATAGGTTTAAGAGTGGAGTTAAGGGTCTTGAAAATATATATTATTATAATTTTACTAGTATATTTACAATGTTAATATATTGGTTGAACCCACTTCTGTGTTCTTCATCATTCAAACATGTTATGTTACAATATCCGTAGATTGCAGAGGCTCTGATGGAATGTCAGCAAGCGACGTTTCCCTTATTAGACTGCTCTGAATATGTGTACTGTTTATCACTTTGAAAAAATGTCTCAGCTAAATGACAAATTGGTAATCAGCAAGAGCCAGCAAATATGAGCACAATGCAGAGTGACTGCAGCCATATACCTGTTTGACCAGGAGAAAATTAAAAGAACAGGTTAGTACTGAAGTTGAGCTGGAATTATGGCATGCATGCTTTTTTGTTAGTTCTTTGCATGCTGGGCAACCAGCCAACAAACAAGTGAAAAGTATTTTGCAAATATTGAAAAAGTGTTCAAGGAATAGTTGCATCTTAGTTTTGGAAAACATAAGCAATATTTATAATCCCAAATGCTTTGTGCTGAGATATCATCTTTAAATATGTAGATTTGTTTTTGGAATCATGAAAAAAAAAAAAAAAAAAAAGAAATTAATACAGTGCCTGTTTTCCAAAGTTGTCTTTTGGGGGTTTATTTTTGACAATAGGTGAAACGTTGCAAATGCAACTCCAATTTAAAACAGATTCTAGAAAAATATCCAGGCAAAATATGCAGCATATGCAGGAAAAGCTATACTCCTACTGGCTTCCAATATCTCACTGTGCCAGCATGTTTTTTAACTATACTTATCGATTTTGTGCCTGTACCGTTTCCTGTGTCATCATAACAGGTAATAAATTCTGCCAACGAATCTGGATTTCAGAAGTCCAAAAGACCCAGCAGATCTTTGTAGTAGATTTGTCAAAAGTACCAATAATTCTGTGTAAAGTCGATCCTAAAATAAAAACAATGAAAGGATCCTTACAGCGTTTCTGCATTATCTGCAGTACCGAGTACTGACTCAATTTGGTATCCAGATGATGTCTGACTGCTTTATTACTGACTGTTTATTTGAAAATTTACTTTGGAAAAACTAGAGGCAATGTTTACATAATTAGGAAAAACTTGAAATGTAGTTTAATGTAATTTGATAATATTTAATTTTTTTAATTAATAATTACTTTATAAAAACTAGAGGAAATGATTACATAATTGAGAAAACCCTGAAAGCTAGTTTAATGTAACTTGTTAATATTAAACTTTTTAAATAAATAAGAGTTCAATGGCATATTCTATTCTTTTTTTTTTTTTTTTTTATGGTATTGAAATTGCTATCAAGGATTGAGAAAATTTACTGATAATTGTAATGTCTACTGAAATTTCTGTAATGTAGACCACATCAGGTGTTCAAACGTCAACCCTACGTATTTAACATTTTCCTTTGTGACTTTGCTGTTTTATGACTCAGAAAACCCATGTAGTTGTTGGGATATTTTGCAACTACGTACTTTTGAGAGCCTATAGTTCCCTATCTGTCACTCACTCGACGTTGTGTCGATGTAATGACACTAGGGGTCGCTCTCGGGAGCCTCTGATCTTTGAGAAAAGGCCAATGGGAATTGGCGAGTGGAATTTGCATGCCACTCCTCCGGATATACGGGTATAAAAAGAGCTGGCTCGCAACCACTCATTCAGATTTTTTCTTCGGAGCCGAGCGGTGTTGATTCGACTGATTCGACTGATTCAGCCTGTAAGTCCACGTCGTCCTTGGTGACCAAGGCTTACAGTGCCGCTGGACAGGCTGCTTCTGCCCTGCACGCCATGGCCCTCCTGCAAGTGCACCAGGCCAAAGTGCTGAAAGAGCTGCACAAGGGTAGTCCTGACCCGGGAGTGATGCAAGAGTTGCGCTCGGCAACCGACCTCGCCCTCCGGGCGACGAAGGTCACGGCATGGGCTCTCAGCAGGCGATGTCCACCTTGGTGGTCCAGGAGCGCCACCTGTGTCTTAACCTGGTCAAGATGAAGGATGAAGGATTTCCTGCAGCAGCGGGAATCGATCTCCAATGGCATGCGCATCGTAGTCACGCAAGGGGCAATCGGTGAAGATTGTGTTCGTAGGATGAGTGTGTGCGTTCTGAAAGTCAGGAACAGATTCGTAGAAATCCTCCGTTGAAGCTAGTGAGATGCAGAACAACGCCCAGCAGAGATGAGCGTACTTAACTCCTGACACGCAGGCAGAGACGATGTATCCTCCATGGAAGACCAGCTGACACACAGCAATACTGGAAGGCAACCACACACCTGACACGCAGTCAACCAACAGATACATGAAACAGGACCAACTAAGCAGAGAGAGTGAGATTAGTACTCAACATCAAACAACAATCTAGCAAAAATACTGAGAAACATGAATCATGTGCCTTTAAACATGAATCATATCAGATTATGAGCTTAGAAGCACATACCATAAATTAATACCCTATATTAGAGTTTGTGCAAGATCTGCTATGGTGAGAATTATTTTTCACATCATTCATGTTGATGTATTAATAAAGCACATTTTGTTCAATATGGCAATATTTATTTCAAAAGCATACGTTTTTTAGCACTTTTGTGTTAGTGTTGTTAGGAGACTAGTTCAGTGTATTCTCGTAATGGAATAATATTTCATGTTGAGACTCATGATATTTGACTCACTGATGCAATCTTTTTCAGATGTTTATTCTGTGTGATGCCCATCAAATTTGAGCACTTCACTCACCTGCTCACAAACTCCGGTGTTTCAGATCCAATACAGAATATGTTTTCAAAAGATTTTCTGTTATGTCAGATATCTTTTTTTAGTAATAAGGTAATGTCTTCAAAAAAAAAACAAAAAAAAAAGACTAAATAATTAACACTCTTCTTTTGGCTACTGTCTTCTTTTGGCTACTTACATTATGATCACTCATTAATAAAAATTCTGTCATTTAGTCACCCTCACGTTTTTCAAAACCCACATGATTAAGTGATTTAACTGAATACGAGGATACATTGAAATGTTGGTGCTGCTGCTTTTTCCCCATCCAATGAAAGTGAGGTCAGTCCCTAACATTATTCCTGACATCACCTTTTCTGTTCCATGGAAGAAAGTCATGCAGGTTTTGAACAACATGAAAAAGAGTATATGACAATTTGACATTTAGATGATCTATCTATTCAGTATATTGTTTTATTCACTTTTATCAAGGGATTTTAGGTAAATAATTTTTAGAGAGCATAACTATTTTGAAAAAAATTACTCAAATCAAGTCTTTTGGCTAAAGAGATTTTTTTATTTTGTTGACAAATATTATAAATTGTCATGCTGTAAGGGGGAGGCCACCCACTGGCCCAAGGACGGTATCCAATGGCATGGCTGAAGGTCTCCTGCGCATTCTGTCTTATCGTGCGCATTAAGTTCAATTTATTTCGTTCCAATTAAATAACAATATTATTCGTTTTTATGATTCCCGTTTATTTTATCTGACTCCAATTATAAAAGGTTTTATAAGGTTTAACATTTGATCATCGTATTTAATTCTATTTTATATTGTACTCGTTTATTTGGATTCCTGTCGCTTAGAGAGTCTCGCGCCGGCCGTGTACGCGGATCTTACGGTCACAAATACATCAGTATTGGTCATTAAAACAGTAATTGACTAAATACTATTTAGATGGCTGCTCACGCTTGTCCGTTTATCTAAAAGTATTTTGTTTAGTCCCCTTAGATAGTAAACACTTAATTAGAGTAACATTATTTCTACCCAGAGGCCATGACCACTAAATTTACAAAGATAGACCAACAATAACTAAGTTAAAATAGCTTTATATAATCATGCCATAGTTTCCTGTGTACACATAGCTAGAAAATATTACAATAACCAGAGGTTTAGACTTCACCCTATTTAGGCTTGGTCGACAACTTCATGTTGTCTTAAACGGAAATTCCATATCGAGCCTGTACACTCTAAGTACACTTGAACTAATACCAATTTGTTAGTCGGAGATCTAAAGTCTCAGTCAGTGTGCCCCATGCTCAAATCAGAACTGAGCTTTAGTCCGCTACTAACTTGGTCGTAGATTTGCGGAAACATGGACTTACGTAATCTACTAAAGACAATAATTTCAGAATAAATCAGAATAAACTCAAATGTAACAATTTATTTACCAGGTAAAATAATACATTCATAAATTCAAATTAGTCACAAATAAGTCAAATTTAAACATTTATTGAAACATAAGAATTGCATACCTGGTAGAGAACACTACACACAGCAATGGTGTGGGATATCTGACTACAGACTCCCCAATTCCTTTGTCATCTCTCCTTAAGTACCAAACGATCCTATTGTTATTTCAGGTGTGTGTGTGTGTGATGTTATTCAGGATTTGGTTTACAATTTAGGAGGTTGTAAGTAGACCTTTGAAACTTGTGATTGAGTAGGTCCTTTGATGTTTACAAAGAATGCACCTAATCTGCATACAGCATCTGGTCCCTGATAGAATGCTGTATTTTACTAAGTTCTTAATTCTTACTTGTGATTGACTTTGCTGAAAGGGAATGAGACCGTTTTACCAGTTGCACTGAGACCTCTTGAATGATACCAAACATGTATGATCAGAAAACCTTTTACATTACAGAACAGGATAAGTCATAACTTAGTTGTTGGTGACCCGAAAGTGACCTGAGGTGAGAGAGGGGGCAGATGTGAGTGAGATTTGTGTTTTATCAATTTGTGTCTCAGTTGGGTGTGTTGTCTCAGGTGGAGATGCTCCTCTGTGTGAGAGTTTTATGATGTTGGTTCTCGCAGGGTTCTTTGACTTTTACCGGAAATAGCGCCTTTTGGGCGTAGACATTCTGGTGCCAGCCTTACAATGCATTTTACAACAAAAGACAATAAATTTGGGTATATTTGATATGCACACACAAACACTGGAATTGGACAAAACAGCTGGAGCTCTTTGTCATTTTGCTTGAGTGTGTTGTATATAACTTACTCTTTGCCACTGCATGGTGTCGTGTCAGTTGTCTGGGATAGATACTTCTAGTCAGGGCAAGTATCCAGTATCCTTGCAACTCTTTGGTCCTCCTGTACCTTACAGCCCTATATACTTCCTGAGTAAATAAGTGGAATACACATTGTTTCCAGAGTTAACATACATATTCATTGTGAGTAACATTGAACTGGTCTGCCATAACACATAAAAATGTAAAAAATACCAAATATAATGCCTTTAAAATAAATATTTCCTTATTGAACAAAATGTGCTGTATTAAATACATTAATTTACATAAATAATGTGTAAGAATCAAGGTTTTGAAGACAAAAACATGTATTTCCCATCATGTAGCCAGGAGTTTCAGTCTAGAAACTTAGTTTCGATTAAAATAGCAGACTCTAATAACTGATCCCTGGAACACCAAACAACACACCTGACTAGAAAGCTAATTATCAGGACTTTCACAGAAAAAAAATTTCAACTTTCAACATTTAACATGTTTAGAAATGAGAGAAAATTATACAAACTTTAAGTCGCAGTGTGATTTATTCCACTGATTGCATCTGCTTCTTATAAAGTTTAGAAGTCCTAACTTGTCAAGAGACCATGTTGAAAAGAGAACTTGTTCCCGCCCAAATTCTAAAACAAAACGTGATTGGTTGAAGCTAGAACATGCTAGGATTGGTCAGCATAATAGGGCTGTTTTCTGATCATCTTAAGTAGACAGTGGGCGGAGTCCACCTATTTGTGGATTGTGTGAACATCTTGCAGCTAGAAGTGTTTCAGAATCCACAAATGTGTGCTGCAATCCACAAATGCACAGGAAGCGATCCACAAATAAATGCGCATGATTCACAAATGAATGCTAGGCAGTGATGTTTTTGTGAGTAAAAAAAAAAAAAAGATTAGCAAATCTCATTTTATTTATTTGTGAATTCACTTTATTTTTGTGGAACGCCTAACATATATTTATGGATCTCATTCTATTTATTTGTGAATTAATTTCATTTAGCAAAACTCCTTACATTTTTTGTGTATCTCATTCAATTTATTTGTGAACCAACTTTTTATTTGTAGATCTCTTTCCATTTACTGTATAAAACATAAACAAAAGTCATAGTCGCAATGCAAAAGTGGGTAGCAGGTCTGTTTGAAAATGGTCGCAGACAGCAGGAAAAGAACAATGCCATGATTCTCCCTCCATTAAAATTTTTGGATAATCTTTTAATAAAAGGCTAATTTAATTATAATCTCTCATTCAACGTTTTAACGTAATGCTAAATATGCTTCTCATCTGCAACACAATATTTTAGTGGTCCAACTGAAGCCTGTTTTTTGCATGAGCCATCACAGCCAATGATCTGCTCTGCTCTAATTTACTGTATTTCTGGAGCGCATGAGCTTCAACTAGGCTTCCCTTGATATCACAGCACAGATCACAAAACTGATGCGACCCAATTATAATGAGAATTTTCTAGTTTAAAGTGCTATGGAGGAAGTCCTCTCAAACAGAACATGAGGAGCCATCCATTAACTTTCCTGTGCTTACACAAACTAATCTCATAGTAAAAACGTGAATCTATATACATTTTTGTAAAACTTGTTGTATGTGTCTCCAGGTACAATTCCCTGCAGTTTCCAGGTGAAATGAACTCTAGAGGCGCTACAAATACTGTGTGTTTTATTCACCTTCACTCAAATCATTACTTCAGTGGCTGATTATGACTTTATAAACACATATTTTTCTCTCTATTACTCAGAACCTGCTATGTTATGATATCGAGACATTTTTACTCTAATGCATCTTTTGAAAAATTATAAATTTTAATGCTTGTATTACAGACTCACCTACATATATACACTTATTTCAATATGATTAACTTGTGGGGTAGCACACCTCATAAAGTGTTCGAATTTGGACTCTGAGGACTGCAGTTCAATACCAGACAAGAACTCAAGCCTACAAATGACATGACAGAGACATAGAAGCAACATGAATTGACGTGGTTGCTTCAGAACATATGCTATTCATTTCGCTTCTGCATTTTAAAACAGGTTGCAGCGTGAAGCATTTACCCATAATGGGAGGGTTGTACTTGCTTGTTTTGATTACTGGGGGGTTACCTCCTAGCCAAGAATCCAATTCTATCTCTACAATCTAAAGACTGTTTCGATTAAGCAATCAGTGTTTCCAATACATTCTGTACAGTACATGCTAATGCAATCTCCTCTCTGACTGGGAAACAAATGCAACCTCCATATATCATCCTAATGATGGATGTGAGGAAAAGAGGGTGACAGACGGATCTTCTGCTAAGAGGAAGAAAATAATAACCGGAATTATTTAAAAGAGGCTAATCTACATTGTCTTGTTTTAGGGCAGGTTTTGCTAAGCAGTGTGTTTACAAATCTTCTTGTCACTGACTGATAAGAGCGAGAAAGAGAGAATCCATCATCCTGATATGTCACATGGTTGCATCATGTTGTATATTGTAAACTCTGAGATGCGCTATGCTAACAGGGCTGCTCAGTCAACACAGGTCTGTAAACTTGGATTAGTGAGCAATTACTGCACCTTTTTCTCTGTCCTGCAGTCCAAAAATGTTATTTCATCATTTACTCACCCTTATGTTGTTCTAAACCAGAGTGACTTATGGGCTGTTCACACCAAATGCATTTTTAAGTGCATCTGCACTGTTTTTCAATTGTTTATCTATGTAACCATGCGCTAAACGGACATCTTTGAACTGCGCTGAGTCTCACTGTTTTTCTAAGGCTAACATTCTGCCTAGCATCTATTTTTGTGTTCCACTGAAGAAAATAAGTCATTGTGTTATGGAACAACATGAGGATGAGAGTATGATGACATATTTTATTTTTTTATTTTTTTATTTGGGTGAACTATCCATTAAATTTGCTATATCTCTCCCTCTAGACATCCTTCCTCTTTGGCTTTTCTATTTCTCCCTTCTCAGTGTAGAAAAGAAGCATGCCATACATCATTAAAGGATATAAGGAGGTCTACAATACCTGGAGAAAGCTATATATCTAAATATTTATGATTTATACATTTAAAAAATATATTTTCTGCCAGAATAGACTGCTACCTTTGAATGGCCATCAATGGAATACAGCACTTTTTGCCCACATAATGTAGTTACAACATCTGCCAGTAGGGATGAACAGCCTATGCTAACCAGCAAAACAACAAACATAAAAATATAAACTAATGTTGAGGCGTCTACCTTCCAGCATGAGAACAACATTTGCCGCATGGTTTCTGCACCACATTTTTGTAATAACATTCTGTCTGGCTGTATTTGATCAATAGATTTAAAAATACAGGCCCACAGCTGCCGTCCCTACAAAGGCTTTTGGCAGAGGCACCTCACCATTAATAACCATGTAATGAAGATGTCACAACACACTCAGTGCTGCTGGGAGAGCTTGTCATTGTGACTGCTATTTGTAGTGGGCTTTTCCCCACCAGCCCACCACACACACACACACACACATACATTTTTATCAGCACTCTGTGAATTCTCAACGTGTGTCAGATGAAGATTTCATACTGGAGAGCGTGTTAGGGTAAGATTGTGGGCAGCCCTCAGGAGCTTTCAAGTTATTACCGTAGACTTCATTGTAAAAGAACTCAAAGTTCCCAGCAGTCTCTCCTGAATACAAAACTGTTTTCTGTACCGAACTGTACACAACAGAGTCACAAGAGGATAGCAGACTTGCAAAGTATGTAAAGAGCACAAAATGCCAGAATGCATTTTCACACTAACATTTTTTGTGCGGACCCATCTCTGTTTGATGTCAGAGTTTAGTTTTGTTGGTTGGTGTGAAAGCTGTTTTACAAACTCTTTTAACCCCTTCAACTCTGGTGCATTTTTAGGCCGCCACCTGCAATTTTTCACAGTCAGTTTTAAAAGCTCACCATTCACACATACTTTGAACAAATTGCAAAAAAAAAGATCAAATTTTTCAGAGAACCGGCAAAATAAAACAAAAGACTCAAATTATTCATAAATAATATTGTAGGTGTTTATAATCTTATGATAAACAGAATTTTCTTTTGGAAGAAATTTTTTTTATTATTATTGTCCTAACTTTGTAAACATGTAATTCTGGTTCTGTTCACTCAACCTTATTTTATTCCACTAGGTGGCAGAAAGTACTAGAATTTTTTTGTTCTTTTTTTCTCTCTATCACATTCCATCACAATATACAGATCTGAAATGTAGGTGGCGCTCTGACGCATTTTAGCCCTCACAGTTGTGCTCGTCCATAGACATTCATTCTAACTTTCAGTTCAAGCAAACGAAAATATATTTTCTGATGATTTGTTTTGCATGCTTTTCATTCTGGATGGCATATTTTGTTCTCGACATCTACGATATAACAATTATTCAGCCAAGCAAGCTCACAGACAAGTAAACATTGGCTAATTTTTTAGAGAACTTCCTTTTAGCTATTTGGGGCTTACAGCAGCAGTTATTGGAGCATAAAAGAGACGTTTGTATTTGATGACTTAGAGAAATCATATTTCACTTTGTGATTCTTTTGAAAATCTTTCGAACTGTAGTATTAGGTCAACAAACTTAACTGTACAGTCACATCCACAGTCCATTTATGTGCTATGTGAAGGACTTTTATTTTTATATAAATAATCTAATAATTTAGATTACAGCCCGCAAATTACAGCATAAGTACACCGAATTTACAGCGTACCTTTTTGTAATAATAGTGTACCTATAAATTACTTATGTGTAGGTATTAGGGAACAATATGCAAAGTTTGGTGAATAAAGGGGTAACAACATGGAAAATTACAAATAATTTATACTGTAAGTATTTTATAACTAAGGGGTAACTATTCTAATATTACGTGGTATGTATGACCTACTAAACAACAATCTTACATTTGCAAGCAATTTAGCAAGAACATACACTGCATACCTTTTTGTAATAATACATAGGTATTATATAATAATCTATCTATCTATCTATCTATCTATCTATCTATCTATCTGTCTATCTGTCTATCTATCTATCTATCTATCTATCTATATATAAATATATATAGGCCTAGGTATTTTGTTTTAACCACGGGGTACTTATTCTATTATTACAGGATACATGATGGAGATTACTAAACAACATCACTTGAAATCTAGGGAAATTAGTTAATGAGTTTCTGCTATGGTTTTATTTACAATCTTCAATGTAGGCTACTTACCTTATGAAAGTGTATTGCATACAGTCCATCTCAGCTGCGAGTCACGCCAGCAAACCCCCCAACCAATTTTTTTCTTTTTTTTTCTTTTTTTTTTATAGCAAAAGAGTAGAGGATTTAGTTGGGTCATCAAGCAAATATAAAACTAGGCAAGGCAACTAGGGAAAACAAGGCAAGCAAAATTAGAACTATTGCAAAACATTTTTCTGTAGTTACTGTGTAAATATACCATTGTTCCGTGTTGTTACAGTGTATGTCCAACTTGTTACCCCCTTTTTCCATGTAGTTATAGGGTAAGTGCAACATTTGCGGGCTGTAAATTGAAGTGGTGCTTGTTACCCCTTTATTACCCAAACTTTGCATATTGTTCCCTTATACCTACAAGTACATACTGTGTAGTTACACTATTAATACAAAAAGGTACGCTGTAAATTCAGTGTATTTACACTGTAAATTGCGGGCTGTAATCTAAAGCGTTACCAATATTTCTACCTAATTTTCAACGTGAATGTTCTGAGGCCTTATTTTGTTATTTTAAGTAACATAAATGCAAGTGATGGTTATCTCTGAAAAGTTCAGATTCTAAGCTTTCCAATGTAACCTCATATGCCTGATTTATGTATACGGAGACTTTAACGTTTTAAGCTTAAATTGTTTCGTGATATAGCGCCCTCTTCTTTATTCTACTCTACACTACTCATCCCTGCTCTGCTCTACAGTACTTATCCTTACTCTGCTCTCCTACTTGACACTACAATTATAATCCCTACTCTACTCTTCTCTTCTAGTCTACTTAGAAGGGGAGTTTAAGGGGAAGTCCTTTTTTTACTTTAAATCTTCAGTTTCACTTTCAGAATGTGCTAATTAAATTAAATTCAATTTAAATTCCAACTCATGAACTGAAATTGATTTTGCCCAACTCTGCAAAAAATACAGTGTGAAAAAATACTTTTGAGGTAGTGGAAGGAGGGATGAATTCCAAAGTAGTTTGGAACAAGTGTGAAAACAGCCCTAAATCAAATTGTTTTTGGCCTGGCACTGGCATTAGTGCTCTCAGGGCCCAAACAGACTGGAGCTAGAGCCTGGGCAGAGCTGGAATGTTTGAATACAACACTGATTATCTGGAGGCTGGATGGTCTCCTTTGAAGTGCATTTGAGTGGCATTGACTAAAATGTACACTGGTGTGGAGAGAGCAACTAAAGCCTCCTTTCTCACTTTCCCTAAGAAGAAGAAATGCATGGAGGAATCTCAACTGGTGACACTCAAATTGGCCAATGGGATGTGAGCGGCTGCTGATGAAATACCTCAGAGGTGGCTTTTATCTGTCTACTGCAGACTTGGCTTCCTACCTGGCATAGTTTTATCTCCTTGACATATCAAGTGGACTTTGACAGGGCCTGTGCTAGAAAACATATTATACCATTACTCTAGGACATATACTGGACACTCTTCCTGTCCTCCCAGAATCTCTCTCTCACTCTATCCCTCCCCATCCAGACTGAAAGCCCAGGAAGCATGACACCTGGTGCCAAAATCAGAATACAAAACAGCAGTATCAGAACCCACTGTGATGAGATAATATAGTGGTCCAACAAAGTATTAATTAAGCCACACTTAGAAATGTAGGAATATCAATGTATTAAACAACAAAATATCACACCAAGTGGCATTTATTTTAAAGAAAGTTAGCACAAGCACATTTTTCAAGCAAAAGTTGGTTTAAAAATGTTCATGTAAAAATGTTTGTTAGGTTTTAAATAATAAAACAATTGAAATACTGTATTCAGAATGAATACAAAAAGCATCTGGAGACTTTCTGATTGGCAGACTTAGTGGAAGTTAGTTCTGAAAAGAGGTCTTGTATCCTTTGTGTGCAGATTTTGTAATCTAATGCAATGAAATTCAATTTAAGTGTGGCATGGTGTAAAAATGCTTAGGCTTTTACTACAAACTGTTGTCAATCCCCAACTGATCGTAGCTACCAACAGGAGCTTGAAGCAACAACTGTAATTGAGTTGGCAAAGCAACACTGGCCAAGTTTGGAATAGCATACTAGTATATTTGAAGTATATAGTATCTACTGTGCACTGAATATGCAGTAAACAGAACATTAGTATTTCTCTAAGAACAATTAGACTTTAAAAGAGAAAACTTGCTGAATGAAGTGTGTAACCTTTTCTCTGTTAAAATCCAATCCTATCCCAGCTTAATATGCAGTTGGAGACAATGGGTCTGTTCCAAAACTTAGTGAAACCCAACACAAAACTTTAAGACATCATAGGCTGTTCCAAAAGGTTGGCATCTTAATCATGCTGCCTCCTAAAGGCTAATTTATACTTGCTGGGCGAACAGGCAGGGGTTGTTAGTCTGCCTACAAATGATGATGAAATGCAGTGGCGTTTTTGTTCTGCCAATGTGTTCGTTTGGTGATATTTCTCCTGTTCATGGTCATCTCTGAAATTCTTGACCTAGGAGAGCTGGTCAGAGAGTGTTTATGATGATTGGTTAAAACTAATTGTGGGTGTTGTTTTGACGTGATGATTTTTATTTACAATCGCGTGTGCCAGCTGAGGTGTTGTTACCTAGGTTCCTGTCATTAAAATGGATAACTTTGAAGCCCGTCTATCAAGACAGCTTTCCTGATGTGTCGTCCGCCAGAGAGTTGACAGCCTTCCGTGATGTCACCCTCAAAAAACTCATTTTCAAATAATGTTGTGCATAGTATAAATGCCAGCTTCATTCACCTAGGGTGCTTTAGTTCGTCCAGGAGAAAAAAGTTTGGCTTCTTCCATAGTATAAAACAGGCTTAACATATCTTGTTTTGTCCAAATTCTTAAATACTATTGTATGTATCCTTCCCCGGGTAGGAAATTCCATAATACACTGTAATGAGCTTGGCGGAAATATAAATCCATGATGGTGGACGAAGTGAGAAAATGTTTTATTATAAATATACATATAATCCATTCAATTCTGAAAAAGACTGATAAAAAATAGTTTCAAGTTGTAGGTAGTAGGTCAGTTTTTTTATTGTCTATATTTGTCTGAGTGTACTTTAATGTCAGAAATGAAAGGCCAGAATAAGACTCACATTATCGACCACCAGAACCCCTATTTGAGCACTTTGTGATTCTCCTCCAGATAGCAGATAACCTTCTCAAACCTGTGAAATAAAGATACAGGTCATAGCAACCTTTAAAAGCCAATTGCCACAGCAAACTGAAGTCTAGCTCTGGAGCTTCCTCAGCATTCCAATATCTGTTAACATATTTCAGATGTCTTTGTGCAACAAAAATAGCACAATCAACAAAATCAATTATAAACTGCAGTGAGGTAAGAAGAGATCAAGAGCACATGCTATAGGCTGATGTATTTTATACCACCCAACCACATCAACTGCATATATTCAAGTAACATGAAAAAACAACTCTGTCAAGGAAATAGCTTGCTATATTCCCTGTTTGATGTAATAAATATGGATTTAAACATATGGTTTGGGCATGGTTTATGAGAACAGGTTTGAATTAGAAGGATGATAAACTTCCACTCTTACAATGTCATTATTTTTAGTTCAAACTCATTTGATACTTTTATCTAATAAGAATTACTGCTATTATAAGCATACTTAAATGTAAAGCTGCTTTGAAACTGTGTATTGTGAAAAACTCTATACAAATAAAAATGACTTGACTTTACTATTATAAGTGTTTTTCCCCGGGGTCCACTTGTAATGCTGGTCAAGGTGTTTTGGTCCAAAATAGTCATAATTTAGCTTTTCACAACCATTTTAAACGCACTATATGTGGACTGTTTCTTGCTGCTTTAGGACTTAAATGCAAAAGTGTTTTTCACATTAGATAAAAGTGCTTCTTTGCAGCTTACAGGCTGCCATATTCTTCAATTACAGTCTTCAATAATATTCTTCAATAACAGTCATAAAATCATGGATAACTAACAAGCGTGAGTTCGAAGAAACAGAAAAGTTATTTTTATTAATTTGGTGAAGACATTCGATTTTTGACTTGAAAAGTCAAAAGTTTAAATCAATGCCTATATAACAAACTTTTTCTTATTGTTCAATAAATTTTAGCACCAATCTAATTTACTCCAATTTTAAAGCACTTTTTAGTTTTTTAAATGTATTTTTTTATTTCCTGCTGGAAAGAAATAAATTCTCAATGTTTTATTTTTATAGTGAACAAATATTATAGGCCTTTTATAACACAATATCTGATAGAAGCTTTATGTTAACAAAATATTCTGGCTTGGCCCATATGCACTGGAGATTTTTTCCATCTGGCCCACTTGTCTATGAAGTTGTCACAAAGTTGCTTTGATTCTACCAGCACAACAAATAACACAAACATCAGCTCATTTGAAAAGCACTATTATCCTTAGAAAAACACTTTTTTTTTGCATTACACATTACAGTTGATAAGAATAAACTTATATACATTATATAAAAAATCACATACGTGCTTGACAAATGAAAATGTAATTAATAGGACAACTGTTGTAGCCCTTGTGTGGCAATTTGAGATATGACTTGAGGTATGTGTAATTTATGTTGTAGAATAAAACATTAAAGTCTCTTTAAGTAATGTTAATCACAGACTTTATTCAAATAGAAAACCGCTAATTTCAGAGGGTACCCATGGCTTGTAAATGCTAATTCTGGGTTTTTGATATACAAACTGAACAGCTCTATAGGATATTAGCAAACACACTCCTTTAAAGAGTAGAAAACAACGCAAAATAGGACAACAGAGTCATTAGAAATTTTCCAGAGAACAGAAAGTGACAGTAACACCTCATTACAGCTCTGGACTGGCACATCCAGGCCTATGTCGGTAAATTGCCTCTTTTTCTCCATGGCTATGAATCAATGTGAACCCATTCTATATTCCTCTCTTTCTTCTCCTGCAGCCACCAAGCCAGCTTTTCTCTGTATTCTGGTTTATGAGTTTCCAGCTACTGGAGAGGGGCTGGCACTAG